>NC_140584.1:1021494214-1021985124 GCF_964204655.1 Triturus cristatus
TATTGATACCCATGCCTAGGCTAAGGAAACAAGCATTCATCTGGTGCCATGACTCTCCATGCGCAGGTCATTTGGGCTTTGAAAAAACGGTGGCTAGCATGGGACGGCATTTCTGGTGGCCAACCATGAGAGTGGATGTCAGGAGGTGGGGACAGGAGTGTCCTACGTGTGCTACCATGAAGGCCGACCATGGCCGAACCCAAGGGCTCTTACATCCACTTCCGACCCCGGATAGACCATGGGATAGCATATCACTGGACTTCGTGGTGGGCCTACCGGTAGACCAGGGGATGACGGCAATACTGGTGGTGGTGGATTACTTGACGAAAATGGGGCACTTCATCCCCTGCAAGAGAGTCCCTACGGCCGGGGAATTGGCGTCACTACTCCTAAAGAATGTGGTACGACTGCATGGATTACCTGGGGTGATCGTGTCGGACCGGGGGTCGCAGTTTACTGCGCAATTCTGGAAGACTTGGTGCCCTGCGCTGCATGTTAAGACCGCCCTGTCCACCAGCTACCACCCTCAAACGGACGGCCAAACCGAGCGCCTGAACCAAACGCTCAAACAGTATCTGCGATGTTTTGTGGACCAGGGCAGGGAAGAATGGGTCGACTTGCTATGGGTTGCAGAGATAGCCTATAACAACGCCACTCACAGCTCCACACAGTCATCTCCGTTCTATAGCAACTATGGCCAACATCCCAGGTTCTTGCCATTTCTACATCCGTTCAGAGAGGACAGGATTCCCGCCACAGCGGACAGGGTGGCACGCATAAAAGACACGTTGATGCGCTCAAGGGCTGTCCTAATAGAGGCCAAGAGAAGATACAAGGCTGCGGCAGACAGGAAGAGAAGGCCCGGGCCACTGTACCGCACTGGAGACTACGTCTGGATATCCACAAGAAACATGAGGTTTCGAAAGAACAGTGTGTTCCATCCCAAGTACATGGGCCCCTATCGAATTACCAAGTGTATGGGTCCCGTGAACGTGAAGGTGTGCTTGCCCCAGTCATTGCGGATACACCCTGTCTTTCATGTATCATTGCTCAAACCAGCACCCTCCAAGCCGTCTGGGACACCTAGGCCGGTATGCGTGGAGTCGGAGGTGGAGTATGAAGTGTCGGGCATACGGGCGTCCAAATGGCGCAGGGGGAAGCTGTGGTACCTGGTTGCGTGGAAAGGCTATGGCCCGGAGGAGCAGTCATGGGAACCGGCTGAAGGGGTTCATGCTCCGCGCTTGGTCTCCTTGTTCCATCGGCGTTTTCCTGCCAGCGCTGGACCCGTGGGGAGCCGCTGAGAGGGAGGATGTACTGTCAAGAATTCCTGTCATGCGAGGGGAGGAAAACGGTAACCAGCGAAAACGGACTACATCTCCCAGGATGCTTAGCGGTTGAGAGGTTATGTAAACAGGAGAGCTGTTACATAACTCAAGGAAAACACGCCCTTATGTAAACAGGAGAGCTGTTACATAACTCAAGGAAAACACGCCCTTATGTAAACAGGAGAGCTGTTACATAACTCAAGGAAAACACGCCCTATAAAGGTAGGAACCGGGAGGTACAACGCTGTCGGATATTGTGTTTACACCGACGTACCTGCTTAGTGAAGAGCAGTGTTCCGGAGTGGTGCTCCAGTAAGGCAAGAACGGAGGTAGGTCGAGTCGTTACTCCCTGGGCCGTGTCTTGCCCCATCGTCACCTGTGAAGGACCCGGAAGCTCTACCGGATAACCATTGAGCTTCGCTTTTTGACTCGGCTGAGTCAAAGCGCAGTGGCGCTTTTGCTGGTTGGAGTCGTAACTCCCAGCCCGACCAGAGATACAGGGACTGCCAGCTGTAACGCACACCAGGAGGTGTTTGCCGCGTTACAGACTCGGAAGTCCACAGGATCGATCGAGTGGCTGCTCTCGGTTCAGTCTTCTTTGCTTGTGATTGGGGTATCGGTGACGCATCACCAGGAGGTGACTCCGCGTCCCGGTGCAGTCTGAGGAAGAGGTTGAGCGGCTGCTCCCTTCAGGTAGAGACCCCGGCTGGGTGTTTCCCTGACTCCTCGATTCTCCCCAACACTCTTCGAGCCCCTCACAGCCTACCGATTGGCATTGTCGGCCATTTCATTTCTGCCCTCTGTTGGCATACGCCGGGATCGGCGTATATGCAGAGGACGGTTAGGACCATCCGTGCTGTGGGCTGGTAACGTACTTAGCCTGGAGGATTCCAGTGACTATAAACCTTTGTTTATTCCTTGTATTATTTTTGCCTTCATTAAAATAACTAAACCTTCACAAGTGGTTGCGTTCTCATTATCGTGTCTGTTAAACGATCCTGAGACGTTCAGGGCGTTACAAAACCCTTGGGCTATTTCATAAATTTGGGCTACAATTGGGCTATTCCCAATGTAGCCCAAAACCCAGAAAATGGCCACTAATCGGCTCGCCCCACCCCCTCCTAATCTGCTCAGGGGGGGGCAGACCTCACTGTGTTCGGCTGCCCCCCAATTCCCCCTTGGGAGGGAGGGGGGAAAGCCAAATCGAGAACAATTTTTGTGTGTGTAAAAGACCGCTTTATTGAAACAGGTGCATACCACACTTTATCAGCACTGGGAACTGCCTTACAAAACTAAAACCTCACTATACATAAATATCCTGACCCCCTGTCCCCCCCCCCACCCCTACGATCCCCACATCAAATCCCCCACCATGCCAAATACAAAATAACATTACATAACAACCATATTACACAATCTTACACAATATTGCATTTACAAATCCTGTCCTCCAATGACCCAAACCCCTACCTGCCTTTGTGCAACTGTAACTAACAAACATCTAGTCTAAACCTAGCCTACCTGGTTACCCTTTCCCTGCCCATGCTCACAAACTACCAACACTTAACTAAAAACTTCAGCCAATCTTGGCCAACTTTCATCAATCCCGCAAGCACCTGTTCCAAGCGACGAATATACAACTTAGCCAAAACCCCTATGAACCTGTTCCAATAACCGTCTATGAGAAAAAACCCTACCCCCAAAAGAAAAAAAAACAACCCCCAGAAAAAGAGGGTGGGAGGGTGGGAAAAAACGCTAAACCTACAGCGTTCCCAGCCACCAGGTCACCAAACCTAAAATGGTGGCTGGGGAGGTGTGAAACGGGCCCTTAAACCCTTGGGCTATTTCATAAATTTGGGCTACAATTGGGCTATTCCCAATGTAGCCCAAAACCCAGAAAATGGCCACTAATCGGCTCGCCCCACCCCCTCCCAATCTGATCAGGGGGGGGCAGACCTCACTGTGTTCGGCTGCCCCCCAATTCCCCCTTGGGAGGGAGGGGGGAAAGCCAAATCGAGACCAATTTTTGTGTGTGTAAAAGACCGCTTTATTGAAACAGGTGCATACCACACTTTATCAGCACTGGGAACTGCCTTACAAAACTAAAACCTCACTATACATAAATATCCTGACCCCCTGTCCCCCCCCACCCCTACGATCCCCACATCAAATCCCCCACCATGTCAAATACAACATAACATTACATAACAACCATATTACACAATCTTACACAATATTGCATTTACAAATCTCGTCCTCCAATGACCCAAACCCCTACCTGCCTTTGTGCAGCTCTTACTAACAAACATCTAGTCTAAACCTAGCCTACCTGGTTACCCTTTCCCTGCCCCTACTCACAAACTACCAACACGTAACTAAACTTTAGACAATCTTGGCCAACTTTCAACAACCCCGCCACCCAGGAAAAGGTGGGAGAGTAGGCGGAAACACCACCTCCCCATTTTTGTGCCCCCCCCTGCCTCCTAGGACTGACCCATTAGTGTCGCTGCACATTCAACATCCTGGCCAGGGCCTCCCAGATTTCCAGTAGGTACAAATCCATGCCCATCCTGGATAAATGAACTCCATCTTCCCTGAAAAATCCCAGAGTATCATACTTATTGTTCCTATGAGAAATCCTAGAAAAATCCAGCTGCCTGCAAAAACACACCATTTCAGTGTTGAGCTTTCTCTCGGCCTTATCTACCACCCCTGGATTAACCGCACCTCTCCAGACCCTACGTGGAACAAATTCCGTCCAAATGACAGCACAACCCGACCACTGCTGCTTTATCAAAGACAAATCCCGCTTCATGCTCCTCATTAAAGCCAAACCTATTTCCTTTACCATGTCATTCTCCCCCAGATGTATCACCAGCACGTCGAGGCACCTACCAGCCACCAAGACGCCATTCAGGACCTGCAACAACTCCTTCCATACCCCCTCTGCCCCTCCAATACATTTTTAACAAATCTTTATTAAAGCTTACATTTCCCCCAAAATAACTGGCGCGGGCTTGGACCTGTGCCCACTTTATAAAGGAATGTCCTCCAATCCAGATAGTCATCTCCCTGGCGAGGGGACCCATCACCGAACCTGAAATGGGAAAAATGAATGAGCAGGAGAAACAACAGAACCGCGCTAAATCCCCCCGATGCGCTGCACACATAGCGCTGGTAGCAATCCGAAGACCATCTCCCCAACATCATGATGTCCCCTCGCCCCCAGCCCCTGTTATTCGCCTCCAACACTGCCCCAATCCTGAAGGAATGTGTCCCAAAACCCTTGCCATCAATCCCCAGCTCCAAAAGTGCTTTCCTCAAAACCGCTAAAAGCTGAAAAGTTGTTGCACTCCACCCATTCGCATGGTTCCTCCACTTCGCTTCCCACCTACATGGGCAAGTCAGCTGCGGATCGGCAGCCTGCAAGGACACCCATTTTCCACGTCCCCTCTGATCTGTTTTAGATTTTCGCAGCCAGATGCAAACTCTATCCTTGTAAGGAGACACCTCACCCCATAGAAGACCTCCTCCCGATTTCGTTCCCAACATTTCCGACACACGGAAGGCCCCAAAAAACATCCACACCATCAGTGTGGAAAAAAGACAAACCTCATATCAATCGGTACATAACCCTGGCAACGTCCGCAGCACCCTCCCTAACAAGTCCCAAGACAGGGGGTTCATAATTCTGCTTGCCCGACCACGTTCCCGCGTCCCGATTTCTCCTGCGGATGGCACATAACCCCACAACAATTTCCCCACAAATGCAATCCCTGCTAGCTTACCCGCAATCGTGACCCTAGAAAGTCCTTTATCAATCAAATCTAGAATAAACTGTATCACGCCCTCCCCTCGAAGCGCCGGTGAGTTCCGCCGCCTTGCACATGAGAGCAAAAATTCCACCTGAGAGCAAAAATTCCTCCCATGCTGTCCTGTACGCTGTCCTCGTGGATTGAGCCAGGGACCCTAAAACCAGCTGCAGCACCCTGTGTTGCCTACGTACCACAAATGCTGCGGCATGCGGGTCGAGATCCTGTCTGCGTCCTTGGCAAGCCCACGGAATCTCCCCCACTGTGAACGAGGCAAAGCATCCGCTATGTCATTGTCCACTCCTGGCACATGCACTGCTCGAAAGGCAATATCATGACGTAAGCAACCCAAAACAAACGCCCTCAGTAACTTCAAAACCTGTTCATCCCTGGCAGACTGGCGGTTCACAATTTCCACAACCGCCTTGTTGTCAATTCTGAAAGTCACCTTCCTGTGCGCCAGCTGTTCTCCCCATAATGTGATAGCCACCACCAGTGGGAAGAATTTCAAGAATGCTATACTCCTACCCCCACAGCCCACTCCGTCGGCCACTGCTCTGCACACCATTTTCCTTGCCAGTAGAGGCCAAAACCCTTGCTACCTGCGGCATCAGAAAAGACCTGGACATCCCACACCATGTCACCCTCCCGCATCAGTGGAATTCCATTGAAATTCTGCAAGAAAAACAGCCACATTCGCCAGTCTTCTCTCACACCTGCAGACAGCCGCACATGATGATGTGGAGGTCTCTGTCCTGCTAGTGCCCTGCCCAGTCACCTGCAAAATGTCCGCCCTACTCTCACCACTCTACAAGCAAAGTTGAGCTGACCCAACAGCACCTGAATCTCTTTCACCGTCACCTTGCTTTTGACAACATTGTCGCCAGCAGCCCCAACATTTGCTGCTTTTTGTCCTCCCGAAGGCATGCCTCCATCAATTGCGAGTCCAATCAATGCCCAAAAAGGACAGAGCCGTGCAGGGCCCCATAGTCTTTTCCGGTGCCAACGGCACCCCAAGTTCCCTCATAATTTCATTGAAACTGTCCAGCGCCTTCTGGCAGTCTGTGGAGTCTGAGGTGCCCACAAAGAAAAAGTCATCCAGTTAGTGTGTTACTCCTTGGTGACCCGTCTGTTCCGAGAACAACCATTAAAGGAACGTGCTGAAACACTCAAAAAGTGGGCAGGACATAGAACAACCCATCGGTAAAGCTTTGTCCACGTACCATTTACACTTGAAATGGATGCCCAGAAGATCCCAATCATCCGGGTGGACTGGAAGCAACCGGAAAGCTGACTTTATGTCGCACTTTGCCATCATCGCCGTTGCGCCCGCGGTCACTACCAGTGACATGGCCACGTCAACTGATGAATAGGACACAGTAGCCTCCCGTTTGTCAATGAAATCGTTCACCGAGCCTCCTTCTGGCCACGACAGATGTTGTATTAAATGGAACTGCCCGTGTTCCTTTTTCGGCACCACTCCTATGGGTGACACAATCAAATGTTCCAGTGGCAATCCTCAAAGGGTCCCACCATGCGGCCCTCACGCACCTCCTTATCCAATTTGTCCTGCACTATTTCCGGATGTGCTTTCGCTGACTGTAAATTGTCTGCCCACCTTCTCGTCCTAGGTCCCCCATACCCCAGTCTAAAGCCCTCTTGGAGTCCAATCCACAAGCGTTCTGCAGCCTCTCGGTTACCATAACTCCATAGGGCTGCGATCAATTTATCTGTCCTAACCGGAGTACGAGCCTTTTGCCCCAGGCCCCCAAGCTCCTCTCCCTCCTGTGAATGGCTGCTGCTGCTGACCCCCTGTTGGTTTCCTTGTTGTTGCCCCTGTCCGCCTCCGACGTAAGTAACCACGGCGTGTCTGCCTCCGCAATTCGAGCTGTCATGCAGTACTCCCGTATGCACAGTCCCTTGTTAAAATCCCAGCAGGCCCCTTCTGCCTTGAGGTCAGCGCCCCCCTCCACAGGTCAGGGCCTGGTGCGGCCGCACCAGTCGCACTGCCCTAAAGCCAGCCCTGTTCCAACCCATCATTCTTTAGCCTACAATGCCATTTCCGTTTTGACCCAGTCATATGCAAATCAGTCTTGACCCTGTTCCTCATGGGAACAGTCCAGCCCGAATTGCTAAGTCAGGTCCTCGCTGAACTGGAACACAAGTAACCCAGGATTGGTTTCGCTGTAGTTATGGGCTCATCAGTCAGGTACAGCTTGGTTCCAGTGACACAGTGAGAATGAGACCCACATCTGGGCATACCCATGCCACTTAGGGCAGTACATGAAGCACACACAAGGTAATGGGAGGGTGCTTGCAATAAGTCTAACCTCTGGCAATTACACAGGATAGCACTCCAACCCATCGTTCTTTTGCTCACCATGCCACTTCAGTTTTTTTACTGTCTGCATAAAAACACTAGATTGGCAGCAACATAAACCCTCTTAAGAAAAGAGTATTTGAACATATAGGTTGTATTCAATATACAGATTGTCACTACCCTATTGCCAGACATTTTAAAGACAAATACAACAATGATAGAACTCATTTGACCTTATTTTTCATTGGTCGTGTACCAATGACTGTGAGAGGTGGTAATCGTGAATTCCAAGATGGGAATCACTTAGGCACCCAATGAATTCTTTGTAGAAACGTTTCTGTATATTCTTCTATTATTCCTCTTCATCTCATGTATTACTCTATTTAATTTTAACAGTTATTAACTGCACTTTTCTTTATTTTCACAGATTCCAGAGATTGAACTATTTTGAGATCGAAGGTCAACAAAAGTTAAGCTCCTTTTCTTTCTGACAAATATTATATATGTTGAATCCATAATGCATATGTAAGTGATGTCTGATGATTTATATATAGTGGTGTCATAGCTTTTTGAGAGGTCACTTTGGCATCACTCCTCAAGAATAGCCCTGCAGGTCATGATATTCAGATACGGATATTCATGTATGTTACATCTTGAAGAATCTTTCCCTGATGGAAATGTTTTTGTGACCTAACGAGAACAGCCCATTACAGCATGACGTTTGACATAGCCTGGTGTTTGTGCTATTACTGGCTTGGGAGGGAGGGGGGCAAGCCAAACCGAGTCCAATTTTTGTGTGTGTAAAAGGCCACTTTATGGAAACAGGTGCACATCACAATTTATCAACACTGGCAACTGCCTTACAAAACTAAAACCTCACTATACATAAATTACCTGAGCCCCTGTTCCCCCCCTACCCCTACGATCCCCACATCAAATCCCCCACCCTGCCAAATACAAAATAACATTACATAGCAACCATATTACACAATCTTACACAATATTGCATTTACAAATCCTGTCCTCCAATGACCCAAACCCCTACCTGCCTTTGTGCAACTGTAACTAACAAACATCTAGTCTAAACCTAGCCTACCTGGTTACCCTTTCCCTGCTCACAAACTACCAACACTTAACTAAAAACTTCAGCCAATCTTGGCCAACTTTCATCAATCCCGCAAGCACCTGTTCCAAGCGACGAATATACAACTTAGCCAAAACCCCTATGAACCTGTTCCAATAACCGTCTATGAGAAAAAACCCTACCCCCAAAAGAAAAAAAAACAATCCCCAGAAAAAGAGGGTGGGAGGGCGGGAAAAAATGCTGAACCTACAGCGTTCCCAGCCACCAGGTCACCAAACCTAAAATGGTGGCTGGGGAGGTGTGAAACGGGCCCTTAAACCCTTGGGCTATTTCATAAATTTGGGCTACAATTGGGCTATTCCCAATGTAGCCCAAAACCCAGAAAATGGCCACTAATCGGCTCGCCCCACCCCCTCCCAATCTGCTCAGGGGGGGCAGACCTCACTGTGTTCGGCTGCCCCCCAATTCCCCCTTGGGAGGGAGGGGGGCAAGCCAAATCGAGACCAATTTTTGTGTGTGTAAAAGACCGCTTTATTGAAACAGGTGCATACCACACTTTATCAGCACTGGGAACTGCCTTACAAAACTAAAACCTCACTATACATAAATATCCTGACCCCCTGTCCCCCCCCACCCCTACGATCCCCACATCAAATCCCCCACCATGCCAAATGCAAAATAACATTACATAACAACCATATTACACAATCTTACACAATATTGCATTTACAAATCTCGTCCTCCAATGACCCAAACCCCTACCTGCCTTTTTGCAGCTCTTACTAACAAACATCTAGTCTAAACCTAGCCTACCTGATTACCCTTTCCCTGCACCTACTCACAAACTACCAACACGTAACTAAAAACTTTAGACAATCTTGGCCAACCTTCAACAACCCCGCCACCCAGGAAAAGGTGGGAGAGTAGGCGGAAACACCACCTCCCCATTTTTGTGCCCCCCCCTGCCTCCTAGGACTGACCCATTAGTGTCGCTGCACATTCAACATCCTGGCCAGGGCCTCCCAGATTTCCAGTAGGTACAAATCCATGCCCATCCTGGATAAATGAACTCCATCTTCCCTGAAAAATCCCAGAGTATCATACTTATTGTTCCTATGAGAAATCCTAGAAAAATCCAGCTGCCTGCAAAAACACACCATTTCAGTGTTGAGCTTTCTCTCGGCCTTATCTACCACCCCTGGATTAACCGCACCTCTCCAGACCCTACGTGGAACAAATTCCGTCCAAATGACAGCACAACCCGACCACTGCTGCTTTATCAAAGACAAATCCCGCTTCATGCTCCTCATTAAAGCCAAACCTATTTCCTTTACCATGTCATTCTCCCCCAGATGTATCACCAGCACGTCGAAGCACCTACCAGCCACCAAGACGCCATTCAGGACCTGCAACAACTCCTTCCATACCCCCTCTGCCCCTCCAATAAATTTTTAACAAATCTTTATTAAAGCCTACATTTTCCCCAAAATAACTGGCGCTGGCTTGGACCTGTGCCCATTTTATAAAGGAATGTCCTCCAATCCAGATAGTCATCTCCCTGGCGAGTGGACCCATCACCGAACCTGAAATGGGAAAAATGAATGAGCAGGAGAAACAACAGAACCGCGCTAAATCCCCCCGATGCGCTGCACACATAGCGCTGGTAGCAATCCGAAGACCATCTCCCCAACATCATGATGTCCCCTCGCCCCCAGCCCCTGTTATTCGCCTCCAACACTGCCCCAATCCTGAAGGAATGTGTCCCAAAACCCTTGCCATCAATCCCCAGCTCCAAAAGTGCTTTCCTCAAAACCGCTAAAAGCTGAAAAGTTGTTGCACTCCGCCCATTCGCATGTACGAAAACTAACCCACCGGAACCGGACGCATGGTTCCTCCACTTCGCTTCCCACCTACATGGGCAAGTCAGCTGCGGATCGGCAGCCTGCAAGGACACCCATTTTCCCCGTCCCCTCTGATCTGTTTTAGATTTTCGCAGCCAGATGCAAACTCTATCCTTGTAAGGAGACACCTCACCCCATAGAAGACCTCCTCCCGATTTCGTTCCCAACATTTCCGACACACGGAAGGCCCCAAAAAACATCCACACCATCAGTGTGGAAAAAAGACAAACCTCATATCAATTGGTACATAACCCTGGCAACGTCCGCAGCACCCTCCCTAACAAGTCCCAAGACAGGGGGTTCCTAATTCTGCTTGCCCGACCACGTTCCCGCGTCCCGATTTCTCCTGCGGATGGCACATAACCCCACAACAATTTCCCCACAAATGCAATCCCTGCTAGCTTACCCGCAATCATGACCCTAGAAAGTCCTTTATCAATCAAATCTAGAATAAACTGTATCACGCCCTCCCCTCGAAGCGCCGGTGAGTTCCGCCGCCTTGCACCTGAGAGCAAAAATTCCTCCCATGCTGTCCTGTAAGCTGTCCTCGTGGATTGAGCCAGGGACCCTAAAACCAGCTGCAGCACCCTGTGTTGCCTACGTACCACAAATGCTGCGGCATGCGGGTCGAGATCCTGTCTGCATCCTTGGCTAGCCCACGGAATCTCCCCCACTGTGAACGAGGCAAAGCATCCGCTATGTCATTGTCCACTCCTGGCACATGCACTGCTCGAAAGGCAATATCATGACGTAAGCAACCCAAAACAAACACCCTCAGTAACTTCAAAACCTGTTCATCCCTGGCAGACTGGCGGTTCACAATTTCCACAACCGCCTTGTTGTCACCCCAAGTTCCCTCATAATTTCATTGAAACTGTCCAGCGCCTTCTGGCAGTCTGTGGAGTCTGAGGTGCCCACAAAGAAAAAGTCATCCAGTTAGTGTGTTACTCCTTGGTGACCCGTCTGTTCCGAGAACAACCATTAAAGGAACGTGCTGAAACACTCAAAAAGTGCGCAGGACATAGAACAACCCATCGGTAAAGCTTTGTCCACGTACCATTTACACTTGAAATGGATGCCCAGAAGATCCCAATCATCCGGGTGGACTGGAAGCAACCGGAAAGCTGACTTTATGTCGCACTTTGCCATCATCGCCGTTGCGCCCGCGGTCACTACCAGTGACATGGCCACGTCAACTGATGAATAGGACACAGTAGCCTCCCGTTTGTCAATTAAATCGTTCACCGAGCCTCCTTCTGGCCACGACAGATGTTGTATTAAATGGAACTGCCCGTGTTCCTTTTTCGGCACCACTCCTATGGGTGACACAATCAAATGTTCCAGTGGCAATCCTCAAAGGGTCCCGCCATGCGGCCTTCATGCACCTCCTTATCCAATTTGTCCTGCACTATTTCCGGATGTGCTTTCGCTGACTGTAAATTGTCTGCCCACCTTCTCGTCCTAGGTCCCCCATACCGCAGTCTAAAGCCCTCTTGGAATCCAATCCACAAGCGTTCTGCAGCCTCTCGGTTACCATAACTCCAAAGGGCTGCGATCAATGTATCTGTCCTAACCGGAGTACGAGCCTTTTGCCCCAGGCCTCCAAGCTCCTCTCCCTCCTGTGAATGGCTGCTGCTGCTGACCCCCTGTTGGTTTCCTTGTTGTTGCCCCTGTCCGCCTCCGACGTAAGTAACCACGGCGTGTCTGCCTCCGCAATTCGAGCTGTCATGCAGTACTCCCGTATGCACAGTCCCTTGTTAAAATCCCAGCAGGCCCCTTCTGTTCCCGTCCCTCCTCTACCTGTGCTGCCCACCCCTCCCCGTGTGGGGCGCTTCTGAAAGGGCCAATACACGAGCGGTAGGATGCTTGCCGTGAAGATAGTTTTCCCCGCTCCGGACAACCCCATCGTATGTTGCCATAAGTCTGTATCCAATTCACCCCATTTCGCCTCCTTGTCCCACGTCATGCATGCTCTAAATTACTCGTCGTACTGTGCACAAGCATATCCCCCCCTGTGATCTGGGCCTTCCCGATCACATCCATGTACTTTAACATGGCCATGCACCTCTCCGGGTATTTCTCGCAGTACACACTGGTATATATCAAGAATGCTGCTGTCCATTTCTCATTAGTGAGCAGCACTGTCGGCCTCTTGGCTAATTCATACTCCTCCTCTTTTGATCCCTCTTTTGCCCCCAATTCCCTGTGCAGGTGCTTAAGCATATCCACATATTCACCCTTCCAGATCCGCTCCTTAGTTGCCAGCATTAAGTGCGTGCCCAAAGGCTTGGTCACTCCCATATAAGGCAACTGCTTTATCTTTAACTCCTTACTCTCTAATTTAGTCTCAGACTCCCCTGTCGATATTGACACCGTCTCTGCTTTGTCTGTAACCTTGTCCACTGCATTCCCTGACGCGTTATCTGCGTCTCCCATGCTCACTCCCACAGTCTTAGCCTCATGTTCCATGCTGACTGATGCCTTACCTGCGTCCTCTGTGCCCACACCCACATCCAGCACATACTTGCCTTTCCGCAACTTACCCCCTATTTCTTCTTCATTGTCTCCCCCTCCCACACCCACTGACACCATTAATGGTCGCAATCCCCCATCACGTTTACCTGGCTCTAAGGACTTCGCCCGTCTTCCTTTCATTCGCCTTGCACGCGTGGCTGACCGTTCATCCCAACGAGATGTCCGACCTGTGGGCTCTGCTGGGCGTCGTGACACCCGTAACACACTAGACACAGCGTTACTCGGACCTCCTGTGCCCCCATCCTCGAAGTCCCTCAACTCGCCCTCTTCCATGCTGTCCTCGTCATAATTTAATTCCACCTGCTACCCAAAACCTCAGGCTTTCTCATCCGGAGGTGCAGACTGCACCCTCCTATCCCCGCTCAAATGCCTTTCCTTGGAGTTCCTCCATCCACGATGTCCCCCAGACCGTAGAGGCCCGGTGGGTGTTGGGGCCGGCAAGTCCGCCCTGGTCCTACTTATGCCTGCCGCGCCGTGATCCCATGCCGGTACTGGGTACGCCGCTCGAGGCTCCACCCTCCCTTCACCTCGGCGCTAGTGAGCTGCTCCCAGCTCTGCCAAGTCTGGCACCCTCCGCTGCTCCACTTCCTGGAAAAAGGAATGGTCTGGTGTGCTGGGCCTACCTCTCCTCTCTCTCTCATCCCATCTCTTCTTCCTGCCTGCCCCTAAAGTGCCGGCTGCCCACGCCCGCCCTACCACACTAAGGTCCACCACTTCCCCTTCCTCTACCTGCTCCCCCTCCCCGTCACTCCATTTCAAACCCGCCATGCCCCGCAACAACTCCCCACTGGGACCTGCCCCTGCCTCCCAAGACACCCTGCTCGACCCCCCCTACACCCCCGCTGGCCCCAGCCTCATCCTGTCCCTGTCCTCCCACTCTGACACCTCCCGGTCCCCCCGCGGAAGGTAACCCTCCCCTTGACCCAGCATCCCTGTACCCTGCACTTCCTCATTCCATGAGGGAATTATATCCAGCCCCTCCGAGTCCACTTTACTGTCTCCAGACTCTAAGTCAATGGGGGCACCCTCACCCCCTTCCTCCATAATCCAAAGCTTGTCTCCCAACCCCCCTCCCACATCTTTCCCCGGCATCCCCTTGCTGCTCCCCAAGCCCCCAGCCCAACTCACGACTGCTCCCTCTGCCCCCACGGGGGTACCCTGCCCAGAGGCCTCCCTGCACCCCTTCCTGCCCCCCTTACTCCATCTCTTATCACCCCCAACCCCCTCTGCCACCAACCATGAGGAGTCTCCCTGTGGCTGGGGGCCTTCAACTGGGCTTTTTCCTGGGCCCTGAGCCACTTTTTAGCCACCTTTCTTACCCCCTGCCCTGCAGCGTTGCCTGCATCCGGACCTCCCCCTCTCCCTCCTCACATGCCTGCACCTTTTTTTGTCATGCGCCTCACCGCGCGTTTCCCCTTGCGGGCCCCGTCCCCCCACCTCGGGCTCTCACCCGGGGGGGAGGACTCCGCATCCCTTCTCCCTCGCGGGCCACTCTCCTGACATAGGAGCGGCCCTTGGCCTCTGCAGATGTCGCCGGGGAGACGCGGGACACACTCCCCCACCGAGCCCCTCTGATATTCACCTCCCCCGCCTCCAGATCACTCCCTCCATTCCGCGAAAACAGGCCGCGCCATCCCTCCCCGTGTGGCCCCCCTCACTCACCTGGCTCCTCCTAGCCTTCTGTGGGGGCGAGCAGGCCATCACCGCGGCCGCCACCCCTGCAGCCGCGCGCCTCGCCAGGCGCACGCTCACAGAGGCCTCTGGCATCAGAAGGTCGAGCCGGCCGGCCTCGCTGAGGAGACGAACCTCTTCAAGCATACGGTAATCTTCGGCTGCCATATCCAATATCAGCTAGTGCAAACTACCCTCCAAATGCCCACCACTCGACCTACACTAATACCAGGCCTGACAAAGCAAAAAATACTAAATCTACAGCGTTCCCAGCCACCAGGTCACCAAACCTAAAATGGTGGCTGGGGAGGCGCGAAACCGGCCCTTAAACCCTTGGGCTATTTCAGAAATTTGGGCTACAATTGGGCTATTCCCAATGTAGCCCAAAACCCAGAAAATGGTCGCTAATCGGCTCGGCCCACCACCTCCCAATCTGCCCGGGGGGCAGACCTCACTGTGTTCGGTTGCCCCCCAAGCCCCTTTTGACCAATTGGATAGTCTTTCAAAAAAATAAATTACTATTAGTGTGATTGTCCTAAACAGCCTACAGGGGCAGAATTTGTTCAGGCTTTTGTGTTTCCATGTCTTAGCAATGTGTTTTTGGTTAGAAAGTGTCCACAGTCATGCAATCTTTTTAAAAATGTGTTGTTATTATTCATCAGTTGCCTGTATTTGTTAAAAAAATTCTGCACTATTATGATTGTTAACGAGTTGATACATTGATTTCATATTGTGCTTCATGATTGCTCATTGGCATTCATTTAGAATAATACATTTTTCAAAATGGTGCCACTTTTAGTTTCACTTTTTCACTAACTTCTGAAGCTCCATCTCTGTCATTGACAACTGGTAAGCTTGTATAAAATAAACTATGTCTTTTGTCTCTGTTTCCCCTGATCAAGGCTGTGCTGCCTGAAACGTGTTCGGGATGTGTCACCATTAAAATATTTTTGCAACTACTGCTCTGGGGTGCCTGTTTTTTCTGTGGAAGACTTAGCTACCATGTTACAGGATTTCTTACACCCGCCAGTGCACCAGCGTCACGAGGGCCATATGTGGTCTAATGTGGGAATCAAGGATTCATACACATATATTAAAAAACAATGTTTAAAATAATTTTATAGTAAGGTGTTGGAATAAGATAAAAACAATGTTTAAAAACAGAAAAACACTGAAATTCATTAGTTATAATGTACTAAGCCAGCAATAATTTGCAACCTCACCATTTGCAGCCTATGATATCACATGTTACATCACTCGTGACATATTAAATGACATCATTAAAGACATCACTGATTACATTTAAATAATAACATTGTTGAAATTAGAATGAGGTCAACCAATTATTCAGACAGGGTGCTATAGGCTTTGTGAACAAGGAGTAAAGCAACAACCTAAATCAATGGTTTGACTCATAAGCTTGTGTTTAAACTTTCGAAAGATGCAAAAGATTTTGGATATTTCAGAAGTGGAGCACTTTAGGCGAATGTCATTGTATTTTTACCTGCATTCACACAAAGGGGGGGCAGGTCACCTGCTGAGAACATTGTTAAACAATAAACCCTTTGCGCAACCTTTGCTGTAAAGGTCTGAAAGGTGAGCAAGTGGAGTGTTAGGTGGTCATGCAGAGGTAGATGTAGTATTTGTCCACAGGTGAAGCCCTGGAACCAATTCTCCTCTGTGCATGGCCACATGCGGAAGGTTGGGTGCAGGGTCTGGCCACATGGCAAGCCCACTACCTAACCCCTATTGTATGTTGAATTCAGGATCTGGTGTGACACCAAGGCTTGCAGACAACCTCCACTGTGTATGGCCAAAGTCTGTGTAATACAGGGGTTGGCTAGTGTATTTCAGTGGTTTTGCCAACAATAACTTGTGTCTCATTTCAACTCTTAACTTTATGGTTATGTCAACTGTTATTTTTCAGTGACTATATATATATATATTACTATTTTCAAATTAGGGAGCTTTTAAGAGACTGAAGATGGGTAGGCTAAGTAAACAGGTGTTGAATGGACATTCAGTACATATGAAGACATATTTCCCTTTAACTAATTCTAACCCCTTTAAAAATACATTATGCCTTAAATGGCTAAAAACCTATACCTCTGACTGCGGCTGGTGTCAGAAGTACGTTTCACTCTGAATGTCAGAATAATTTACTGAGAAAATCATGAGGGAAAAGAGTTTTCTCTAAAACATGGTTCATCAAATTCTGTGGTTGTGGGGGTGGTTGTGTCATGTTATAAAAATCTTGTCAGGGGCAACATTCATTTCAATGAGATTAAACATGCAAAAGCTGGGTGTGCCCAGTCACGGCTGGGCTTTCTGGGAATGGAGGGGGTGATCTTTGAAGAGGCGGTGTTGTACAATATCTAGAGTGCACGGGGTGTTGCCAGCAGAATTACTTTCACTTTCCGCCGTGCTCGTATTTTTTCACAAATGTCTGTGCCCCCAACAGAACATTTATGTGTTGCATGGCCAGATCCAGTGAGGTGGTCTCATAGTACCAGTGACGTGAGGCCTTGCAGCATGGCCCCTAGCTGACAACTTTTCTGAAATCAGTATAAATCTAGCAAACAAACAGTAAGATTTATTTGCCTGTAATAAATATATTGGCTAGGCGAGATACTAAACCAACGTAGCCCCAGCTCGTACTTTAATGCTCAATGCAAATACCAATTGAATACCCATTTACTGCTCTTAAAATACCTGCATCCAATCCTACAGCTTGGTAGTGCAGACATTTTAAGGAACAGAATCCCACGCATCAGATGTCACTGAGACGACCAGTGCTTGGTGCAGCAGTTTACTTATCATGTTTGAAGATGACAGACTGTCACTTTCAGTAGTTGCTCACACAAATGTAGGCCTTCTTTATTTGTGCCCACTTTATTCCAATGGACAGCAGTTACTGACCCTATGGGGATTTTGAATACTCTGGGTGAATATGGGCCGAAATAAGGAACTTCGGGATTAATCAGACCGAAATCACCAATTTTCCCAGTAATTCTTCAATTCCTAACGGGCTAACTTTTATTGGGCTGGATTGTCACCGCCCCTGGAGTTATGAGTACCCCAGGTATGGGTAACTCTTGGGGTGGAGAAACAGCCAATTTGCGAGGCCACTCATCATGTAAGCCTTAGCTGTCAAGTGACCCGATGCCCTATGCAACACTTTCGGTTAGTTTATGGGCCCGATTCACAGAACTAACTTAAGACAAAATCCTAAACTTACTACCATTTTAGTATTCACCGAAGGCACTTACTCATTTTGGTATTCACAGAAGGCACTTACTCATTTCGGTATTCACAGAAGTTAGGAGTCCTAACTTTAGGACTCCTAAATGCCTTCTGTGAATACCGAAAGTCTTAAAATTAGGATTTTTCTCAATTAAGTAGTAGTAAAGTTAGGACTCCTAACTTTAAACTTCTGTGAATACCGAAAGTCTTAAAATTAGGATTTTTCTCAGTTTAGGAGTAGTAAAGTTAGGACTCCTAACTTTAGGACTCCTAAATGCCTTCTGTGAATACCGAAAGTCTTAAAATTAGGATTTTTCTCAATTAAGTAGTAGTAAAGTTAGGACTCCTAACTTTAAACTTCTGTGAATACCGAAAGTCTTAAAATTAGGATTTTTCTCAGTTTAGGAGTAGTAAAGTTAGGACTCCTAACTTTAGGACTCTAAATGCCTTCCGTGAATACCGAAAGTCTTAAAATTAGGAATTTTCTCAATTTAGTAGTAGTAAAGTTAGGACTCCTAACTTTAGGACTCGTAAATGCCTTCTGTGAATACCGAAAGTCTTAAAATTAGGATTTTTCTCAGTTTATGAGTAGTAATTCCGTCCTCTTAAATAGGACTCCTGCCTTGGTTTAGTAGGAGCAATTTACTTATACTTTCAGTGCTCTAGACCTCCTTTTGGAGACTCGGTTAGACCCACAAACTTTGTTGTTTGATATATAATTGACTGTGGATTTTGTCCGCGCAGGTCTTTAAATTTGTGTTCCCTGAGACCCTTATCTTACCTTAGTGTTGTGCTTACATTATGTTGTAGTCAATCAAGGAGTTTGGGGGCCTATTACGATCCGCCACGGTAACGGTGAACGGGACCGTCCACCAGAGGTGCTGCGGTCCCGCTGTGGCCATTAGGATGCCACCACCACCGTGGCAGTGGCATCCCCCATCCACAACATTGTGGTGTGGATGCACGTTGTGCATTGGCATGCACAAGGTAACAGGCACTGCGCGGTGCCTGCCACCGTGTCCACACCAATGTAGGGGGGTACCATAGGTACCCCTCATGTGCACCCCCCAATACTCTGGCGGCCCATAATGGTCCCCCAAATGCAGAAACCGTGGCCATTCCATGGCGCAACGCCACCATGGAAAGGCACATCTCCGCCAACATTATGATATGGAGGGCAGTGTCTTGCAGACACCACCACCATAATTAGTCGACCGGCAGAAAAGCGGCGGACGGTCTTTCCGTCTGCCGCGGACACCCCAGCCATTCTAATATGGCGGGGGGGTCACTCAAGCAAGGATGGCGGGCGGATTGCCCCCGCCGGGCCTGCGGTGGCTACCGCTGGACCGGCAGGGGCGATCCGCCTGCCATCCTAATGGGCCCCTTAGTCTTCACTTCTCGTTGAATAGACTTCTTGTGCATCTGCAGTGTGAGGGCATGGGTCCCCCCCTCAGGGTTCCTTGTAAGAGGGTCCCCTAAAGTACTGTTATGTCACTGGACAACACCTACTGCACATACCCATAGACCCACTTCTTTTTTATTTAAATGTTCCTTGGGGGAGTTATGGATTGCAAAATAACCATAATTTTCCAATTTCATTGTTTTGTTAAATTTCATTGTATTTTTTGTTTTAATTCGTAGCCATAACTGCACTGTAACCTTGATTTTTAAGTGAATTTCTTTGTTGTTTTATGTTAAGGCCTGCAGAAGGCAGCCGTGAGACTAGGCCAGCCTCGTCTATTCGTTGGACAGTCCAGTCACAGAGCTCCATCACTCTTCCACGCTGGTCCACGCACTCCTACCTCGCACCGCAGAATACCGATGTCACATTATGATCCTGCAAATCGCTCAGGTTTATGAGGACCCCTCTGATGAACAGCTTGGGAGTAAAATTCATTCCAACAGACTTAAGTGAAAAATAGCCGCTCGGAGAATTTGCAATGCTACGTCCACCTCCTTCCTTCCCACAATCTAACATTATAGAGGCAAACAGACTTTATTAGAAGCTGTCGGTGAGGCCGGAAGAAAATTAAAAAGCAAGCATTTGATCTTTGTGATGTCATTTGTGAGCGAGTGTTCCATGTTTATGAACAACACACATTTCAGTAAATCGTCCCTATTTAAATGAGTGGGCAAAAGCAGAATCCGGCATGCATTGCGCCGACCTCTCTCCAACACATTACAGGAACACTGATGCCCTGCTAGCAAGTGTTCCATATTCAACAGGCGCCTAGCGCGGTGAGCCTCCAAAGTTTATGCAGTTTTATGTTAAATATTATACAGTATTTGCCTCTTAAACGAAAGACCTGCTATTTCATGTTACGTTTAGTGTAGAATCACTCAACTTGCCTACAAAGTGCTCTTTGCTCTTTACACTTCTTTAAATATCACAAAAGTACGAACAATCGGACCTTTTCCGAGGTCCCAGAAGTTCTGTGTTGCAAAAAAGCGGCCTTTTTCGAAAACCCTACTCTGTGTTTCAAAAGAAATAGGAAAACACGACCCTTTTCCCCATGCTCCTGAAATTATTCTACCCAAAAAAAACAAAGAGCAAAGGGGCAGATTTATGTTTTTATGGAAAGATGCGTCACGCAAGTTTACCCTTGCGCCACCACAGATGCGCCGCGTTTACAATGCAGCGCATCATGGCGCAAGGATAAACAGATGCGTGACGCATCTGATGGCATAAGGGCGGCGCATTGCTGGAGTCGTGTCGCAAGCACGACGCAACTCCAGCAATGCTCAGGGGCTGCCCATACCGAACATGCTACGTCATGCCTTACGCCTGCTTCAAGCAGACGCAGTGTTTAGACGCAGCAGCGTCGGAAAAGTGACACAGTAAAATCTTGTAGATTTCACTGCGTCACTTTTCCGAGGCTTTTTCTGACGGAACGCCCACCCTGCATACATTAAACCTGACGCAGGTTTAATGTAGCGCAGGGCTTTACAACTTGACGCATCTCCCTAGATGCGTCACGTTGTAAATAAGGCGCAACATGGCAGATGGTTTACGCCGCCGCTGCATCACAGAAGTGACGCAACGGCGGCGTAAATGTCTCGCAAGGGGCTTGTAAATCTGCCCCAAAGTTGGGCTCTTTTCTTTGGTCCCTGATGTTCTAAGTAAAAAAAAAAAGTTACATTTTCCTTAATTCGACACGCAGATCACAAACGTCCTATGTCATGAATAGCTTGGACAAAATAATTAGCCAAAAAGCGATATTAGCGAAATACACCGATCTATTTTTGGTCACCTGGGGGCAAATTTGTTTGAAAGAGCTCTATGCCATGAGTAAGGCGCACATAATATTTAGACAAAAAGCGAAAACGGTGAAATTGACTTGTCTATTTTTGTTCACCTGAGAACAAATTTAGTTTAAAGATCATCTTGTCGTGTAGTTCTTATATTACCCATACAGGATCTGTGCATTCCAGATAACATAAACTGTGGGTTTGGTGGCAGACAGGCTCTGAGCACTCCCACTGAGTATGTTAGCCTGTCTGTTTTAGCTAGCTCACAGTGCCAGTAGGATCTCCACTTATTGGGGAGAAAATAGTTTCTGGCAACCTCGGAACATGACAACCCTGATCCCTCAGAATTGTGGAAACAATGTACTACTTTTCGCTCAGTCACTTGTGCTCACTTATTTGGTCTCAGAGAGTTACATAGAAGAAACAGTTGGGCGTTTTACAATAAGAATTTATTGCACAATTGTTCTTCTAGTGTAAAATAGATGTGCTGCAACAACCGTTAGACAGTAGTAGATATATATAATTAGCAGTACAGTGAAAATAAAACGATAGTAGAGTTCTACCATCTTTTCAATAATCATGAATATATACATGAATATAAAATGCATAATAAAAGTCTAGATGTACCTAAGTGTACCTAGGATGTGAGTAGGTGTGAAGCCAAGAATCCCTCTAGGATTTAGTCGAACCACATTACCTCAAGTGAGAGAGTGTGGGACCCCGTCCTGGTCTCGAGTTGGACACCCTGTGAGGGATGTGTTAGACCACTGTCAGCTGGAGCGTCTGCATGCAGGAGCCTCAGCGTCTCTGGTCAGTGTGTCGGCCTGGAAGTCTCGGTTCCCTCTAGCTAACACTAGTAAGATGCCCTGTATTTATACAGAAAGTATCTAGGGCTCCTTTGTCCCTTGTTTCTTGTGTTAGCCATTGATGGATTTGAAGATGACGTATGGGATGAACTTTGTACGTAGATATTATGGAGGTGGTGTAGCCCCTGCCTGGTTTCCAAGAACCCTTATGAATGTTCATTCATAGTGTGTGAGTCTATTGATGAAGTTATAGGACGCTATTGTTCAGGGAAAACCCCTCCTTCTGCGCCCAGGACTAGAACTAGGTAAAGGTTCAATCCTAAATGGCTTGTTACTGTGTAATGCAGGTGAAGGTGTATATTACCCGGGCCTATATTAGGGTACCTATATGAAACATAACAATCTAACTCGGCCACAACGCAAATGGCATGAATATACCTTTTTGGAGTGCTGTACTGATAGTGGCAGATCTGTTAATGGTGGGAAATAAGCGTTAAACTGTTCTAAAACCCAGCAACTCAAAAGAGTCCAGACATTTATTTAAAAAATATTGTTTGCTGTTCCATTGCAGCACGTAGGTTTCGGACTGGTGGGAGCTGGGGTTCAGGATTTTGGCTTTTTTTCTAATTTCATACTCAGCAGCAGGGACCTGCGCCCTGTTCCCTTTACAAGCACTCCAGAAAGGCATACTCATGTAGTCTGGGAAATGCTTGTGAGTTATGTGCTGAAAAGTTGGATTTTGACTCATTCGTTAACTAATGTGGAAAAAAATTCTAGCATCAATATAAGTGTCTGAAGGAACTGAGCACTTGCTGGTTTATTGAATATAACATATAAAAAATGGACTGGTGTTTCCAGTGTGGAAATTGTAAATATGAACTAAATGACTGTACTTGATGAGTCTCAAAGTCGCTGCTGAAAAGATTAGAGGTAGTGCAGAATGCAGCTGCCATACTTTTGTGTCATGTTCCTCCGCACGTCTAGGTTTCATTCCATCTGGGCAAGCTTTATTGACTGACTATTGAGAAGAAGGTCAAGTTTAAAGCACTGTGCTTCATGTACAAAGCTATGACTCAAACTGGCCCTAAGTACCTTGATGCTCGAGGGGTGGAGGAGGGGAATGGCAAGAACATATTACTTTACGTTAAAAAGAAACCCTAGAAATTCATGGAAAAAAACAAAGGTTAAAGTGGAATTATAGATAGTATGATAAAAATATCTTATTTTACATTAAAAAAACAATACTATACCTTGTGCACTTGCCATGCACTTCTTATGACCTCACATATTATAACACTCAAGACATGTTCTATGACATCATTGATAGCATCACTGATGATGGCTGAAATAGCATAATTAACGACATCACTATGTATGGAGAGTGCACAAGTTATAAATACTTAACTTTACTGTAACCGGTGAATTTCAGTGGTTTTTTTTGTTTAAAATGTTAAGATTTACCCTACATTTCCACATAACTATAAAGCCTCTTTAGCTTTGGCTTTTAAGTGAATATATGTTGTACACAAGCTACTGTAACATGTTTTTAGACAGTGTATTGTATTCTTCCAACTCGCATTATTAACACACAACAAGGGCAAGGCAAGGTTAATAAAAAGTTACAAAATAGACTATTTAAAGAAAGGGTAAAGGTGCAAAACTGAACCACAGATATAAACAAAGGATTAAGTAATAAAAGACCAAAACACTTAGGGCCTGATTACAACCTTATTGGTCCCACCGCCAGCCTGCAGCGGTGGTGGTCGGGAGAACACCTACAAGCCAGCGGTATCCCAACTGCTGCATTACAAAATGACCGACAGGCAGGCGGTAGGACTGCAGCGGTTCCACAGTGATGGCATGCCTCGACTCATAGAAAGAGCCTGAAGCAAATGCCACCACAGTGCATTTCAACTTGCACATTGGGTGCACTGCGTACCATGTAACATGTTGTGCATGGCACACAGTGCATACACGACAATGCAAACAGGGGGGCACAACATGTGCACTCATGCACAGTTCCCAATGGGCACAATCGCCCTGAGCCGTGTTTTGGGACCCCTTCCCTGCCTTTCCGCCAACCATTTCATGGTGGAGGCCCCGCCATGAACAGGTTGGCAGAAAGGCAGGTTGTAATAAGCATAGTAGTACTGGCATCGGTACCGCCTCTATGGCCCACCATTTTCCCTACCACGGCGGGATCCAAGATCCTGGGGGTGGGGGCGGTCTCATGGCGGTTCAATCATCACGCTCGTAATAGGGCAGTCGGACCACCGAGGAGGTGGCGGTTGGACCGCCACTGACGGCACAGCAGTCTTGGAACCGCCGTACTTGTAAGCACTATAAGATGATAGACGGAGCGCTGAAACATTTCAGACATTCCCCCCCAGTCACTATTAGTTCTGGGTTAAATCCATCATCGTTTTTTAGCTCACTTCGCCACACCTTTTCAGCCCCAGCCATGTGACATGTCTTGACCCTTCTACTCATGGGAACAGTTCAGCCCAAACAGCCAAGCCAGGTCCTCCCTGGACCAGAAACAAGCATCCGGGTGCCGTTTTTGGGGTAACACCTCTCATCAGCCAGGCTAGCTTGAATTCAGTGTCAAAGTGAGCAAGGCATCCACATCTGGGCATACCCTGCCAACTTAGGGTGAACAAAGCAAACACTATAAGATGATAGATAGAGCGCTGAAACTTTTCAAATATTCACCCCCAGTCACTATTAGATCTGGGTTAAATCCATCATTGTTCTTTTGCTCACTTCCCAACCCCAGTTCAGACCCAGCCATATGCAAATCAGTCTTGACCCTGCTCCTCATGGGAACAGTCCAGTCCAAACTGCCAAGCCAGGTCTTCGCTGGACCGGAAACAAGCATCCTGGGACTGGTATCAACAATTCGTTAAGTGAACGATGTAAGCACAATTTATACACAAGTTATTTCATTTCTTATTTTCTTTCTTTATTCTTTTGGTCTTGCTTCAGACAGCCAACACGTGTTTCATCACTTACAAGGGAAATCGTCTCGCGACTTTCTCAAGGCTATGTCCTTTATGTTAAAGACCTTTCTTTTGTGGTGATATTTCCAACCCACAAAGGGATTCAGTATCTTGCGCTACATCAAAAAGGCAGTCCATGCATCTGAGGGATCCTATTTTGTCCCCAAATCTTGAGCTCGTGAGTCTGACAGTGTCGCCCCAACGGTCGCTCTTCATGTAGCTCGAGTACGAGAACTTTGTGAGCAACGAAACACGTGTTGGCTGTCTGAAGCAAGACCAAAAAAATAGAGAAAGAAAATAGGAATTGAAATAACTTGTGTATAATTTGTGCATACATCATGCACTTAACAAATTGTTGCTAAACCTATGACGTGTGTTGAGGATTTCTTTGTATAGCTTGAATCCAATGGTAATGTAAGCTAGGGACCCATGTCTGGATATACCCTGCCAACTTAGGGCGAAAAAAGCAAACACAATAAGATGATAGACGGAGCTTGAACTTATCCAGAAACCCAAGACACTTATATGTAAACGTTTGATAACAGAAAAAAACATAGATTTCAACTTATAGTAAAATTCTGTTATCTCCTTGGTGACTAAGAACTGGAGTATATCTTCAGATCTGCACAATAAAATTATGCTATTTGATTAATTCATTGTGGCCATTTCTCACTGTTACCAACAGCAAAAAGGAAGAAATATTTACATTTTGAATAAAATAGCTTAGCTACGTTATTTTTTGGATACAGAGTTCCCAGTTGGCATAGCACGCCATTAGATGAGTTCACTTATCTTAATTCCAAAACTGTTGGAATTCAGTGCCAAGCCTTTCCAGTTATTTTTGTTAATTCACAGTTGAACCTTAACCCTAAAACACTAATTCCACATCCCACGCGGCAAGCTTAGGGCTCAGTGAGTGCTACTGGTGTCTTTGGTATTCCCACCAATCAAAAATCCCCACTGCGATTGGCTGAGGCTGCCACGTGGCTCTCCAAAGATTGGTACTTCTCAGGGCATACATGTGAGTGATAGTCCTATTTTAGGTTTTAAATCTATGTTATTATTTCCAAGAGATAACACATACACTCATCTACATCCAGTGTCCCGTGAGGTTTATCTGGGGACAGTAAGGAAGAAGAAGGAAAGAAGAGAAAGATTAGGGAACCTGTGGGTAGGGAAGAATATACATGCACCCTACATCTCATCAAATTGCACAATCCGATAATCTCCCAGAGTTTGTTGCAGCGAGTCCATGTGGGTGGGAGTATAGTCTGTGCCCCATTTGGAGGCGATGGTTTGTTTAGCTGCGCAGAGGGTCATCGTGATTGCCTTTCCTTTACCGGAGCACGGGGTAGGTTAGCTCGTTTGGCAGTCCTAGTAGTACGTAGCTAGGCAGGAGAGGTATATCTGTGTCGTTAAGGACCTCTTTCCAGTACCGTTTGAATTTGGGACAAGGCCGCATATGTGTCAAGGTGCCTGCTTTACTGCAATTGCGCCAACTGATGGCCGAACTTCCAGTTTCCATTTTGATACCACCACTGGGGTGTAATACCAATAGTGGTTGACCTTAAGTAGGGTTTCCTGTCCCGCACCACTGCGTGAGTAGATTCTTGCTCTTTGTAGGATATCTGCCCATTCCTTAGGAATTAATGATTGTTCCAGCTCTACTTCCCGTCTCTTTTGAGCTGGAGACTTCGTGGGGTGGGATGTTTTATTGGGAAATTCTTAATGGCTGAGAGGAGGCCCTTGTCATCTTTCTAGGTGATCAACTATTTCTCAAATGGAGTCCAGTGTTTGCTTGCGTGGGGTTTAGTCTTGGGTTGGGTGATCCAGTGCTTGATGGTGCAGTAGCGCCAGGCCGCTGAAGTGGCTATGGGGCCTAGCCAGGATAGCCCCTTACCCCTCTGGGACTGCAGATCAGACCATGCCACAGTTTAAAGGCCCGCATAATTGCGTCCCACCGTTGCACCTAGTGTGACGAGGAGTTTAGGCCCTAAGTACAGGGCCCATGACTCCGTCCACGAAAAAGCAAATTGATGCTCCAGGTTAAGCCAAACAGTCTGTTGGATCATAAGACTGAGGGCCTGTAACTTCTCAATGTTGATTTTAAAGATCTCGTATTCCTGGCCCGAAGGAGATGCCTGGAATCTCCAGGGCTGTCTGAATACTTTCCGCAAGGGCTCCTTGTAAAACGCGAAGAGGGGGGGGGGATGTGGGCATCCCTGCTTCGTGCATTAGGTGATGGGGAAGCCATTACAAACAAGCATTTGCAATGCAATAGGTCTCGCATTTGCGAGAATTTGAGCAATTGGCATTGTAAATGACAATGCCTTTTTATTTACGTATTGGTTTTTTAAACCTAAATAAAAGGCATTGTCATTTACAATTACAATCGCTTGAACTCTCACAAATGCAAGACCTATTGCATTGCAATTAATTGTTTTGATTTGCAGCACCTCCGCACCAATACTTCCAGCGCCTATGCTAATAGGAGCCAAGATTGACTCTTAGCAGAGAAATGAAGAAAGGCAGCTGGAAACGATGTGTTTGCCACTTTTGACCTTAAATCTGTTTTGAGCAGCAAGCATAATTCATTCCTCAATCAAGCAATCTCCACCCCTAGGCCAGACAGCAGCCAGTCACCACGTGTGATAGCCATGAGTAAGCACCCTACCTCTCTCCAGACAGTCCCTCCTCATCGGATATTTAAAAGCGTTCTAGGAGAGTGAACTAACTCAAAATGAGCTTTACCTGCCAGTGATGGTCTCCAAAGGGGAAATTCTTGCTGTATTTGTTCCTGTGAAGTCAACATCGGAACTGAACGAGACAACTTGCAACCTATTTATTCATTGTCTTATGCAACCTCCCTCCACAACACTGATCGTTCCAGCACCATCGTTCTGTGATGACGAATTCCCGCCGATCTTTTATTTTCTTATTTATTCTTTGCTTAAAAAGCAGTAATTGTAAAAATTAAAGTGCGGCATCTTACTCATGTTGAAAAGAAAAAAAAGATGAATAAAAGATATATTTAAAGTTAAAGCGCGACATTTCAGTGCTCTTCAAAAAAATGCATTTGTGAAGGCGCGCAACGCTCAGTGATAGGTTTGATGACAACGGAGCTCCAGCAAGCTCTTTAAACAAGGAGGGAGGGGGAGAAGGGAGGGGGGAGTGAGAGCGGAGAGCATGGTGAAGGAAACAATGAAACCATTAACAGCATGGCGCTCGTAAAAGGGCGCATGCTGATTATGTATGCATGTGTCTTACCGATGTTGAAAAGAAAAAAAAAAGAAAAAAAATATTTAAAGTTAAAGCGCGATGTTTCAGCGCTCTTAAAAAAATGCATTTGTGAAGGCGCGCAACGCTCAGTGATAGGTTTGATGACAACGGAGCTCCAGCAAGCTCTTTAAACAAGGAGAGAGGGAGAGAAGGGAGGGGGGAGTGAGAGCGGAGAGCATGGTGAAGGAAACAATGAAACCATTAACAGCGCGGTGCTGATTATGTATGCATGTGTGTGTGTGATGCTCGACCTAAAAAGAAGTAGTTCACAAAAATAATATAAACACTCACAGTGTAGGGACACTGTAGTTGGTCGGTGCTGTTTCCTACAAAATCTAAAGTGACGTATCGGATCAACAGCCAACAGTAAGCGAGATAAGAAGAGCAATGCCCGTATCAACGAATGGCAAGCGACAGGAGAAATTACCCTACATATTGTGTTTACTATAGGTCTTGCGACAGCGCATGCGCTGTCAATGCGAGACCTAAAAATGGGGTAACCCAATAGCAGTCTTGGACCTGGGCTCAATTAGATACAGAAAACAATGGTCCTTAATGCTACTGTAGCGTGAGGCTCACGCCAGCGGAACGTTCCATAGAAAGTCCTCGAGGCACGCGTGGCTTTATTAACTCCGCGTTATCCCCGCTTCTGCCTCTCATCCGGATTGCGGGATCAAGGAGACTGACGCTCCAGTTTTCTGCATTGAATGCTCTAGAACCGATTCAAGCGGTTTCACTACCCTGCACTAACGGGTCAGGGTCGAACCTTGCTTACGGATATTACAGGATGAACCATGTTATATCCACAAGCCCCATGCTTTCAAAAGAGGACGTATGCCTCCTGAACATGTACCATTAAGGACACTACTGATCCTCTCCGCATACATTGCAGGTGTGGAATACGGACACCACATCACTGAAATTGGTTGCCCACCCCAGTCCTGCGGAAGACCCTCAGGCCGAGGTCCCAAAGTACCCTCTGTGCCCCCAGTCGGGTCGAAACATCGACACCCATACTCATCTAACCTGGACCAAAAAGAACCCCCCCATCCACACCGTGGTAAATAATGATACACTCCAGGATTGTGAAATATATGTAAATAGACCATGTAAACTATTGATGCTATATGGCCAGGTTACTTAGATTGATATTCTTCTATCAATCCTAATTGCTGAACTGTCTCAAAACCTCTTTCTCACTTCACCTGGGATTCTTCCCATTTCTCTCACTTGAGCACTTTTCCACTTTACACGTTCCCCCGGAGCAACCACTCTTTTTCTTGTTGTCAATTCAAACTTATGCAGTAAGATTCTAACTGATATTCCAATTATGACTAAATAAATTGCGTCACTTTGGACATCTTTGGTTGTTGCACATCATTATCTTATGTTTTAATTACTGTGAGCAGACATTAAATGAGCTCAAAAGAATTGATTTGATATAATTGATTTATACCACATAAAAGAAAGGTTAAGGACCATAGTTTTCTGTTTCTTAGGTGATGGGGAAGGCATGCAAGGTCAAGCCATTAACTCTCACCCAGACCATGGGGCTGGTATATGTACATTTCACCCACATGCAAAAGTGTGGGCCCAGATCCATTCCCTCAAGTATCCACCACAAGAATGACCAGTGTACTCAGTCAAGCACCCCTTCAGTGTCGAGTGACATGAGAAGTGCCTGAGTATGGGAACATTGAGCTTTATCTATGTGGCGTAGGAGGCTCTTGGTGTTGTCACTGCATCCTCTCTCTGGTATGAATTCCGCCTGATCTGGATCAAGCAGACACCGCATAATCGGATTTAGGTGCAATGCTAGAACGTCTTTGAATAATTTGACATCAACATTGAAGAGGGCGATGAAGCGGTAGGAGGAGCACGGCGTGGAATCCTTCTGGGGAAAGGGAATCGCAGTAATTAATGTCTCTCTCGTGGTGTCAGTGATGGCCCCTGTATTGGCAAAGGATTAAAAGAGGTATGTGAGAAGGGGGCCTGCTGAGCAGCAAATGCTTTTTAAATGTTGGTGGTAAAGCCATCCAGCCCTGGGGCTTTTCCAGGTTGGAGGTGGGCAATAGCCGAAAGGACCTCATCAAGGCAGAAATCCACCTCTAGGGCTCGCACTTCTGTCTCTGGGAGGTATGTTACATGAGTGTCTGCAAGATAATCATCTATGTCTGAGGGATCTACTGTTTTAGTCATGTAAAGATTGGCATAGAGGCCCTCAAAGCCCGGTGCAATCTCTAAATCTGTATGCAGTGCCCTCCCCACTGGTGTGCAGATCTCTGTGACTCTAGTCGTGTGAGTGCAAGCCCAAAGCTTATAAGCGAGGAGGTGCCCTGCCCAATTCCCACCCGCGTTCCATTTTTGTTTTAGTTGGAGTAGGGCATATTTCATTCTGTCTGTGTCAGGAGCCTTAAGCTGCGTGCGCACCATTATCAGTTGCTGATGCTCTCTGTAGGATCCTTACTGTTTCTGGGCGTGTTCAAGAGTTCTCACCTGCTCCTCTAATGCAGATCTCTAAGGGAGGTGTCTTTTTTGGCTCAGTTTATGGACATCATGTGGGGGAGGCAAATACTGGTTCAAATGGGAAAGTGCACTATTAAAACTAGTGGGAAGAGTGGTTGTTCACTCATTAGAGAGTTCTCACATAGCTGTGTAGTCTGACTCCTCTCAGCGGCTAGTCTGCACGCCTCTTCAGGTTCAAAGCTGTGGGAGAGTTTGTTCAGGCGGGCAAGTATCCAACTATACTTATAGCACTCTAGACTCAGCGGGCCAGCGTTTCCAGAGTGGAGTTCCAACAAAGGGTCTGCCCTGCCTCCCATTAGAGTCCCATCTGGTGTCCCACCCCAGCAGTTGTGACTCTCATGCAGCGGGTGTGATATTAGGCTTGCGGTGGCAGGACCAGGTACTTACGGTCTGTGGGCAGCCTGGTCAAGGCAGCGGCTGATATGTGTGTGGGAGACCTCACTGGAGTTGATGTTCTCACTGTAGGGGACCATTAAAGGCCCGGTCAGAGCACCTCGCCCATTGATAAGGGTCCGCACCAGCCTTAGTGAGAGAAGCAAGTGGGTCCGTAATGTCAGTCCCTTAGATTGTGGCACAGCACCTCCTCAGCTATTGGCTATCTAGGAGAGGTGACAGTTGACCGATGTGCGTCCGGCAGCTGGGTCTGTGCCACAGGTGTTTGGCCTATGTCTTATCTGACCATCTGGGGGATCGCCGTGGGTGCTTGATGGCTGGCACCGGAGACTGCAAAGGGTGACAGCAGGAACGTTATCTGCCAAGGGGTTGCCCAATGGTCCCACAACATTTCATTTAGATGGCGGTTCTGCGGCAGCTACCATGTTGCCCATCGCTGCTGACATCATCGACTACTCATTCCTCACCTCTCCTGTGCGTTGGGCGAACCAGCCCATATGCAGCTGAGTCTGGGGTGTCCTCTATGGGTCTCTGCAGGAGGGGGAGTGCAGGGGTAGTTCTTGGTGGTTGGACGGCAGAAAACAGAGAGAATACACCTACTGAGCCGCCATCATGGCCACGCTCCTGCTTGCCTATTTTAGTACAACTCGGTCTGCATTGAGGTTATACAGATGCCTTTATCACGCATGAGTTTACCATGCAGTCTTAACAACAAATATACCTTTACCATGGATGTCTTTACCAGGAATATACATAATGTAAATCCAGTATTTGTAAAGCGCACAGCTACCCGGAGGCATCCCGGCGCTGGGGGCCGTCAGGAAGATTAAGCGAGCTATTGCCCAGAGTCACATGGTGCTGGGCTGACCTGCCACCGGTGCCAGGGATTGAACCGTGAGCCCCAGCGTCCGGTGTCAGTCGCCCTGGCCACAGTGCCACACCTCTTCCTTATTTTTGAACCCTTAACCAAGCATACCATTACCACGCAAACCTTTAGCACACTTTTTTTAATAGACAAAACTACAATTAAATGTTGAAAACAGAACAAAAAATAATACATGCTTAGCAAAATACATTGTAAAAGAAAACGTATTTCTACCAACACCAAAAGTACTGTTGCACAGCGTATATATGTGCAAATGAAGACAAGATAACGCAAAACACAACACATTGCAACAGCATGCAAATGTTTTTAACCCAAATAGACCACAATGCAGATATGAAAGTATTATCTGTTCCATTTCTATACACCATCTAACTCTGTCTCCAACAAAGATGTTGGACAAAGTCTCTGAGGAAGGTCAAAAACATGTCAAAACAACACTTTCAAAATAAATATGCTTTTAGTCGCAAATTCCATCAGAAGAAACACATAGATTACAGCACATTTTTTTCCAAAAATGTAATTAACTCCTACTGAACATTTAAAAACGAGTGTCCACCGTTTTATGATAAGTGGTACGCTGCCCTCTTAGGAGACCACACGCACGGGATAGAGAAGGACTGCTTCAGAGACACTATTCCAAAAAGTGTCATCTATCTGTCATAGTAAGTACATTAATACGTGTTAAAATGGAATAACATATCAATATTAATACATTGTAATCCATTTTTATCACATTTTCAGGCATTGTTTTCTAATGGATATTGCAATGTAAATATCATTTGGATTCATGAACCAGTACAAACTTGTGAAATCTGTAAGTTAACATGAATTTAAAAATTTCATTTATAACACCAGAATGGAAAAATTGTAGAATATAGAATAGATTTTAATTTTCTATTGTTGTTTCAAATCAGTGTGTCTTCAGATAAGGTGATGGACAGTGACTGGGGAGGGGTAGTTTACTATTCCTGGGGAGTGACTAAGAGGGGGGGGGGGCAGATTAACTATTCCAACTCCGCCAAGTGGTACCTCAATGAAGGTGCTGGACAGTGAATGGGGGGGGGGGGGGGGCAATTTTACTATTCTGACTCCGCCAAGTATTATCTCAGGGAAGATGCTGGACAGTGACGGGGAAGGGCAGATTTAGTGTTTCAACTCTGCCAAGTGTCATCTGAGGAAGGTGCTGGAGAGTGATTCTGCTGGGAAAGATTTACTAATTCAACGCCACTGAGTGTTACCTCAGATAAGGTGCTGAATAGTGACTGGAGAGATTTATTATTACAACTAGGGGTGGGCAGAATATTCTGTTCCACCCGCAGAATTGATGGAATTTGGCTTCTCCGAATTGCTATAGTAACACGGAGTTCCGGCCAAATTCCGCCAATTGCCGCATGGTAGATTTTATTCTCGTGTGAGGCTCCGGAATGGTAAATTGGCACGCACGAACAGGATTTGGCATCCCCTAGCATGACGTCCGGTAACTAGGAGGACATCCGGTTGTGAGTGTACACGGTCAGAAGGCTGCCACTTGACCAGAAAATCTACTCGAGCAATAGCAAAAATCAGCTCGAGTTCCGGTGGCCTCTGGCACACCGCGTTGTGCTATTAGCGCTGATTTTTCAGTGCAGAACGCACTACCGGCACTAAATCACAGTGTGAGCAGCACAACATATTTCTGCCCGTTGGTGAAACTCCGCACAATCTTGCAGATTCTTGATGTAACTTATATAAGCACATGTAAACATCTGCAACTATAAAACATTTTTAGGAAATCTCAATTCTTTAAGCCCAGTCTGCAAATTGAAAACTACAACTTAAATGGCTTCCAATCGGGGTTCAGGAAAGCCTGCAGTACTGAGACTGCTACATTAACATCGTAGCAGACCTGCACAAACCCTTAGATGATGGACAGGCATGCCCCCTAGTTCTCCTGGACCTCTCTGCTGCCTTCGAAACTGTCAACCATGACATCCTCTTAAACACCCTCTTGCAGCGTGCAGGCATTAATGAAACTGTGCTTCAGTGGTTCGCCTCTTTCCTAAACTAACACACACAGCTAATCAAACTTAACAATGCAACTTCAAAAGCAACGCCTGTCTCAGAAGATGTCCCTCAAAGGTCAATCCTGTCTCCAGCCCTATTCAACCTATATGTAGAACCCCTCACAGTGATCCATAAGCAAGCTGGAATTTCCTATCATCTCTATGAGCATGGCACCCAACTCTACATGAAAATCTCTCCAAAGACATCCTGCACCTAAATAGCTGTTCCTACACAGTCCAATCCTGGCTGTCTGGAAACCACACCAAACTCAATCCCAACAAAACAGAACTCCTCCTCTTCCAACCCAAAGAAAAATCCTTTACCATTGATAAATGGCTTGACAACTTCACAGCACTAAACTGTAAACTGTCCATCTTAAATTCTGTTAAATCCCTGGGGATCACACTTGCCAGGGACTTGAGCATGAAAAAACATATTAATGTCTCTGCGAGAATGACCTTCTACACACTGAAACACCTGAAAAAATTCAACCCTTCATATCAAATGAAGACCTAACAACTGTGGTGCAATCCATAGTCCTCCATAAGCTCAACTACGGTAACTCAACGATCACCGGAGCCCAAAAAACATACCTAGCCCCATAGAAAGCAACACTCCACGCAACAGCCATGCTGCTATCAGGGAAAAGGCGCTATGGCCACATCACCCCCACTCTCAAGCAGCTCAACTGGCTTCTAATAGAGGCAGGGCTTTATTTAAAACTGCATGCATAACTCACAAAGCTCTCTACTAGTAAAAACCAGCTTACAACAAATAAGTTATCAAGAGCAAGGAAAAAGAGACCTCTACGAAGTTCAAACAGTCTACTCCTAATTCCGCCAAAATTTAAGAAAGAGAAAAATCATACCCATTCCTTCTCAGACTGGAACACACTGCCCCAGGGCTTACGTGACAATCAACCTTTCCCCTACTTCAAGGAGAAACTGAAACGTCTTCTCTTCATCAAATATGTGAACCCACCGCCTTAAGCATGCGACTGGCATGTGCGCCCACCCGCACGCCTTAATTAAAAACGTGCGCTTCACCATTTCGAGGAAAAGTGTGCCTCTACTCCACAACTGTGGCTCCATGGAGCCCTACCCTAGATAACCCCGAACTGCATCACCCAGCTACTTTTAGTGTATGCCACAATTTTTCCATTAAAATTGCGGTTATTCTGTATTTTTATCTATTCCTCTTGCAATTTTGTGCAAGTGCCACTGTGCACTATAAAGCACTATATCTACTTCAAAACTGTATTGGTAGCTTATCCTAATGTGTCTCATATATACTATTACGTACTGCCTCTATAGCTTGATACCTGTATTTTTACCCATTACTTAGGTACTCTTGTGCAACTGTGTGCGGTAAAGCACTATGTATATGTGGGGTGGGGGGGTCTGCACATTAAAGAAACTACTAAGAATCAATACATGAGGGCATCCGTTTGTGGCTTCGCTGTGCCGTTGTGGATAAATATATATATACAGCCACTATGTCTTTCTAACTGCTTCACATGTAACTCATGTAATTGCTGCTATGCAAACTCTGTGATGCACTCTGATGCCTCTGGGTCAAGTTGGTGCTATACAAAACTCAATAAATAAATAAGAATAAAATATTCATAATAGAGGAGGGAGGTGGATTGGTGCTAGATGATAATGTACTAAAGGGCATATTCTCAAGGAGCTATCGCCGAGTTATCGGCACTTTATCGCAGCCAAAATCGCGATAAAATTTCCGCCCCATTCGCAAGCTGGTGCTAACAGCCGATACCACCAGTTTTCCGGCGATAGCATCCTCAAAAAACATCGCCACGGATGACCCCGGCAACTATTGCTAATGAGATGAGGAGTAGGCATTCCCGAGCAAAAAGCCGCGACAACACCACTCCGCAACATTCACAACGACCAGCCTGATCTGCGATAAGAACACAAAACAGGCGATAAGGTGCGTTAGCAGCAGGAAACTAACACCTGCTCTGACCTGGTGCAAAGTCGGACGACAACCAGCAGCAGCCAAGGAAGCACTGCCCATAGCCAAACATGAAGAACAACAAATGCCCCTGATCAACTGAACATGCAGCCCAGAGCACCAAGAGGGCAACGACACACACCGCCACCCCCCCCGGATCCAGGGCCGGATTGGGAACCAAAACCGGCCCTGGCAAGGAACTCGGCCGGCCCCCCTGGTGGTTGGGGGTACGGCTGAGCTGTTTGCCAGGGCAGTTTTTGGACGGTTTTGTTACGGGGGGCGATTTTGCAGGTGAGCTGCAAAAACGGCCCTGTAACAAAAACAGGCCCCAGGTGCCCAAAATCGGCCCCCGCCCTGGTGGCCCACCGGGGAAACGCCCGGTGCCTGCTACGGCCAATCCAGCAATCGCCCCCGGACCCAACCCCCCCTCCCTTTCGACAAAGAGAATGCACATCAGCTCCATGAAACCATGACAAACAAATGGCCCGAAGTCGCACAACAACTAACATACAGGTGTGGCCATAAAAATGGAAACCCACATCCACATCATATAACCAAAAAAAAACATTTATTACAGATCAAACAATAAAAAGGAACCATGAAGAGGCACGGCGGGTCTTTTCCGGGCATTCCGTAAGTCACAGCCTGCAAGACAGAAAGACAGATAAGAAGGTGTGACATGTGCCCATCAAAGGACAGAGAGGGAGAGCGAGAGAGAGAGGGGGAGAGGGGTAGAGAGGGCTAGAGAAAGAGAGAGAGAAAGAGAGCGGGAGAGAGGGAGAGAGAAAGAGAGCGCAGAGAGGGAGAGAAAGAGAGAGGGAGAGAGAAAGACAGCAAGAGAGAGGGAGAGAGAAAGAGAGAGGGAGAGAGAATGCCGACACTGCGGACCCAGGCCCCGCTGCTCACCTGCAGCCAATGGTGTATCTCCAACCACGTGCCAGGTCACTCATCTGAAACAGTTGCCAGAGACATGAATGGCAGAGCCCATGCAGTAGCACACGCCATCGGCGCTTGCCCACCCCTGCGCACACAGGCTGCTGCACACCAGCCCCTCCTGCCGCCCAGCGGAGACTGCCCGCCCCTGTGCGACCAGGCCTCCCTCACCTTCCACCACCGGCGTGTCTCCAAGAGGGCCCACCACGTGCCGGTGGGAGCTCCAAGCCCGTGGCCCGCGACCATGGCACCCTCCACACCATGCAACCATGCACCGTGGGCTACCAGGTCACACACCTGATTCTGGGTCTTGATTTCGCAATGGCAGAGAACACATCAGTTCACAGGGCATCATCGCAGGCTGCACACACGCTCAGCCCAATAGGTGCCACTAACTCTGTGAACCGCAAACAACGCCACGTGGCGGGAGGCCCACACTGCCCGCTAGCTTAGGCCTACACTGCGGTCCAGCAGGGCTCACACCAATGCCACCATTCTGGACCGTCCAGACTGTGCATCATTGCAGGCTGCACACCCGCTCAGCACTGAAGGTCCCCCTATCTCAGTGCACCGAAAGACACCGTCCCGTGGCGGTGTGCCTGAGCCAGCCGCAGTATATCCGGTGCCACCAAGTCTGTGCACCGCTAGCCATGGACCCTGCATGATTGAGTCCCGTGGTGCGGACGCCATCATGTCACCACCAGCACTGGGCAATGTGACGTGGCAGGGCCCTAGGCCCTCATGCATAACGGATTCCCACACGGAGACACCCATTTGGAGAGTGGAAATGGCGTCCAGCACGGGCGCCAAGCCCTTTTTATTGGCAGGGTCACATGACCCGTGACGCCGGTGCCGAATGGATGTGGTGTGGGTGTGAACCAGCTGTGAGGGAGTGGCTGTGGCATGCGGACAACTAGACCTGTGAGAAGCAGATCCCTAAAGGGAAGACCTGGGACATGTAGCGTTGCCCACCCCCCCCTGTGAGTGGGAGTGGAGTGGGCTGGCCTGGCGTATACCCGTCCAGCGTAAGGGTGTGAACAATGACCACGGGACTGTGGGAGTGCTTCCGTTCTGGCCTGGATAAGGAAGTAACGAATGCGTGTTTCTCCATTCTAGTGTCAGCACCACCCGGCACGCAATCGGCAATGTGTCATCCTGTGACCCAAGTCCCACAACATAAGCAACATGGACGTAAGGTGAAATCATAGACCCTACATGTATCCATACATCCACACTTGCAAGATCATAGACATGACACTCCAATGTGTAAATTAATGTTTAATGCACATTCAATGGAGTGTTGTAGCTGGAGCAGTACAGGGCCATGCAAACCCCACCTTGCAGCGTTGGACCATGGAGGGCCAGCCAGAGTCCTTCAGGGAATGACATGTACATCAGTAGTGGAGAAGTTCAGTCCGAAGTCTGATATCTGTGTCATTGGTGACCAAACAGAATATGGCAGTCCATGTCAAGGTCCAAGGCGAGTGTCGCAGAGTGCATCGGGGGACAGTGGAAGGGGATGATGCTGATGGCAGAACCAATCAGAAAAAGGCCATATGGCGGACATGAATGCTACTGCTTCCTTCTGACCACAGGGGCAGATTGATTCGCATCTTCGTCCTCAGCTGTTGTTTTATGTGCCTCACATGTGGGTGGTGGTGTTCTGTCTCCAGCACTGTGTGGCAGTGACACCGCAGGGGCCTGAGGTAGAATTTCCGCCGCACTGAGTGGCACTGACACATCAGGGGCCGGAGATGTGGATGGAGTGGTAGCAGCAGCATGCATCAGCGCCAGGCCTTGTGGCAGCAATGCCATGAGGATGGTCTTTATTGCATTGAGGGACCCAGCTAACTCTCGCTGGTCTGTAGTCGTGTCAGTCGCTGTTTCCGCACGCTTACGCTCCCTGTCCTCCATGAGCCTCTGCATGAGTCCCAACTCCCGGACGAGCTCGCTGGAGCCACTATGACTGGCCAGTCATTCTTGCCTCTGAGTCAGGACCCTGGTGATGTCAGCCATGGTTCGTTGGAGAGCATGGAGCGGACTGTCGGTGTCCGTTAGGGACTTTGAGTGGTCCCTTATAGGACTTAGACATCCACCTATGGCGTCTAGTTTGGCTGCCATGTGGTCGAACCCCACCTGCACCTGTTTTGCCAGCTTCTCCTTGCACCCCGACACACGGAGTTGGAAGGTCATGTGCTCATTGTGGGGGGTCCTGAGAGGCAGCCGTGGTGGTAGGTGCTACCTGCTGTGTGTACTGTGCAGGGTTGGGCTCTCCTCGTAGCAGTTGGGCTGTCCTGCTCCTGAAAGTAGGCTGTGGGGGCTGTCCACGAGCTGTTGGAGGGCATCAGAGTTGAAGGTCTGGTTGTCCTCTTCGTCATCAGAGAAGAGAGGGTGGGACTGCTCTGCAGGAGGTGTTGAATTTCCCTCTGCAATGTGAAGGGGAGATGCAGTTTAACATTGTGTTCAGATGTATGTTGACGCATTGTACATGTTAACATGCAGACTGAATGACAGTGTACATATTTACATTTTTACTGTTTGTGGAGAGATGCCTATGTGATGTGGGAGAGTGGACATTTCGATAACTTCACGGATGTGTGATTTTACTTGTACATTGTCAACTCACATTTCCCTGAGATGCCAAATGTGATTCGCCAGTTACTGCACACAAGCGGGACCAGTTGTGTCCCCTGTTCTGTTGTGGACGTGTTGCGGATTGTGCCACATCGTTGTCAATATTGGTGTGCTCTGCATGTGATGTGTGTGCCGCTGCAGCTCTGATTTGGCTGCCCCTGATCCCTTACATACGGTGTGCCTCTGACTTCCGTGCTTCTACAGTGCTGGGATGCTGCATTCTTGGGTGCATTGGTATCTTGGTGGGAGTTTGGGGTCCGGGCATGGTTTGTCTGAAGATGTGCTATGCTTACTTGTGCATGTGTGCCATTGTGCCCATCTCACTCCTTACCCCCAGTCCCTCGCCGTTACTCACCCTGTTGCTGTTGTGTCTGGTCCTGTTGAGCAGTGTCAGGGCCCCCAACTGCTGCCACCGTCTCCCCACTTATGACTGTGGACACCATTTCCTCCATCTAGTCCAGCTCCTCCTGCGGCGCTGGACTCCCACCTCCAGTCTGCATTGCTGCCTTCCGGTTGTTTGCGAGCTTCTGCTTGGTTTTGCGCTTGACATCATTCCGGCGCCTTGACGTCGTCCATTGTCCTCTTCAGCACTCCGACTGCATTCACCGTGTCCACGATGGTCTGCCACATTCCATTTTTAGTTGCCAGTGACACAGTGGAGGTGACGAACAGTAGTTGATGGTGTTCTATCACCTCTGTTATCAGGATCCTGTTTTCCTGCGGACTGAAACTTTTCTTCTTACTCTTCTTCTCCTTGCCCTTCCCTGACCCCGAAGTCCCAGGCTTGTCCTCTGGGGTGCTTGTGGGGTTCTGGTTGTCCTCTGCACTTGCTCCTGCTGACTCCATTGTGCTCCGCTGTTGTTTGGCTTTTGTATGTGTTTTTTTTCACCTTTTGTAGTGCATTTGTCGTGTGGGGATTGCAGACCTGTGGCTGGTTTTCGCTGATTTTTGTATCGCGATTGGCGTCATCGCCGCATTTTTCACATTGGTGTTTTGCATTTTTGCGGCGTTGCTTTGATTTTAACGCGTTCGTTTGATGCGTTGTCATGGGACTATCGCAAGGTGCCGCCAGCTTGGGAATACCACGTTGACACAGAGTTATTTTCCCGCAAAGGACTGCGTTGTGAAGAGTTGCGTTATGCTACTTTTGCATTAGTTATCACACCTTCTTGAGAATATCCTCCTATGTTTTCTGTTCTAAATTATTTGATTTCTGTAATGATTTATGATCACTTTATGCTGACACTGTGATTTTCATAGTGAATTTTGTTTGAAATGATGTGTATTCAAGTGGTAAAACCAAGCCTTGTTTGCCCCGACTTTAATCTGTCCCTTCATTAGGACTTAGAATCATTTTGCTCTGACATCTAACTTCATGTCATACTCTTCGCTGCTTCTGATTGAACCATATGCTAATTCACTATTTCGATTTACCATGCATTTTGACTAACTATTGTTTTTACTTACCTACTTCACTTTAATCTTTTAATAAACCTTCATCGTTTCAAAGCATTTAGAAAGCTCAAGTCCCTTCTTGATTCAGTGCTTATTTAATTTTCAATGCTGATTTTTTTGCTGTTAATCTATTATCTGTTGGGACATACTGCCTCATATGTACTTGAGGTTAGCATTGTCTACGATCCTGCAAATGATCTGATACTGACTCCCTTAAGACAACAATATCCCAGTTGCAAAGTGGAAGCTGTCCACGTGGGACAGCTTCCACCTTGTGAATATTGTGTTTGGCATTGGGGAACAGGTAGTGGTCCTATGGACAACCGCTTCCTCTCCAGATGTCATTCACTGAATGCCAACTTTTAGGGATGTATGTCGATACTTCGCATACCATTACTTTGCAAGATTTTAGTGCGATGTTTTCACTTAGCATAAACCAATACTTCGCCAGTTTTAACTACACATGCATTCATTACGCAAATGGTTAGAAATGTACTTTAAATACTTTTATTCCGCATTCTATTACTACACATAGCACTACTACGTTTTTTTTCCTGTAATGGTTTATGCTAATTAAAAAATCGCACTAAAATCATGCACACCCAATCTCAACACTATCCAAACCCTCACACACTACACTACCCTACACCACTCAAACACCACTACACTACCCTAAACCCTAATACACTACCCCCTACACGACCTTCCCCCTGCCTGGACCCTACACTCTAACACTACACTTGATGACCCCCCAACACTACCCTAAACTCTAATACACTACCCTACACTACACAAACACCACACCACTACCCTAAACCCTAATTCACTACCCCTACACGCCCCTCCCTTTTCCCCCAGTCCGCACCCTACACTCAAACACTACCCTGCACCCCCGACACTACCCTAAACCCTAAAACTCTACCCTACACTACACAAACACAACACTACACTAAACACTACAACACTACCCCCTGCACATCCCTCCCCGACCCACAGTCCTGTCCCTACTCTCAAACACTACCCTTCTCGCCCCCCGTCAGTACCCTAAACCCAAATTACTCTACACAAACCAAACCCTTAAACCTTAAACACAACCCCCTGCACGACCCTACAAAATACACAGCCCCACTTACCTCTCTACCCTCGTGGTCCCTCTCTTCACCTTCACTCTTGGATCCACTCTTCCCCTTCTTCATTGTTTGGAAACGTAAGCACCTCCTTTTCCGAACAACGATGCGGATACTCTGCAAAGTATTTCACTTTGCGAAGTAACAGTATTTGCGTAGTAACAGCATGCTAAGTAAAAGCATGCATACTAAAACTTCTTGCAAACTAAAAAATGCGCACTAATATTAATAGGTACAAATGCCCGCGAAGTAATGGTAGATTACCCTGCTATCCATTGTATCTCTCTCTTTATGCATTCATAGCCATTCACGAGTCACAATAGGACCCATGTCTCATAAATCTTAATGACGCAGGCGTTTTTGCCACTCCCTGTGAATCAGCATTTTTTGGTGTGACTAATTAGTACATCAGTCGCAGTCGTCAGTGAAGGTGGGGTTGCAAAGGTGTGCAAAAAACACCAAGGGGCATATTATCAAGACAGGCGATAAAATTATCGCCGCTTTAGCGGCAAAAAACTGCAGCTAAAACGGCGATAATGGGCTTGAAACTATGCTCTATGGAATTCCAATTGAAGCTCAGGTTAGATCTCCTTCACATCTAACATGGGCTTCAAGTGGAATTCCATAGAGCACATTATCAAGCCCATTATCGCCGTTTTAGCTGCAGTTTTCTGTCGCTAAAGCGGCGATTATTTTATCGGCTGTCTTGATAATATGCCCCCAACTTCTTTGCAACTTGACTACTGTACATCAGGTGCCAAATTGTTATCATAATCCATGGGTTCAGCGTTAACCGCTGGATAACAGTGAAATCGAACTTGCATTGAAACTTGCATTGATGGGAGCTGATGACTGTGAACCATTTACTAGATAAACGCATTCTAATATAGCCATGCTCTGCAGCGACGACTGATGCCCACCTGGTCCCTTACAGCTGTGTTGATTCAATGCATGCACGTGTTGATATCCTCGTCTTCTTTCTTCCAAACCTCCTTTGGAGAGAACGCAAGTTCAATGTACTCTACGACAGGGCTTTAAGTGGACCGGGTCCTGCCGGAGCACAGCCCCCGGGCAACTCTAAAAAACAGGTGCTGAGACGGGTCCCTATTGGGCTCTCTATTGTTGCCCTCACGGTGAAAAAAATGCTCTGAACTCTGCAGCAGCACCACCCTTCACTGCCTTTGATGTAACTTCAAAGAGACTCGTTATTGTACTTTCACAGTCTCATCATTTCAGAACCGAAACACTTTCAGTACTATATACAACGAAGCCATGGTTGTTGCTAATTTATCTTATGAAACTAACAACCTTTGACAAAGCCAATAGTCCTGGCATGTTGTATGTGTAATATTAATTGTTGTATTTATATCTCTGGATGATATGATAGATACAGCAAAATACCAGTCGGGCGGCACACTATGCTAAACACAGATTTTTAGATTAGGTGTTTTTTTTAAGCCACGCCCTTAATTACATCAGCCACGCCCCTTTGAGAAACCCCCCAGTTTTTCATCCCACTTAAAGCTCTGCTCTGCAAGCCAAGAAGCCTTCACAGATTCAAAGGGTAATTGGAATCTGTCAATGTCTGATGAGTGTTTGCACAAGTCTGTCGTTCCAAAATTAGATTTTAATTCTCAAGTTGTGTCAGGCTAGTAATTGCAAGTCCCAATAAATGAGTGGTGCTTCCTTATCTGTTTTCACTTAATAAGGGTAGTATTCAGGTACATATCGACGTTGGATCTCTAGTGAGAGTATAAGCGATTGGATCAGGGAAGCTGCCTTTCTCGGAATTCTAGAACATTACATCTGCAATGAAAGTGATTCCACTGCGCTGCCGCGCACGCTCCATCTTAAATCATTCAACACAACGGTTGCATCTATGGATTGTTTAGGATGAAAACCAACAATGTTTCTATGAAACGTAGACTTGTTGGCGACTCTTCCGTCCACAACTGTTCGGTTTCGACACATTTGTGCAACAAAAGCCATAAATGGTCTGTGACAGATTTGGGGGGAGACGGGGGGGGGGGGGGGGGTCGTACATCTGGCGCAGAGACTGGGGAGTGGAAAGTCAGGAATTACTCTCGGAGGCAATAATAAGGGATGTTCTTTGGGCCATATTATCAAGGAACGGCGATAACATTATCGCCTCTTTAGCGGCAGGAAACTGCCCTTGAGAATTCTAATAGAAGTCCATGTTCTGGTGTGAACCTGGGCTTCTATGGGAATTCTCAAGGGCATATTATCAAGCCCATTATCGCCGCTTTAGCGGCAGTTTTCTTCCGCTACACCGGCAATAATTTTAATGCCGTGCTTGATAATATGCCCCGAAGTTTTTCAAAACCCACCAATGGCAGCCATTTTGATTGTCGGCATCAGAAGGCACTATATACATTGGCTAATGGCTCCCTTACATACATTCTCATCCAAATAATGAAACTACAAAATATGGTAAATAACTTGAACAGTTAGTATTAATCTGCATGCTGGAAAAGTAATAATTGCCACGCTACAATAGAAGTTCGTTTTAACATCTGTATATCAATACCATACATAGGGGCAGATTTATGAAGGACATGCGCCCCTTTTACGCCGCCGTTGCGTCACTTTTGTGACGCAGCGGCGGCGTAAACCCTGTGCCATGTTGCGCCCCATTTACATCGTGATGCATCTATGGAGATGCGTCACGGTGTAAAGCCCTGAGCCACATGAAACCTGCGCCAGGTTTCATGTGGGCGTTGCTACTCAGGGGGGGCGTTCCGTCGCAGGAACGCCCCTGAAAAGTGACTCAGTGAAATCTATTAGATTTCACTGAGTCACTTTCCCAACGTTGATGCGTCAAAACCCTGCGCCTGCTTGAAGCAGGCGTCATGCTTGACGCACCATGTTAGGGATAGGGTAGGTTGATAGGTTAGGTGTCTGCTTGTCCTTGCGCCACGATGAGCCTCATTGTAAATGCGGCGTATCTGCGGTGGCGCAAGGGCAAACTTGTGTGACGCATCTTCCCTGGCGCATCCATGCTGATTTGCAGGGATGCGCCAGGGAACATAAATCTGCCCCATAATGTGATAAAGAGTTTATAAAATAGTTTCAATGAGATTACATTTCACATTGAACTGTAACCAAACAAGCATTTACATTTGACATTCTACTCCCTGCTAAATCAAACAACTTCTTAACCTATGCATTTTGCGATCAATCATTATCGAACACATACAAAGTGTGCACAAATTACATAAATATTTTCATTTGCTTTATTCCAACAATTTACACCTTCCTTCTATGCTCATCGTCAATAACAGGCTCAATGTGGAAATGTAAAACAAATGGGTCCAAATAGGGTCTGGTGAACGATGAACATAAAATATAATCATGCATGCCTTCAACCAGATACATGTTTCCAAAGACCATTACTATAAAACTGTATTTATTTATTTATTCGCAGAGGTAAAATTTGGATCAGACATTTTTAACATAGCAATTTCAGTAGAACTCCAAGCGCCTTTATGCAGATGACATACTGTTGTATATAGCTGACCCCCGAAACTGCTATAGGTAGACTTTTGTATAGTTACAGGGTATTTGGTACATACTTTGGGTTTTGTATAAACTGGTCTCTGTCGGTCATATTCAGTCTCTTAGAATGGATGCATAGTCATGGTTTTGAGTCTATGGCCCGGATCGCTCCACAGGTGTTCAACATCTGGGCGTTTTCCTATCCATAGACAGATCCTTAGAAACAACTTGCTGAGGGCATTAGCGAGATTCAAGGAAGATGTTGTGCTCTGGAGATCTTGTGGGATGCTTTCTTCTTTACAAAATGATCTCTCTTCTTAGAATTCTTTATATGTTTCAGATCAGGAGTCTCCAGCCTTTTCTGTAATAAGAGCTACTTATGTTCAATGAAAATCACCCTGTACTACTAATATAATTAGTGTTGTATTACCGACCACACCAGAGAAGATTGCATTTGTACCCACCATATGCATGGTTACCAGCAGTGATCACCACAGTGCCTCGTGCACGGGTGCCAGAAGTAAGGTAAAAAAGCGTTAGCAACGTGGAATACAGCTATATGGGTAATGCATAAAAGCCATAGCTGCAACACCCCTAGAACCAAGATAGTAATATGTCTCCCTAACAACGCTTGATTTATCACTCAAAAATAAGATTTAAATATATTTAGGAATTCATATATCAGTTTATGAGTTCTGAAAATACACACATTTTTATCTTAAAAACATGCTTTCAATTTTGGTGTACATCAATAAATTTAACAAGGGAACAGCTTCTATTTTAGTGGGGTGGACTGCACCCAGGAGAACTACTTACAGGTAGGTGAAGAGCTGCCAGAAGTTCACGAGTTACTGGTTGGAGAAGCCTGCTTCAGAGTACTCCACAAAGGATTTATTTCCGATAACTGATTGTGCTTATCCACATTATTGTGAGACGCGAAAACTCCAAGGGTATACCTAAAGATGCTGTAGAAAGGGGTCCATGATGGCAAGATTGTAGTTCTGGGCCCCAGAAAATATTATGAGGCTTCGCATCTTGTGGTCTTCTATGAGGCCAGATGTCCCTAGTGACAGTCAGACAGGCAATAGCACCTCAGTCTATGTAAGTTTGAACTAAGAAGCCCAGCCCCAAATAATCCAATGGCCCCCATTGAACTGTGGTTCATGGTTGGAGATGCACTATGAAGGCTCTGGAGTGGCAGGGGATAATAGCCAGTGAAACATCCTGTAGGAGTCCATTCTTCTGGGTAACCTAAATTTTGGATGTTTTTTGTAAATGGGACCCAAAGGATTTCTCCAGGATGTGTGACGCATTGGAAGGAGGTAGTATGAATTTATTTGAAGAGCTAACGGTTGAGATTTTGCTTAATGCATCACAGTGGTGTAAATATCTGCAATTAAGGCACGCCTTATAGAAATATGATAGTAAGCTGTAAGATGTCCAGGGTATTCTCAGAATTGATCATTTGAACAGCTGCACTCATGAGGTTCAAAGCTTTGCTGAATAACACTCCTGACTCATTGTGTAGACTGTGAGATAAATGGGTGTCAGATCTAGGTGACTTTGGGGACAGCGAAGGAGAGGAGGTTTTATAGGAGCCCTGAGGTAGGCATTGACACGTGTCACACACACTTACAATTAAAGAATCTAAAACTGAATATGCTATACTCCTGCACAACAGAGGAAGTTCCGAAGGACCTCGAATGGTCTGTGCCCGAGGAAGTGTGATCAGGAGAGTAGGTTTATGCATGCAGTCTGGCACTGCCCTTTGATTCTTGATTTTTAGCTAAAGCTGTCAATTTCGAAATATTGTGTTCAAATAGAGCCTAAGATGTCCATTTTGCTTGCGTAGGGGGAAGAGACTCCAGGTAAATACTTCAAATTGTGGTAGAAAATCCAACTTTTTCTGCAATTTGGGTGTGATGGTGGCCAGAAGAGACATTGCCAGGCTCTGGGAAGGCGGGGGGACCATTGGCCACCAAAGGTCATGGCTTGGTGCGCACACATTGATAGGTGTATTCGCTCTAAAAAAGAAGTTTCCCAGTTGATGATACCCCAAGAAATTTGCCAAGTTATGGGGGTAAACAGAATGAATCCTATGACTGGAACTGGCCCACTACGAAATAGGAGTTTATATATTGTAAGAAACAATGAAATGAAATGATTCAACATTTATTGATATATAAGTTCTCGACTATATAAGTGTTTGGTACAAACTGTGCTCACTTGAGGCCTACTACAGTAGTTGACTAATATGATTTACTGAATTACCAGCTCTGCAACAACGACCCAGTCTCTGTTATGATTTGTTAACTCTAGGGTGCTTTGTGTTGTTAAAAACAAAACAAATGTTTTAAAAAGGCAGTACATAGATGCTGAGTGTAGGATATTTTGCACGTTTGATAGCAGAGACAGCTTAGGTTTCAATTCATTGAGCCAATTTATGAATCTGATTGGCGGAGACAAAGACATGTCTAGGACAATGTCCAATCACTAGACGGAGAAACCAAAAAAGGAATGAAATGGGCATATTTGCTTTAGATTGGCCAGTTATCCCACTTTTCGTGTGGCAGCAAATGTCTTTTCCGTGCAAATCTGATGTCTTGAAGAGAGTGAATGGCTTGCATGTCAGCGGTATGTGTTTCCAGTGACGTGGTCCTAAAAGTTTGGATGCCCAGAACCTGAAAGAATCACAGGGGGACGTTTGTGTTGCTAAAATGCCATGAGTGTCAGATCTCTGGTTCCGAGTCGTTAAGTAGCACAATAAAGTGTCAACGATGTAGTTAAGGGCCACGCCGTTTACCAGTTTTAATGTAAACCCTGGTAGTTTGCATGAGGTCCTGTTCTTGGCTGTAAGCCATCAATCCTGGAGGTGGTTAATGAGGTGGGGAAAGACCTCTGTAGGTTGAGTCGAGTCCAGGCAGCAACATTTCAAACCTTGTCCACTCGTGCGTATGAATGACTGGGGGCGACCAAAAGACCATTGCTGAATACCAGTGTGGAGATGAGAGTTGTGGTTGTATTGAGTGGCAAAAGTAAACAGATCTTGAATATGTTCAGCATTTGAAAGCATGGTGCACTGGAAGGATATGTCGAGAAGGCCTTCAACTTCATAGACGGACTGAAGGGACTCCTGAAGTTTCAATAAACAGAACGAAAAAAAGCGGCCAGATATCTCAAAGGTGCACACACTGAGCTGGCTGATATGATTTTAGGTTCGATTTGCTCCATTTCCTTCCTTCCTTTATCCCCATAAAACAATTTATAAAAAACACTACTATTATGCGCTGCAATAAAATGTTAGCTCACTCGACTACTTACTTGCATCTGAAACTGACCTGAAATGCTCCATAGTCTGAATTTCACTGTTGTGATTGGAAGACGCATGCATATTTCACAGCCGGACCCACCATTGCTTGCCAGACACATGCATTTGTATTCTGTACTAAGAGTCCCCTCCTCTTTGCTCCATTATCTTAAAGCTCCATTGTTTTATTAATGTCACACTCGCACACTTCGCATAGGCATCTGTCTGGGCTATGCTCTGCGAGTTAGTGGCTTTAATGTAACTTAAGTATGACTCAGCAAAATGTTTTAGTTCCATCGAAGACTGGTGATGATAGATCTATTTATTAACAATAACCCCCCCCCCCCAAAATATTCCTAATACGGGAAATGACACAATACATTCTTATTATTGCTTCATTATAAAGTTCTTAAATAACGAATCAATGATATTTTTTCTGTGGATACTAAAGGGCAAATTTACAAGCCCCTTACGCCAGATTTGCACCGCTGTTGCCTCACTTTTGTGATGCAGCGGCGGCGCAAAGCCAGCGCCATGCTGCGGGCTATTGACAACGTGATGCATCTAGGGCGATGCGTCACGTTGTAAAGCCTTGCGCCATATGTTGGCGTTTCTATACAGGGGGGGGGGGGGGGGGTGTTCCGGCGCAGGAACACCTCCGAAAAGTGGCTGAGTGAAATCTACGAGATTTCACTCAGTCACTTTTATGGCCATTCTGCGTCAAAACCCTGCGCCTGCTTGAAGCAGGCGTAAGGATTGACGCAGCATGTTAGGGATAGGGGCACCCCAAGCCTTGCTGGAGATGCGTCACGCTTGCAACGCATCAGTGGTGGCGCACAGGTGGGCAGATGCGTCGCAACTCTTCTGGCGCATGCCTGCTGATTAGCAGAGATGCGCCAGAAGTAGCAAATCTGCCCCTAAATTGGTTATACTTCCAAAGGAGTTTTTTGCTTTCTCACTTTCCTTCCTCCTTTGTTGGAGTAACTTTCATCATACCTATGTACCTGCTCCCTAGCCCAGTCTGCCCGATTACAGTCTTACAGATGGCCTCCCACATTGCACGCTTTCATTATTCCCGTGGCTTACCACTGCTATTACATTTCCATTGTAATTTGACTATAGACTTGTTTGCTTATATTTCTCCTTACCTGGACAAAGCGTGACATTGCACACCCCCTCTCCCAGGGACAGTGGCGTAACACTAGCCCTGCGGTGCGGGGGGGTAGGCCCTCAGCAAAAGTGGAAGTTGATGGGCTGTAGGAGGGGGCTCTCTCCATGTAGGTTTTAGTGTTGGGGAGGCTGCTGTCATCACCTCCAGCAGTAGGTCCCCACTCTCTCACTCCAGTCCCTAGTGCAGTGCTTAATTTGAGCCGGTGCTTTCAGGTGCTGAGCACCGGCACTTAATTGGTTTCCGGTGCTCGGCACCAGCACCTAATTGTCAACACCACACTTAGGGCAGTCTGCCACAAGGTTGTGCTGCTCAGGTAATTTAGAGATGAGCAGTAAAACAGTTGTTTTAGAAAACAATATACATTAAGAAATTGCTAATACCAGCCCCCACCAGCCAATCCTTTAGCTTTGGGAACCTGGAATAATCTGAACTGTCGCATTTACATGCAAGAGAGATGGTTAGTAGTTGTTTTGGCAGCAATGACAAGGGCGATGGGTGGTGCAGGCTGCAGTGGCCTCCTGGTCAGAGCCCTGGCACTTAATATTTTACAAATTAAGCACTGCCCTAGTGCTGTGTGTCGGTGTGTGCTGTGCCTTTCACATTGATGCTACATGGTCTGGATGATGTCAGGCTACAGGGTGCAGGCCTGGTCTTCGGGTTGGGCAACTTAGGCCATGTAGCCCTGAAGTCTCTGCATGCAGCAGTGCAGCAGGCCTACGTATTGGGGCAAGGCATGCACTCCCTCCCCACAACCTTCAATACAAAACCACCAGGCTGTCTGTGTATGGCCTTGCCTTCCTGATGGAGAAACCAACCACCTCCAGAACCAACTTCACCAACTTCATGACTATGGTCGCAGACTGGCTGCGAGCCAACTGCCTGCAGCTCAACTCCGACTAGATGAAAGTACTGGTCTTCGGCAACAAGACCTTCCCATGGTACTCCGCTTGGTGGCCCTCGGATATAAAATCAACACCCACACCCACAGACAATCCAAGAAAACTAGGGATCATCCTAGACGACAAGCTCAACATGACGGCTCAAGTCAATGCATGGTGCTCCTCCTGCTTCCACTTCCTATGCATGCTTTGAAAAATCTTCAAATGGTTGCCTCAGAACACCAGATGGACTGTCACTCAAGCACTCATCATCAGCAGGCTGGACTATGGCAACACTCTCAATGCCAGAATCTCCAAACACCTCCTACACAGACTCCATACCACCACGAACACTGCTGCAAGACTCATACTCAACCTCCCATGCCCCACCCACATCACAGCACACCTCAGGATGCTTCACTGGCTCCTGATTCACAAGCATACCCAATTCAAACTTTTCACACACACATACAAAGTCTTGTGCATCACAGGATCAGAATATTTGAACAGCCGCATACACTTTCACTAACCCACCAGAAAGCTACGCTCTTCCTCACTCGCACACATTCCCCGCATCTGCAAAAGCAAAATTGAAGGTAACTAATTGTCCAACATCGCACCCAAGACACCCAAGGCACCTTAAAACACCAGAACCTCCTGCTCACTTCTTGAGTTCTGCAGGAAGCTGAAGACCTGGCTCTTCGTATATGCACCTTGCGGACTACATACCTACACACTTGCCGAAGCGCCTGGATACCCTCTCGGGTGATTAGTGCGCTGTACAAATCAATATAACATAACATAACAACATAGCATTCCTGACTGGGGCCTTGGGTCTTAATTTGGAGCCGAGAGGGTTAGGGCAGACTGTGCCTGACAGCACCTTAGCAGAGTTCGGTGCATCAGACAGTGACCAATGCTGGCTCGCCAGATACCATTCCTGTCTCGCCTTAAGACCAGATATGTGCAAGTGGTTTTAAGCCTGGCAGAAAAAGTGATAACTGTCACGGTGCACCCGTCTCTTGCCTCCACCAAAAAAAAACTATGAGCAGTGGCCTATGCCCTCTGGCCTGGGTGGGCGGGCCTGCTGCTGGAGAGGCTGCTTCAAGCATGGCCAGACAGGGAGACCAAGTGACAGGAGCCACGCCAGTACATGGAAATGGATGGGGATTCAGATATAAGTTTGAAGGGATCACGTTGCATCTTGGCTGGCCCAACCAGTGCCTGAGGCAGGCTAATTAATTGCAGGAACACACTGCAGAAAATACATGTTTTTTGTTGTCCTCTTGGGTATGATACCTCCTCCAATTACGGAATGACCACCTGGCAGGACTTGACAAGGGTGCACCTCTCAATAGAGTAGCAATAGCAGTGTGGCACATGTGCTAAGTATTGTGAGGGGCCACTGTAGCTTAGGCTCTTTTCTACTCTTGAAAAAGTGGCCAGAGGAAGGACTTTCTAGCTTGCATAAGCGCCTGCGGCACTGTTTCTATGTCACTTTGGCTTCTTTTTTTTTTCTTTTTTTTTTAGTCCTCATATGCCATTAAATATCTCCAGAGCTAGATTGACGGCCTCCCAGTTTATTGGCACCAGCAAGAGAGCTCCGATCTTAATGGTTTGCACTTTACACAGAACCTCTCGTAATTGGTCGGTTCCATTCTTCTATCTGATAGGCCCCAAGAACTGACGAGTGGTGAAGTAATTCCATGTAGAGGCATAATCATTGGACATACATACCCCTAGTTTAAAAAGATTGTCCAACCAACCCATGCATGGTGACCAAAAAGCTGTCTTCTTGCTGTTCTTTTTCCGTGTGGCTATGTCCAGTTTCATTACATACTTAATGGAGTTTAACCGGTCTAGGAAAGTCGGGGTACTGCATTTAATCCAACATTTGCAGATTTCTCTAAGGGTAAGTAAGATAAGATAAGATAAAAACACAGCTTATTATTATATAAGGATAACAATTCATAATTCAGGAAAATGCCAAAAAATATTAAAGAAATGCTCACCTGGATGTCAAACCAAAAAATATCTTCCATACCTCTTATTACAGGACCCCAAAATTGGTTTAACCTAGGGCAGCTTATAAACATATGCTCGTCATTAGCTTTTTCTTGCCGGCACTTGGGACAGCATGGAATAATTCTCTTAGCAAACTTTGACAGCTTGAAAGGAGACCAGTATACTCTGTGAAGAGAGAAGAGATGATTTCTCCTTAAATTGGCAGCTTGGACTGTAGAGTATAGTAAATCATAAGATACTTGCCATATTGCTTCTGTGCTGAGGCCCGGCAGGCACTCGCCCCAAAGCTGTGATGGAAGGATGAAATCACCATCTGCCAGGTCTATCAGGAGCCAGTAGAGGTTTGCCACTTCTCTCTTCTTCTGTTGTCTCATCCTTAAAGCAGTCTCTAGGTCATTTGTGTAGCCAACCGTTATGCCAATCGCCTGAGACCAACTTTTTATTTGTAAAAATTTAAATTTAGGTAGTTGACTGTCCGTTATTAAGTACCGATCCTCCCAAGGTAACAAACAGCCATCAGGGATAAGCTGGACCCAGCAGTTTAAACCAGCAGATTTTAACGGTGTTACTAGTGAATCTTTAGTCCACTCAGGTGAGCCGGGTGTGTCCCAGATAGGCGCCATAGCACTATAGTAGCTAATTTTTAAGAGCTTTCTGATTTTAAACCAGGTGTATGCTAGGTCCTTTAGAGATTTCAGTCGAACCTTCTTGAAGAAGCGTGGGTCTCCAAATTTGTGTATATAGGCGTGTTCTGCTCCTTTTAGATCTTGCAGCATTTCTCTGTACATTTTCCCTATATCTGAAAGGTTAGACTCGTGCATTAGCATTTTAACTGCTCTCATTAGGAAGACCCAGGAGATTCTTATGCCCTTGGAAGCCCAAATAAAAGTATTCATTTTTGCTTGGATTTTCATTAAACTTTCTTCATTAAAAGCTAATGGTATATTTTGGAATATAAATATCCGTTTTGGTAAGAGCATCATTTTAACTAAATTGACTCTTCCAATTAGTGTTAGAGGTAAATATGCCCAACTTTTCATAGAGTCAGAGATTTCTTTATCAACTTTGCGTAAGTTTGTGTCGGGTATATCATTGATATCCTGAGTGATTCTAACTCCTAGATATCTTATTTCTTTTTTCAATAAATGGGAGCAGGCATTTAGATTCCAGGTCATGCACTCAGTTTTTGACTGATTAATCTCATACCCAGAAATATTACCAAATAGGTGTGCTGGGCTATATATGATGGGGATTGCTTTCGCAAGATCTGACTTATATACCATGATATCGTCGGCATATAGTGACACTTTTTTTTCCCAATTACCACATCTGAAAGGAAGTATATCCTGATGTCTTCTAATCCTTTCTGCAAAGTACTCGATATAAAGGTTAAAAATCATTGGCGAAAGAGGGCATCCCTGCCTTGTCCCTCTTTGGACTAGAATAGAAGGGGAGAGATTTCCATTTATCAGTATTCTAACTGTAGGAGCTTTATAGATCAATGAGATTATCCTACAAAAATGTTCCCCCAAGTTGCATTTTTCTAGTACCTGAGTTAAATAAGGCCAGTTAACCCGATCAAATGCTTTGGTAGCGTCCAGCGTTATAATAGCCAATGGTAGTTTATGTAATGTCGCAAGATCTATGGCACCAATCAGATTATAAGTTAAGTCTTGAATACTTCTCCCTCTAACAAAACCCTTTTGATCTTGATGTAGCAAACCACTCATAATACCATTTGACCTCTCTGCCAAAATCTTGACAAAGATCTTATAGTCAAGATTAAGCAGAGAGATCGGTCTGTATGAGTCACACTGATTCAGTAGTTTGGATGGTTTTAAGATCAAGGCCACAGTGGCCTCGTCCCATGAGGGGGACATATTCCCGCCTTTTCCAAAAATGTGAGAGAAGAGTTTGTCCATTATTGGGGTCAAAGCTTCAGCTAGAGATTTATATAGATCGGCCGGAAAACCGTCCGGTCCTGGCACCTTGCCTCGCTTCCCTGTTTCTATTGCCTTCTTGATTTCAAACTGGCTTATGGGTTTATTAAAATTGCTAGAGGCCTTATCACTGACTTTCTTAGAAGGGAAACAGTCAAGCCAGGATTCTATTATATTATCCTGTGGAGTTAGATCTTCTCTATAGACTTTATCAAAATGTTTTCGGAAAGCTTCTTCAATTTCTGCAGGAGTCTGGCACAGTTTTCCAGTTACACTACAGACTACTTCTCTTATGTTGCTTTTTGGTAGTTCCTGTTTAGTTTTCCAAGCTAGAAGCTTACCGCAGCCTTCCCCATATTCAAAGTGAGCCATCTTACTAGCCTCCCACCTCTTCTGTAGCCTAGCATCCAAGACCTCTGCCAATTCCATTCTAAGAGAGAATTATTTGTCAGAGATGTTCCCTTCGGTTCTACCCCCTTCAACAGTAAGCTCATACTCTAGCTTCTGGATATTATCCTCTATTTCTTTTACCTCTGTTTTGTGTTTCTTCTGTCTAGCATATTGAATAGAAGTTATGCAGCCTCTCAAGAAAGCCTTTTAGGAATCCCATACAATTTTTATGGAAGTACTGTCGATGTTAGCTGAGAAATAATTCTTAGTTTCTACCACTAATCTTTCAACTATTTCTTCCTCTAACAAAATAGCTCTATCTAAAGTCCATCTTTTATTGGTTGGTTTGCTTAGAAGTTTCAGCGTTAGTGTTACAGCCACATGATCAGGTAGGTGACCCCCTAGGTGCTTCGTCTCTGTTACCGAACCTCTCAATTCCGAACTGATTAAAAAGAAATCTAACCTTGACCTATGACCGTACTTTTTATTATGGAAAGTATACCCTCTCCTACCTCCCTCTCTTTCTCTCCATATATCCGTCCAGCCTAACTGCTTCATCGTGTTTTTCAGTAAAGATCTCATTTTACAATTCTGCGGTGTTCTGCTATTCAAGGATCTATCCATCACAGGATCCAGAACTAAGTTAAAATCTCCTGCCAAGATTAAGGGATCACGAAATAACAGAAGCTCAGCACATAGACCCTTTAAAGGAATTGGGTCATCTAGATTGGGTCCATAATATCCTGCTACCGTAAATTTATGAATGTGTAACCTTATATTGGCTATGGCCCATCTTCCTATCTTGTCAACTTTAAAACCTTCGACTGATAACGCAGGATGTTTCTTTATAATTATTGCTACACCCTTCATTGTGGTTTGTTGTGTGGTGCATATTAATCCAGTTTTTAGTTTTGCAAACACTCTTCATCACCTCCTCAGTTAAATGTGTTTCTTGAAGGATAAGAATTTGTTCTGAGGTATCTTTTAAATTTTGAAATATCCTTTGCATCCTGTGTTTTACCCTTAACCTATATAGGTTCCATGACAACACCCTCAGATATATTGCATAATCAGATGAGGCCTGTGTCATTACTCATATAGATATATGGTAAACTTCTTATAAGATTTTATTTGGCGAATTGGACATTTTTTTTGTTTTTTTCCCTATGCTCGCCACCCAGTGACCAACCCCAATCCCCCCCTCCACCCACCCTTGTGCTCCCCTGGAGAACCCCCACTGTTTCCCTTATGGCCCTACCCTGGCCTTTGAGGCTCACCTCTCTTCGGTCAGGACTCTAAGTACTTTCTATAGCTCCGTATATAGCTGTTAGCTTGTATTTTCAAATATTGATTTGATTTAAGGGTATCCTTCCAACTGTTCAAAATACAATTGCCTTAAATAGCCCTAAAGAATCAAAGTAAAGAAGACTAGATTTAATTTATTTTCGAGCCATAGTCCCACTGTTTTTTTTTGTTTAGTGATATTCTGCAAGAAGGTTTCTGCCTCCTCCACCCGTCTAAATACATGTATTTTATTATTAAACATCACTTTTAGTGTGGCTGGAAATTTAAGTTGTGCTGTCGCACCTAGTTGTCTAAATGGGTCTAGTAACTTTCCCAGCTCCCACTGTTTGGATGCAGTTATGGAAGAGACATCAGACCGAATTTGAAAAGTGAACCCTTCTGCACTTAACATGTTTGATTTTAGAGCTTTATTCAATATTTCGTCTTTTAAGTTGAACGTCAGAAAATGAACCAACATTTTTCTGGGTCTGATCTTGTTTGGGCTTAATCTAAAAGGACCCCTATGTGCCCTCTTAATGTCTACATAAAGGGCTTGTTCTGAACAATCAATATTCGTGGTTTGCTTAATTAATTTTACTACGTATTCTTTGATGTTGTCCCCTTCAACTCCCTCGGGCACCTTAAGTTATCGGAGATTGTTCCTCCGTTGAGCATTCTCAATAGATTCCAATTTATCCTGAAAGCCGATTTCCCGCTCCTTTATTTTAGTAAGGTCTTTTGCATTCTTGTCTACTTTTGCTGTTAACTCGGCCACCGTCGTCTCTAATGCTGCGGCTCTCACTGTTAATAAGTCTAACTTATCTTCCATTTTTTCGCAAAAGACCTTTATTTCAGCTTGTTTTTTTTCTGAAACCTGGAACCTATTTCTCATCTCATCCGTTAGAGCCTGCAAGAGATACGACGCTGACCGATGGATGGGTGATTTCTTTGCGTTCTCCCTTAATGGTTCGGAGTAATTCTTCTTCCCACCTGCTTGGATATCCGCTGAGGAGACCCCATCTGTTGCCAAATTTGACACAGTATTATCTGTGTCCTGCATTGTATGTTCTCCTAGCCCCTTTTCTGTTGGCAAGTCTGCTAGTGACGGAAACTTATTGGGGGTTAGTATACCGTCAGGATATTGACACAACTCAGCAGTTTTGCCCCGATTACTAAAGCTGCTTTTTTTGTGAGTAGACATATTCTCAACCGGTTTAAGTATCAATGTACTAGGCACTGACTTAAAATAATCTCTTAATGAGGGTGTAAGATTTGTTTTTTTCTTTTGATCTTGAATTAATATCCTCACCTTCCTATTCCCCTTAGGTTTAGCTTCTGCTAAGGTTATCTGACCCTTACGAATCGGGGGTTTGTGAGTTGTAATGACTTTACAGGCTGAGGCACTCAAATCATCCAATGGCTCAAGGAATGAGTTCTTACTTGTGCTTCTTAAAGCATATCGTGATAACAGCTTAATGCCTGTTGATTACCCCTTTTTCCTTAACGAACCCCTCTTTGGCAGACCTCCCCCGCTCTGTTCCACAACTGTAACACTTACTTTTTGCTGTAAATCTGTAGCGGTATCCGTATTGTCTGAAGGGTCCGCCTGCGCTCCTCTTTTCATTATATCTTTGTTAGATTCGGGAGTTTCAAGTCTCCCACTCGTGCCTCCTCTACCCCTACCGTTGTGAATAGGGAGCCTCGCTGCCGTCCTCCGTCCGCGATGCACTTCCCGGGCTGCCCGTGACCAGAGTGTAACCTGGCCCTCCCGGGACTCTCCTGCCTGCTCATCCGAGGCTGGAGCCGCATCAATGGTGGGAACAGCAAGCCCCACCACCTCTTCTGCTTTCGAAGGGAACGTGCCTGGAGAAAACGCCAAAAGACCACTCCGAAGATCCGAAATCCAGCCCGGAACAGCACAGAAAGAAAGAAAGAAACACACAGCCCGGCTCCTGCTTCTCCTGCTCCTCCCGCTCCTCTGCTCGAGCTGAGCCTCCACACCCACGGTTCACCAGTAAAGTGCCCTAATACCGATTTTCGCTTTTCTTCCTTCGGGATTGTTTTTTTACAGCCCAAATGCGTTTATATTCATCTTTTAGATTATATTTAGCAGCTTCTGATGAATTCCTGCAGACATATTAGCTATTGTGGTCTGTTATGCGGAGAAAATCATCCCGACCTCTCGGAACCTCCGCGACCCGCTAGCTGCCGGCCGCCATGTTCTCTCTCTCCGTCACTTTGGCTTCTTGTGTGCCATTTGGAGCTGGAGCCGCATAATCACACACCAGGTGTCAGAACAAGCAGCAAGTCAACAATGGAGTCTGCAGCTGCTGGTTACTGAGAACACCAGCTGGGCCTGTGATATTTATTCCCGGCCTATCTTGTGGAACCCGGTAGGCAAGTAAACTAAAATCTAATTTAAGCAGTTACCATGTTTTCTGCCCCAGTGTGCCTGTACATGAGACTGTGAGACACCATCACAGGGGGCATCAAGTAGTTCATTATCAGTCACCACATTCTCAACCAAAAAGCACCTAGAAGTGGTTCAGTATGTGCTGTGGTATGCCGACACGAAAAAATTCATGACATGTCAGGACAGAAAGATCCTCTGCATGGTTAAAGACGCTCACCCCTGCCCTGAGTGCTTAACTATACTGTTATATGGATCCCTAATGCTGATTTTTTGTCATAGGTAAACATGGAAAGTGTGTGCGTGCCATTACATAGGTCTGTCTCATGGATTGCAGTCTTGTTGGACCAGGAGGGGCAAAAGCGTTACCCTCATAGTGATGGAAGGCCACTGCCTTCATTAAGAGTTACCGGTGGTGGCAGCAAACCCTGTAGTGATCATTAGTAGTAAACATGTCCTTTTTACCCTGTGCCTCTGGAGTGAGGCCTACAGACTCAATCACCTTTTAAAAGTTCTGCTGCTGTGTGCTTAACTCACCCTTGGCTTACAGCGGGTAGATGTGGTGTGCTGCGCAGTGGAGGGGTAGTGAATTTAAGCTTGATGAATGTGTGCCTGGAAGGGGTACAGAACAGGGATAGAGAAGTACTGTGCAGTATTTGTGTAGTTAGTGCGTGTACTGAGTGTTGGGAATACATTACAAGACAGAAGTAGTTCTGTGCAGTGCGTGCGCAATGAGAAGCATGGGCTGGGAGTAGGTGTGCTGGCGTGAACTATAATACATGAAGGGTGAAGTGTTGTGCAGCACGCACACAGTGAGTGTATCTGCTGGAAGTGTGGCTGTTTGCAAATAGTACACCCTGGTACAGTATAGAAAAACCTCAGTGCTGAACAGTGCACTCAGACTGAATGTGTGTACTTAATGTATGTGTACAGGCCTACCAGATGAAAACATGAGGAGTAGATGAATCCCCCAGACACCATTGTGAATTTCTGAATTCCTATTAGCTGGTGGCGTACACTGGAGGAAGGCACCCACCATTTACTCTTTAAAGGTTGCTTTTAATTCAGTGATAGATCACAAGGAAGGGGCCTGGACATATATCAGGAAAGTAGATAGGGCTGATAAAGTAATCACAAAGAGTGGGGCTGGGAGCCTGGGATTAACCTTTTGATGCACATAACACTCTGGCTGACATCCAAGTGTGACCTCTGGTTACTCTCATGAATTGTATTGTGGGTCAGTCAGCTTTGCAGTCATGCCTACTGTGACAGACATCTTTTGAAGGGAAAGAGGAAAAAGAGAAGTGGACACTGCAAAAGAATCAGAACCCCAACAAAAAACTTAAATACTCAGACCTTAAATCACATTTTGGTGCCTGGAAATGGACTATAAGACAGAAGTTGAGTCCCCAAAATTGGTTATCTATCATGCTTGTCTTCCTGTTGGATGAGGGAGCATCACCCAGGGGAACCAAGATCACCTGCCCTGGAGCCTAGAACACCAGCACCTGTTGGCTTGCCCAGACCTGTGCTACCTGTGTGCAGGAATTTCTGTTTGGCAACTCCTGTACGTTAGGAAACGGCCGCCATGGACTGAGGTGGGTACGGAGCACTGTGCGGGTCTTGCTATGCCCATTTCACTGGCCCGTGGTGCAGTGGCGGCTCACATAGGGCGTGCTGAGGGGGGTGGGGGAGTAGTAAACTCGGACATACGAAGTAACGGAGTAAAGTATTTATTACTTTCCTCCGTTCCGTCATATGTCTGAGTTTACTACGCCCCCACCCTGCCCCTCCCCAGCCCCGCCTCACCGCCCTGCAGCACGTCCTATGTGAGCGGCCACCACCGTGTTGACCCCATATACCATGAGGGTGCACTAGTAAAGGTATTGCTGAAGGAGTTTTGAGAGGCCTAACCACTGTTGTAGAGGCCTTTACACCAGAGGAGTCTGCGTCTGATTTACCAAGTATTTTGGAAACACCGTATGCCAGCACGGGTTGCCGGTACCAATGTTGCCAAGAAGTTTGGGCCGTCGTCTGAGGAAAAGACTGAAGCTGCACTGGGAGAGAACTGCCCCTGACTGACCCTGACCCCAGAGGACTGCTGAGGATGCTGTGGACGACACCGCACCATCGCTGGGCTCCAGTCTGGAACTGATAGAAGGATTCTTCTCCCACCTGTTATGGAAGACTGGCTAACCGCATCTTCACGAGATAGGGGGCTGCTCCTATAACTGGAGAGCCAGCAGCGCCGCCAGGTGCTGTCACATGGGCCGCGAGCAGCCCAACTTCTCCAAGCAGGATCAGAACTTACAGGTGCCCCCACTGAGGAAACACCCGGCAACATCGTATGTTTCGGTGCTGCCAGAACAGGTAAGACGTGAACTGGGCTTGTTGTGCCCAGAGTGACTCGCTGCTAAAGGTGCTACATCACCACAGGCACTTTTGGACTAATTCCTAAAGAGTCAAAGGGGAACTCTTGAGTATGGCCTATTAATGAGCATTCCCTGTATTTGCTCACCAGTGGATGGGTAATAACCCCAAACACATTACAAGGAAAAGGGTGGAGCAGGGAATTGCCTGACAACTACTAGAGCCCCAAACTCAAGGTGACTGTGGTAATGGGTGTGAATATTGTTATTCCTTTGCATGTGTAGAGTTTGAAATAAAATGCTTCTTTTTTTCTCTTATAAAGGCAAATATTTGACTAGACATTGATTTATTGTTCGTTCTGTTTGCACTTTGAGTTGTGAGTCACGTCCACTTACCTTTATCTACACTCCCCCCACAAGGGAGCCGTTGACTGCCTGTCCACAGCTACTAACGAGTGTCAAGTGCAGAAGGGGTACTTGGCTCAGTTGCCTCAGGATCCATCGAGCCTGGGAGATCAGGAGTAAAATGCTACAACCACCATAGTTGGGCCCAGTCGCCGCTGCGTGTCCTATGCCCTCTGAAAGGGGTTCTGACAACATGTAAAGGCGGTTCTCCAGCAGCTCCATACAAACTCTATACAAACTCTCAGTTATATAACATTAGGCAAGTGTCTTAATTAATCTACTCATTCATTTACATATTTGCATGATCATTCATTCCTAGTTGCACACACTAGCTTAATTATTCACGAATTAGCGCAGCCAATTACTCACTTTCATTAACTCACTGAGTGGCACACTCATTGTCTTAGTTGCCAAAGTCATTCCTGGATGATGATCATTCATTCCTTGTTGCACACACTAGCTCAATTACTCACGAATTAGCTCAGCCAATTACTCACTTTCATTGACTCACTCAGTGGCACACTCATTGTCTTAGTTGCCGAAGTCATTCCTGGCTGAGCCAAATTAGAGCTATATTGTGCTTCCCAAAGGGAAACATTGAATATCCAACAGGTTAAGGGATCCAAAGACAAATTTTATACCCTTTCTCTCACTACACAGGAACTCTGAAACCTTTAATTCATTCTACCCTTCACTATGCACTCCCATCCTCATTTTGGGCAATCTGGATTAACCAAGTGTGCTCAAAATGAATCCTTTAATGCACTTCTAATAAATGTGACCTCTCATTTATGTTTGTTCCAGCTATTATCGATTTTATCACTCACTTCCCATCCCTTTCTAGCCGTTTTCCAGATTCCACTTAGAAAGGGAGGAAGGAAAAGGCATTTGTAAATTGTGCACATACTCTAGAGAGTGTTCCGGCACTGAAGATAGGGCACTTACACATTCAACTGCCCTAGTCCTGAAGAGGCCTGAGAATATTGAGGCTGAAACGAGTCGACAGTTAAATTGAAGACACTCGTATAATGAATACTCAACAAGGTTGAGGTTGAAGCAATAGACCTCTGAGTTTCTTTAGAAGAGTGTTCTTCGATATAAAGGAATGCTTGTGTGAAATATTATTGAGAGCATCCTTATTGATTAGTAGGGCAAAGAGAAAGGTGTAAAATGTAAATATTATACATAAAGTGTTTGTGATATAAATGTTTGTATATATGTATATCAAAAAAGACATACAAACTATGTAAAGTGTATAATAAATACAAAAAATCTGCTTTACACAAATCAGTTCATATTCTTTGCTGGATTGCTTTTGACTTTTGATTTAAAATACAAATACAGATTTTTCAAAAAGAATAAAACTTTTAGGAAGGGATAATTGAATTACCTCTTCATCCTATTGTACATTGTATTCATCCCAAGGCATTACTCCCCTTTGAAAAATGGAGGCTGCTGAGACAAGGCCAAAAGGGAGTCTAACAAACCTGAAAGTGCCAAAAGGAGTCACAAAAGCCGTCAAATCCCTTAACGACTCTTAATGTTATCTGGTGGTACGCTGAGGTGAGATCGATGGTACTAAAAACAGTAGCTCCATCTAGCAAAAGAACAAGTTCAGTTATATTAGGCAGTGAATACTTTTCAGCGATGACACACTTGTTGAGGAGTCTCAAATCCACACAAAGGCAAAGGCTACCATTGGCCTTCCTGTCAGCAATGACAGCAGCCAGCCATTCGGTGCCCTCAACCTCCTCTGTGATACCACCTTCCTTAAGCTTTTCAATCCCATCATGCATTTCATCACGAACAGCAATGGGAACATTTCTCACCTTACAGTGGACAGGTTGTGCATGGGCTACCAACCGTATCTTGTGTTCATAATCTACAAGGCATCCCAATTCCTTTTTGAACGTCTGAGGAAACTCACACTTCATCCTCGCAATCAAATTAGATCCTGCCGACTACGCCAGTGTGGCAATTCAGGATATCACCTTGCCAAGAGTTGTTGAAGAAGAAAGTAGTAGAAAGGCAGTTGTAGTTTGAAGATCCTTTATTAACAGAAGATCCCAGCCATCCATCAGCAAGGCTGCTTCCAACTGACAGGTACATTCAAGTAATCACATTCCGTCACCATAGAAACCCAGAAGCATTTGACATCATAGTGACTCCCCCACAGCTGTGCCTGTTCAGGACACACCAGTCAGAGAACCATGCTGATGAGGAATACCACACTTAGCCAGTTGAACACATCGAAGAGACAGGACTTAATATCCCTTCTCTCAAAAGAGACCAGAAATGCTGAATACCTAATAAAAGCATGAAATACATAACTCAATCGCTAGTTCAATCGTTCTCTTACTCATGATTACTTTGTCACACTCTCGCCAGTACCCATAGGGTGGGGTCTATTTTCGGAGTCTGGCAGCAAACAGCATTCTCCACCAAGCCCCACCTCTTCCCCGGTCTCCTCTTTCCCCTCCTATTTCTTCCTACTAGTGCAAAGACTGCATGGACTGGGTTTCGAGTCATGGGAGGTCTTAGTTAGCCTTTTGATGAATAAATTACTCTGGACCCCATATGTAAGATTGTAGTGTAGCTCAGTGGGATGAGTGCCCGCTGTGGCAATCTATGTCTAACCTACAGTATCTAACCTGGAAATTATTCTAATTTCACAAGTACCCTGATTCTAAGCTCTCTCGGTATTTGCTTGATTAGGCCCAACAAACATAATGTGGTTCAAGCAGGCTAACTCATTAGCTAACGTATTGCTGATTGTCATTTTTAGTTTTGGACATTTTGGATAGTCTGAGAAATGATGTGAAAGCCAAAACACATTGGGCATCATTAGGATGGCGGGCGGACATCCTGACGTAAAAAGGGACCACCCGCCATGCCTCCATGCCCCCAGCCCTCTGGAAACAGAGGGCTGGGGGCAAGGGGGCAGGGCAGGAGCAGCAAGATGACCATGGAGGTCAGGCAGGATGGGCACTAGAAACAAGACACACCATGGAGAGCAACAGTGAGACTATGATGGCATACACACAGACCATGGAGGTAAGGTGGGAGGGGGTCAGGGGCAGCTAGCTGACCACACAGGGAAGGTGGGAGGGGCCATGGCAGCACAGAAGACCATGCATGGCAAGCGGGAGGGTTAGTGGCAGCACAATGGCTATGATGGGCAAGAAGGAGGGTGCAGGGGCATGCACAAGGGACCATGGAGGATAGAAGGGAGGGTCAGGACCTGGGCACAGACAGGGGAAGGGGCCTCACAACAGACCATGCGGGGCAGGCAGGAGGAGCAGTTGCAGCACAACAGACCAGGGAGGGCAGAAGGGTGTGGCAATAAAATGGACCATGGAGTAGGCCTGGGCAGTAAATTCCGTTCCGCTCGTGGAATTTGCAGAATTTGGGTAATTTCGCATTCCGCGGAGAACGCGAAATTGCCCAAAAAATCTGCGTTCCGCGACTTCGCGAAATTTTTTGCTTGTTCGCGTTCTCAAAATGCGTGTTCGCAAGATATTTCCCCCGAGCACGCAAACAGCGATTGCGAACAGGAAAAAAGCATCGCGAACAAGCAGTTCTGCGTGTTCGTGGAATTTCTGCGTGTTCGCGGAGATTTTTTTACCGTTTCGCGGAGATTTGCATAACGCGATTACGCAAATTCCGCCCACCCCTACCATGGAGGACAGGAGGAAGGGGATAGGGGCATGGTATGTGGACAGGCAGGGTGGAGGTGGCAGGGACCGGTTACAGTCATCTGACAATGCTAGGCAGGTGAGAGGGGAGTGGCAGCTCAACAGAACACTCAGAGTAGATAGGAGTGGCAGGTCCATGGAACATGGTGGGCAAAAGGGATGGAGCAGGGGCATGTGCAAAGACATCGGAGGGCAGGGGGAAGGAGAATAGGGGCAGCAAGCTAAGCACAGAGTTTAAGCAGGAGGTCAATGATGGGGCATAGAATTGGGCAATGGAGGGGAGGAGGAGTGGACTGGTACATCATGCTAAATGGAGGGCAGTGGCAGCACATCAGACCATGCATGGCAGGAGGGAGGAGGCTAGTCCATGGATTCAGACAACAGAGCATAGGGAGGAGGTGAATGGGGCAGCAAGCTAACTGTTCAGAGAAGGTGGGTATTAGGAACTTTATTGTTTTTAAAATGTGTGTCTGTGCGAACTACTTAAAATATAAACAAGTATGCAGCATAATCTCACTTTTATTCAGGAAGAAGAGGACGTTTGTGACTGTGACTCCGGGCTCACTTGGCAGAAACACCCCCTGACCCTGAACCCCCCATCGCAAAATGTAATGCCTGTGAAAAGGGTAGGTAGACGCAGTGTTATATAGAACATAGTCCTGAGAACACGATTGAAAATGAAAACTCGATATGGTATAAACTATGCACCAAAAAGTGTGATATAAGATGAACTGGGGCGTGGCATATAATATGCAATACATTGTGTGCAATGACAGATTCATTGGAGAGTGCAAGATAGCACAGGCACTAGCGCGTGCTATGCGATATGCGTCTTGGAGTGTAATATGCACAGGGCAGTGTTGTGTAACCTAACTAGTCTCTAAGGTTGTAATATAAAATATGTGCTGGGGAGTGTAACGTTGCATATGCACTGTGACAAACATATGGATCCCAGCTTGTAACATGTATGGCATAGCGCTGTGCGTTATAACATAGGCATCGAGGAAGGCACGTTAGATGGGGCAATATAACCTGTGCGAAGGCAAGTGTGGCAGGACATATTCACGGGGTGGTGTTACAGTGCACATGGGCTAGAGAGTGTCATAGCATACGCACTAGCTGGTGGAATACAACACAGAGGTGTGTGGCACTCGGCGGGCACTGGTGGGTGTAACACAGCATTGGGCTCAGCCAGGAGCATGCTGTGACACTTAAGTGAGGGGCGTCTCCTTTCCAGAGAGTAAAATAAAAAGTATTACACATCTGGCGGTGGATGTGTGTTTTATTACCTGTGAGGGGGTGTTTCTTGCATAGTTTGGTTGAATGTTTGTCGAATCGCCTTTGAATGGCTTGGTGTGCGTGTGTATTAAATGTGCCCGTCAATAGCTACCCATGTTTGTATAAATAAACGACAATGGTGTCTATTTGGAGAGTATCCACCGGCGGAGGCGCCGGGATTAGGCACGGTAGGGCGTCAGACACGTCCGAGCTTCACTAGCGGTGTAAATACATTCCACGTGGATTCATTGTATGCATAGTCGCCTTTTAATGAATATCATGCAAATTGTCATGTTGATAGGTACATACGGTTTGTCCAGCATGTCCTAGGTATTTCTATAAATATATATTTTTTTAAAATAATAAAAAACAAAGGCCAGCCCCGGGGGATGGGGTCCCCGGGGCCATAAGTGGCCTGAGGAGGGGGGAAACGCAGCCCCCCTCCTAAAGAATTTTTTTAAAAAAAGGCAATGACCCGGTGGTTGGGGTCCCCGGGGCCGATTAAGGCCTTGGGAGGGGGGCCACGCGGCCCCCTCCCAAATGTATTTTTTTCAACAACAAAAAATTAGGGTGCAGGCCCTGGGGGATGGGGTCCCCAGGGCCAATAAATTAGAAAAAGAAGGGGGGCCACACAGCACTCCTTAAAAAAATAAAATAAATAAAAGACCGGCATCGCGCCGGAGGCCACGCCCCCTCCTTGCAGCTCTCTGCAAACGCGCCCCCTGGCCAGTTGTAAGTTGGGGAGTTAATTCCCCTTCAATACTGAGGGTCCCTGAGGGCCAAATAGCCCAACAGGTATCTCCAGTATGCACCAGGGAGCTGCGTTGCAGACAGGTGTTCTGAGGCCACGCGCCTTTTTACACCTCTCTGCAACGCAGCTCTGTGGTGCTTACTGGAGGTACCTAGTAGTCTAGTTGGACCCTAGGGACCCTCAGGATTCAAGGTGACATAATCTCCCAACTTAAAACAGCCACAGGGCGTGTTTACACAGTGGGGAAGGGAGGGGACGGGGCCTGAGGTGACGTGTGCAAACACGCCCTGTGGCACGTTTTAAGAGGTAGTTTTAATCCCCTGCCTTATTATATACTAGGGGCTTACAAAGGAGGTCATGCAATCACAGGGGGACCCCAACGCATAGTGTTCCCTAGTGTATGTAGGTGTTTTCACTGTATTCTGAGTGTCTTTTAACATAGCACTGGCACTAGGACTGGTTAGTCAGACTCAGTTACCACCAGTATCCATCTGAAAATGTTGAGGGTACAGGATGATTTTGCAACAAGGCTTCTTTCTGCATGTTTTCCTTCTTCCAGCACTTTTCTTCGTCTTTGAGGACTTCTGTTGCTTCTTTGTGCATTTCTTTTTTTTTTTCTGTGCGTTTTTTCTTCTTTCTTCTCATGTCCTATCTCTGTAGGCATAGTTAGAAATTAGCATTTAAAAAACCTTTGAAATTCACTGAAAAAAACATAGGTTTCAGGCACGTTATAGTCAGGAATTAGCATTTAAAAAACCTTAGAAATTCACAGAAAAAAACATAGGTTTCAGGGGCGTTATAGTTAGCTGGACTTTTCACTCATACAAAACCATTGAAATTCCCCCGTTATAGTTAGTTCCGCTAACTATAACTAACGCGCCCGCAATGCACTGCTGATGACGTCACATATTACATCACTGATGACATGGTCAGTGACATCACTCATTACATCACTGATGACATCTCAAATGACATCACTGATGACATCACTGATGACATCATCCTTGTGATAGACTGGCAGACCTCCTCTCCCCCTAATATAACCTTTGATACACACATTCAAAAATAGAAACTAAAAGTTTCAAAACAATGGACATACCAATACCAGTTACAACAACCTATTCAGTAATTCTAAGATCCACATACACATCCACTCATTCACCAACAGTCCTATACAGTCACTCATAAATGTACTCACTCATCATATGTACTCATACACCTATACATCCTGTTACACAACGCCACTCATCCATAGAGTTACTCACACACATAGTCACTCATGCTAATAAAGAATCAAACATCCATTTACTTGCATATACAGTTATACACACACCACCACACTTACTTCTACAGAAACGTACACAGACTTAGTCTTTTAAACAATCACTTATAGAAACACATACTTATTCATACAGGAACTCTTCCAATCTCTCACTCTCACATATACTCACTTATATACACCAATAGTCACATATACTAGTTTAAAACATATGTAGTTACTCATAAAGACACTATTGAGACAGTCATTCACTCACTAACACACCCATGCACACACTCATCCACCCATACAGTCCTGCACACATGCTGTCTTCAACACATACAAACAGTGAGTCACTCATTTATGCACCTATGCACTACGTAATACCCCCACCGAACTATACAGACACTCAGACACTCATACTGATACTCAAAAAACCAACTAATAACCTATATAGACACTCATGTAGCTACTCACCAACCCATGCAGCCACTTATACACAAAGTGAGAGACTGATACAGATATTTACATATTTAAACATTACTCATTAAGCCATGTATTCACTAAGATACACTTAATCAGTCAGTTATACAATCAATTTTTCAAAATCAAATCATCCATTTAGACACTTATATACCCATTTATTCTTCCATCGACCTTGAGATATACATATATAAAACATATGTAATTTTCAGAAAAACACACATTCACTGGATGATGTCATTAGTGATGTCATCAGTGATGTCATCAGTGATGTCATTTGAGATGTCATCAGTGATGTCATGAGTGATGTCACTGACCATGTCATGAGTGATGTAATATGTGACGTCATCAGCAGTGCATTGCGGGCGCACGAGTTATACTTAGCTGAACTAACTATAACGGGGGAATTTCAATGGTTTTGTACGAGTGAAAAGTCCAGCTAACTATAACGCCCCTGAAACCTATGTTTTTTTCAGTGAATATATATATATGTAAAACTTGACATTAGGCCCTTATGCTCAGTAGCGGCTCCTGGAGGGAGTGCTGCTGGGCGGTGAGGCGGGGCGGGGGAGGGGCTGGGTGGGGGGTAGTAAACTCCAGCATATGGCCGAACGGGGGTAAGTACATAAATAAATAAAACAAATTACATTGCGCACGCTGCATCGCCATTTGGTGTTGCAGCGTGCGCAATGTAATTCGTTTTATTTATTTATTTATGTACTTACCTCCGTTCGGCCGTATGCCGGAGTTTACTAACCCCCTTCTTGCCCCATCCCCGCCCCGCCCCACCACCCCGCAGCCCTCCCCCCAGGAGCCGATACTGCTTATGCTGCTATGTGACTGCTCCCCAATACTACCAACCTTTCAGTGGTAGTCATGCTTGCAAAAAAGTATGTTATTAGCAATACAACCAGGCAAATAAATAAAAGCATTTCTAAAATATTGCACAAAGCATTGCATCTCATATTTAAATCCGAGGAGTGACTTTATTTGAAACCTTCACTGAAGCAGTCAGAACCAGGCAACTGACAACTGGACAAGCCGGAAGAATTTCTAAAATTTTAAAGGGACAGTGCTACTCTTAATTAATTTACATAGCCTCTTGAGTCAAGAAAGAGATCAAGCCCTGTGGCTCAATATCAGGTCATCGTATGGATCAGTCGGAGCACATACACCACGAGGAGATGTCAAGGATAGGCACCTTTCAGCGAACTCTATTTCTTTGTTAATAACACTCGCTGCAGAAAACTGTCCATGGTTGTTCCGGGTGTGGGGGCCAGGGGTTTACTTTTTGTGTCCCCATGGGAAATCTGCTAATGTTGCCCCCTAATAGGAATAAAGCAGCTCACCTTCAAAACCTAGATGTTAGGGTGGTGGGCCAGCCCTGCCTCTGTCAGCCGCTGACGGGCACAGACAGGCTCACCCTTGGCCCGGGCTGTGGGAAGGCGTGCTTAAGGCGGGATGGTGTAGGGCAGCTCCACCCCTTCCCGCTCTGGTGCAACGCTTCCAGGTGCTGAGGTCTGTGGGCTCTGTGGTCCCTTTCCTTGGGACAGGCAGAAATTGTCAGGGTCTGGGTCCCCCTTGAAGGCTCAGTAAGTCCCCGTCTCATTAAATCCTTGTCACCATTGTCAGTAGCGAGGAGGTATTTGAAGGCTATGCTTTGCTTGTGGTTTTGTAACTTTGGTTACTATTGCTTTTTTGGCTATTCCTTTTTTGAACCCAGATATGTTTACATGCTACTGCAAGAGGACCTCATGAACCAGTAATTGTCAGAGGCTTACAGGAGTGCTACCACCGTTCCATTATCAAGAAAACATAGGAGGTGGTGTATTTGCTGGACTTCAGTAACTAGTTACAATAAACTGGAACATACATTTAGAATCTACTGCTTTACATTTTAGAAATAAAACGTCAGTTCATGAAGTAGGAGTGCCACTGGCCAGTGGCTGCATTTTCTGTTCAGATCAATGCCTTGGAAGAGAGAGTAACCTGCTCCACAGCCACCCAATAGCACACCTCAGTGATATATTCATGTTGCTTCTGTAGCATTATATTCCTTGTGAGTTGCTGTGTTGTGAGATGTCCGGTTTGTGCATGTGAGGAGGGTTGATGGGAATGTTCTAGTGCAGCTGCCTATGCAAGGGAGCCTCAACTGGCCTCATGCTCAGGATTTCTTGAACATAGTTTGTGAGATCAGAATTTGGTGAAATATTCTGAATAATAATAATAATAACAACAGTACTAATAGTAATAACATTAATATTAATAGTATGCGTGATTTCTTTTTATTATTATTGTAATTTTGTTAGATGGCAGCGCTTAACCTTCTAGTCACTTGCTCGCGTTGAGAGCGTATTTGTGTGGCTGAGATCGCTGACCTCCAGTAAGACTTCAGCCGGGTGGGTGTTAAATATACCCTTCAATATTTAGCTTTGCCTTCACAGCCCTTTACAGCATGGCAGGCTAGACAGCTAGGGTATTAACTAAGATGTAGAGCTAAGAGACCCCTAGATAGATGGATGTTCCTTTCATACCTCTTAAATGTTTAATGGAAAATCAGTTTAAAATTCTCTAATTGCAGGATTCGACCAGGGATGCACTGTGGAAACACCTGGGGGCATATTCACAAGGAACCATCGCTGAGTTAACGGCATTTTATCGCAGCCAAAGTTGCGATAAATGTATTGCCCCATTCACAAGCTGGTGTTAACAGCCCACAGCACCAGTTTACCCACGATAGCAGCCGCACAAAACATCGCAACAGATGACCCCCGCAACTATCGCTAATGAGATGCAGAGTAGGCGTTCCCGGGCCAAAAGCCGAGAGAACACAACTCCACAACATTCTCAACGACCAGACAGAACTGCGATAAGAACACCAAACCTGGTGCTAAGTCGGACCACAGCCTGCACCACGAAAGGGAGCTCAGCCCAGAGCCAAACATGAATAACCACAAATGGCCCTGAGCAACTGCCCATGCAGCACGGACACCCAAGAGGGCCACAACACCCACCAACACCACAACCAGGTCTGCAACCCCCCCAGATCACCCCAGGCTCCCCGGGACAAATAAACTGCACACAAACACTGCAAATCCTTCAAAAAATGAAACTTTGACTGATGTTGCACAAGCAGGAATACCAACACACATGCGTGCCCAGAAAATGGAGAATCAGTCACACAGCAATGCAATCACCAACACAAAACACCATTCAAACCAAAATTCAAACAGCATTCGGATGAGTCCTAGCGGGTCTGCACTGGACAATCTGTAGGACACAGCCTGGAAAACAATTTCCAAGAGAAGAAGGAGTGCCATGCGCACAACAAAGGAAAGAGAGGGTGAGAGGGAGGAAGAGAGACGGAGTGAGACTTCACAAGCAGCACAAGGCCTCCCGGGCACCTGGCCCTACATGCCAACATGTGTGTGTGTATCACGATTGGAACACCATGAGCCCAAGGCCTTGCCCCGATCTCTGCGCCAAAGCCCCATCACATTCTGAAAACACAAGTAGTAGTCAGACACACATCAGGGATGAAAGCTCCTTTGTACCAATGCAGAAGGCGGGAGTACACCTGCACCTCCGACCTTGGTCCTGAACGCGGCTGGAACACCCTGAGAGAGATGCCATGGCAGACGTGGACGACTCCCACACCACGCATTGCACAAATAAACAATCCAATTGAGCCACACCCCACACACAGAGAAGGCCCTGCCTGAAGTACACCCGCATGGGATGCCCTTGACACTCACGGAAATAGCAACCCATTCTACCCAATGTGGCACACACAATCTAATCATAGCCCAGAGCTGTGTCATATCTCCACACAATTGTCGCAGTCCAGAAGAGTGCAGGTTACACAAGTCACAACAACGCAATTTCAGTCCATCCCGGGAACATGCACAACTCCCGTCATGTGGAACAGTACCGTGCACGTATGCTGCATTCACTGGGCGAACTGCCACTGGCAGTGCTGCGAATCAGCTACCGGCTGAGCTTCCGCCTGGCCTACGTCTCCTGCGTCCAGCCCTGGTTCCACTGCTGAACATGCACATTCGAGTGTCCCATGGATGTCTGCCTATCCAACACAACCGTAGATAAATTGGACTATGACTTGTGTCTGCGTCCCCTGTTGGATCACAAACAGGACAGCCGTGCATGGGATGCATTGACATACTGCGTATGTATTGGCAGTTGTGCATGGGAGATTGCACAATTCCTTGTGTGCAGTGACCACATCGAGGCACTCCGCTATTGGGCTGTGTTGCGGTTTGGGGAAACGGCGTGGGCTGAGCACACCTGCCCAGACCAATTAATGGATTGGCTCACCCTGGTGTTCCTCGAACACGACAACGACGTACTATTGGAACACATTGCACATGAAGCTTCGCTGGCATTCATGGACAAGTAACTACGTCCCTGCAGCCACAGCGGATTGATACCCACAACACGGGTCCCAACAGCTTGTTGCATCATGAGGAATGCTCACATATCCCACCACAACAGAGGACATGTCTGCCATCCTTAGGACTCTGGATGCATGTGCGGGGAACTACGATTGTGTACACACACATGTGCAAGGTGATGCTGGTCCATGCTCGGAGGAACACAGCGTCGTTTTGCAACATTACCAATTTGGACACACTGCTGGGGTGAGTGAACACACATGGCAATGTAGGACGACATGTGAAGCGGTCGGACCCTTCCACCTGATCACTGGCAGCAGAGCAGACAATCTGCACACTCCAGTGGCAGAGCACTATTCTGATCACAAGGGCAGTGAGTCGAGCCCCCTCACACGGGGCAATGGGCAGACAACACATGACTCGTCCAGAACGGCAAGGTGTGCTGAGACCATTGTCCATCTTTGCCTCACCATTTCCTGAACCTTGACATGTTCCCATGCTGCGTGTAAGTGCCTTAAGCCTGTCCCTGCCTGTTGTGGCCATTGCCTCATCCGTACTGACACGCACATGCCAATAAAGTCTATGCCAATCCACTGGTGTCTAACTGTGATGAGTGTTGAATCGAATGTCCACTCATGTGCCACAATGTGCATCGTCCCTACACAGGGATGAACTGACTGACGCATGTACACTTGGGGTGGCTACCTTTTGCAATCTCCACCTGTGTGGGCCAGACATTGTATTGGGATAGTTGCTGGCCGACCTGTGCACTTACGTGACTTCTGAAATGAGAGTATGGGGTCCAAAATCAGATCATGTGTAGCTATGTCATGAATTGTAACAGGACGTGGCCACACAGATGTGTGCGTGTAGGTATGCGATGTGAGGTCCGGTTGTCACATTTGTTGTAAGACACTACCTCTGGCCTGTTACCGATTGTGCATTCCTACACACAGCCCTATTCAATACATGTACGTGTGCCTACGTTGGGGGGTTGTGAGACTGTAGTTAATGGGGACACAGCTAGTACTCACCTCCACAGTCATCCAATTTGCCATGTGTCTCAGGGATACACTTATGCATAGATGTCAGTTGCCAGGGTGTACCTACATGTGCATCATTGTCCCTACGTCCCACCATACCTATATACGTATGTGAACATTGTGTGATTGAGAAGGTTTTATTCACATTCAGGTGATTGACGGAGCTGGAGCTGTACATGGCCATCCTAGCCCACATTACATGGAAGCCCAGCGATGGGGCAAACAGAGTCCTTTGAGGAATGAAAAGTGTTTTGGACGAGGGGGAGTGCAGTCTGCAGCTAGCTTGCTGTGTGATTGACCAGCAGTGAGGATATGGCAGTCCGTGTCGGGTTCCGGGTGAATGTCGCAGAGTGTTCCGTGGGTCAGTGGGAGGTGTTGTTCCAGGGCATGATACATAGGTCAGAGCCAGGCAGGGACAGGCCATAATGCTGGTGATGGATGCTACTGGCTCCTTCCTCACACAGTCATTTCCATCCCCATCTTACTCCTTGATACGGGTTCTGTGTCCGGTGTGTCCAGTGTGGGTGGAGGGGTAATGGCTGCATCATTGTGCGCCACTGACACAAAAGACTGCGAAGGTCATGGGGCTGCATCGCGGTGTGCCACTGACACATCAGGGGTCGGATCTATGTGTGTCGATGTTTCTGCTGCAGCCATCTGTGACAGCCTCAGTGGCAAGATGATGTACTGCAGGGCATTGAAGTTCCCAGCTACTGCTCGCTGGTGTCCAGACGTGGCAGCCAGACGTCCAGCCTGCATCTGCTCCATAGTCTCTATTGCCCTCCGCAGCTGTGCCAACTCTGTGCTGTCATCGCTGGTGCCTGTCTGGCCAGACAGTTCTTGTATCCGATTAAAGGCCCCAGCGAGGTCAGCCAAGGTCTGTGGTGGAGCATGGTGAGTGCAGGGGGTGTCCAATAGGGACTGTACGTGGTCCATGATGGGACTCAGACACCCACGTATGGCATCAAGTTTGGCTGCCACAAGCTCGAATCCCATCTGCAGCTGATCAGCCAACTCCACCTCGCATGCCCACACACGCTGTTGTAATTCTGTGTCTTGGTCGGGGGTCCTGGGAGACTGCCGTGGTGGTGTGTGTTTCCTGCTGTGTGGTCTGTGCAGGTAGTGGGGTCACCTCGAGGCAGCTGGCCTGCCCTGCTCCTGGGGATGGGGTGCGGAGGCTGTCCATCATCCGTTGTAGGGTGTCCTTCCAGATGTGTGGGTTGTCCTCTTCATCATCACTGATGGGAAGTGTGGTGTGCTCTGCATGAGGCGTTCTTTGTCCCTCTGAAATGTAAAGGGGTGATGCAGGTTAACAGTGTTGCACATGTATGTTGAATGATGCAGATGTTTACATACAGACTGCATGCCAATGTACATTGTGACTGTTTTGGTGGAGCTGGATATTTGATGGGAGACAGTGTGTTTACCGACTACATGACGGATGTGTGGTAGTACCCGTACATTGGCATCACACAGTGTCAGGCAATGCATGATGGGAGTGGACAGTTGATACGCACGAGCGGAACATGTTGTGAGCTCTGTCCTCTGGTGTTGCGCATTGTACCACGTTGCCGTCCTTGCTGGTGTACTGTGATTGCTATGTGTGTGTGCTGCATTGTGGGGGAGTTGCCCCTACAGCTCTGATTTCGTGTACCCTTCTCCCTTTGAGGCGGGGTGCCTTTGAATTGTGTGCTTTCCGGGGGCTGTATTGTTTTTGACTTGGGTCATATGTGCTTCCGTACCAATTTTGTGGCCTGGTGCATTGTTCGTGTGCTGCGTGTGTTGTGCGATATGGGCTGTGGGTGCATGTGGATATGTCAGAGTGTGACCTGCTTCTTTACGGATGTGATCTGCACTGGGGCACCTCCATGTCAATTCGTGGGCCATGGCATGTATTGTGACTGCAGCCATGCTATCTGTCATGCATTGTCACTTGCATAGTCAGCGTGGCTCTCAGAGCCGCTGCTTTCTTGGATTCAGCACATGTGCATGGGTAGGTTGTGATATTGGTGTTGGGGAGGGAGGCCCTTTGTGCACATAGTGGACGGGGGCCTACTTGGTGTTTCTATGTGTGCTGCAGTGTGCCAAGACTGTCAAGGACATGTTCCACGATCATTGTGGGTGTGCGCCACATATCTGGGCATGTGTGCCATTGTGCCCATCTCCCCCGTCCCCCCAGTCTCTGGTCGTTACTCACCCTGTTGCTGTTGGGTCAGGTCGTATCGGGATGTGTTCAGGACCACAGCTCCTGCCACCGTCTCCATACTGCTGACTGTGGCCACCATTTTCTCCAGCTCATCCAGCTCCTCGTGTCGCAGGTCTCCCACCTCCAGTCGCCGTTGCTGCATTCCTGTTGGCAGTGAGTTTCTCCTTCGTTTGGCTGTGCACTTCATGCAAGCGCCTCCTGACCTCCTCCATTGACCTCCTCGACACTCCGATTGCATTGACTTTTGTGACGATGGAGTGCTATATTTACGTTTGTGTGGCCAGTGCCGCAGGGGAGGTGCCGAACAGTTGTTGATAGTTTTCTATCACCTCCGTGACGATGATCCGGTCTTCCTGCGGGCTGAACCCCGTCTTTCTCTTCTCCTTGCCCTTCCCCGACCCCGGGGTTCCGTGCTGGTCCTCCGTGGGGCTTGGTGAGTTTGGCATGTCCTCGGCACTCGGTCCGGGTGCATCCATGGTGCTACGCAGTTTGAATTGGTTTTGGTGGGATTTTTTTGTTTCTTTTATGGTGCATTTTCCAACCATTCGCATCGGATCTGCAGGCCAGTGGCTGGTTTTCGCTACGTTTTTTTAGAGCGATTGGCCTCATCGAATGATTTTTTGTGTTCGCGTTTCGCATTTTTGCGGCACGGCGTTGGATTTTGCGTGGCCATTTGACGCGTTCTCTGGTGACTATCGCATGCTAGCGCCGCGTTGTAAATACTTGGTTGGCACAGCGTCATTTTCCCGCAATAGGCTGCAATGTTGGAAGTTGCGTTAGGCTACTCTTGCGGTAGTTATCACACGTTCTTGTGAATATACCCCCTGGTTATTTAATATTATCAATTTTTTCTTAAAACGCCAATGTCGTCTATGGTCGGGCTGCAGTCAACTTGTACTTCTCCAGGCCGACTCACCTTATAAGTTAAGGGGTCATACATACATCCAATACGGACACCCCTCCCTGGAGAGGGGCGCAGTAACTTTACAATTGACTTTCGCATCTCTAGGCAGACTTAAAAACTCCCAGTTATTCCAAATTTCAGAAAACTACACGATTGGTAAGTACTGGCAGGCACATGTTTAGTGAGTTAAACTAGTCACAGCACAATGGTAAAAACTGTCTATGATCTAGACTAGACCAAGAGCTCACATTACTAGAAATATAACATTGGCATGATGGTTGTCTAAGATGCCGGTGACCAAAATAAAAAGTAAAACCACAAGTTCTCTGAGGTCATACAGAAGAATTAGCATTTTAAGTAAAGGTGACAATTTCTAAAGCCACTCGGCACACAGTCAGAGGAAATGCAGTGTGATAGCAAAACGGGTAATGCTGCACCAAAGAAATGTAAGCACTGAATCAATTTGATGGCATCTCTCTGACATCTACTGGGTGGGCTCTGTAGGAGGATATTCGAAGTGTAAATGATATATAAAAAAATCTGAGGGCATATTATCAAGAAACGGCGTTAAAATTATCGCGCTTTATGCCCTTGAGAATTCCCATAGAAGCCCATGTTCTGGTGTCAACATGGGCTTCAATTGGAATTCTCTGCGGCATATTATCAAGCCCATTATTGCCGCTTTAGTGGCAGTTTTTCTGCCACTAAAGCGGCGATAATTTTAACGCCGTGCTTGATAATGTGCCCCCTGGAGATGTATTTACTTTATTCCATTTTTCAACTACATGTGTTAGGGACTTACTCTTGGGTGTGTAACCCCTCCGAGGGGCATATTAACAACGGCCAGCAATAATTATCGCTGGCCATGCTTAGCGATAATTATATTATCGCAGGCTATCTCTGGTATTTATCGCCCTGGTAGCACGTTATTAACAACGCGTTACTCCAGGGCGATAAACATTCCAGAGATAGCGAGGTTATCGCCCTTTTGCAGGGAACATCACTGGTTTTCCAGCGATGTTCCCTGCAAAAGGGCTATAACCTTGCTGATACGGTCGTATCAGCATAATCCACCCCCTATGTTATGGATGGCTAAGTCAGGATTCTAGCAGACGTTAGGTTTTGGCGAAAATGGCAGTTTTCGCCAAAATCTAATGTGTGCTAAAATCATGTGGGCTGCCTTGTAAATATCGCGATGTAAATGCAAGGTAGTCCATCTTGGGTACGCCCAGTAACGCCTACTTTGCAACTCATTGGAGATGCAAAGTGAGGCGTTGGGAAAAAGGATGCTAACATGCATAATCGCATGTTAGCACCCTCTTGTAAAGAGGGCGCTGGTTTTATCTCCGCTTTTTTGGCTTTGTAAGCCAAAAAAGCAGAGATAAAGCCCTTGTAAATATGCCCCTAAGTTCTTTACTCTTGGTCTTCTCTTTGAGCTGTTGAGTCAGCTGGTATTTGTCAGCTTTCACACTGTCGGCTTGAATTGGGTGCTATGTAATTTTTTTCATTTCTTGGATCAGAAACTGAAAAACGTACTAACAAAATGTTCGAGTGCTGTCTGGGAATACTGTTCCATGAGCTCGTCGTAGAAGGGTCAGCAGAGCTCAAGGTGTCCTGTCTGGTGAAAGAAATCCCCGGCTGATGAATGTCCTGCAGAAATCGCGGTAAAGACAGGCCTGGTAAATCCCTCACTAGACAAACACTTTGATAAAATCCAGGCACCTTGCTTTTCAAATGCTTGCAGCCTTTAGCCTTGCTGAAGCAGAAGAGGGAAGCTTGTATTGCCGTGTTTAACTACAGGGGTCACCGGGACTGCTGCGACTGACTCTCTTCAGATAAGTACAAGAAGTCGGTATGATGACCTCATTCCAGTCTGCGGAGTGGAAAGTAAGAGTTTGGCCAGCGCAAGGTAATTGTCTTTTAAAAATTTCATTTTCCCTATTGTGGCGTCTGTCGATTATCTCCCCACCCCGCCTCTCCTCCCTAACCTGTGTCGGCCGCCACTGGGCTTCGTAAATATTCTAGCATTATTTTTCCAGCATGGCAGCTACATTTAGAACCAAAGTGTTGGCCTGGCCATCTTGGAATAGTAAAATAATGATACACTATGAACAACATTCTATAATGGTCACCTGGTTTAGAGGAAGTGGCTGCATGGGATACGGAAAACTGCAGATGAGGTGAGTGGCAAGCAAGTGACCCATTAGCACTGCCTGAAGAGCTGTAGTATCCTCTTAAGAGACATTATTAAAAAGAGGAGAAACAAAAAAATGAAAATAGGAACTGTAAAACTAAAGGACTGATCAACCATTCTTGACACTGACTCTTTTTCAGGTGGATGTACACCTAGGATCAGAAACTGCTGGCATTCACAGAGCAAAGACTGATGTGAACTGAACCAATACCCCATGAAGTACGCTATCATGGGTGGATGCAGAGTGTAATTGACACCCAGACAGAACAATGGCAGAACAGTGCTCACCCAAAGGCCCACTATGTATCTATAGGGATATATAATAATTAGTAGGGGTGGGAGGAATTTGCGAAATTCACTTTCGCAAACTATCGCAAAAATGTTGAAAATCTCCGCAAACATGCCAGAAATTTTTTTCCCGCCTGTTCGCGGTATTTTTTGCGTGATCGCGGCTTGCCAACTTACCCATGCGGTTGCTCACGGGCGCGGCCATCTTGTTTTCACTTGTCCCACCCGCTCGCGTTCGATATGACGTGCCCGCGTCCTCACGCTCTCGGTGGAGAATGGCGTGTTCGAGATCTCAATCATCTCATACTCTCGCGGTGCATGATCGCGAGAAGAAAGACGTGGTCGCACGACAAATTACGTGATCGCGCGACAAATGACGTTAATACGGGCGCGAACTGTCGCAAGACAGCGCAAATGGCTACCAACAATCCAACATCTCGTCGAGAACGCGACCGGATTGGGAAAACTTGTCGGCGAACGAGGGGATTCAGGTAAGGTGATCGCGCGCACGCGAGAATGTATTTTTTTACAGCACGTGCAAGAAAAAAATTACCGGTAAGATGCGGATTGCGGAAATTTTGACATTTTCGCGCTTTCCGCGGAACGCGAACATGTCAAATTATCGCAATTTCCGCAAGCGGAACGGAATTTTAGCCCAGGCCTAATAATTAGGGCTCCCGCTTCAAGGTATTTATTTTTTTGATACTTCCGTCTGTATTTATCCATATTTCTTTTTTGGGCATTTTATCAGTATGTAGCCATATTTATTTTGTATATAAATGAAGTTGTGAAACTGATAGACACGCACTCATACTTTGATGTCTGTTGTGATTTAGCTATTTAAGCTGCAAAATATCACGTAACAATACATCCTCTAAATGTTAGTATTATACCACAAATGCATGTTGACATATGCCATTATTTATAGAAATTTCATCCTGTTTTTTTAGTTTCCCATGCTGTCCATCTGCTCAGCCGTTGAGCTACAATTCATGAAGGACAGCACGGTAAATCACTTAAGAGAAGCACAATTTTCTGTATTTATCCACTTAAAAAAATAAATGCAGACAGAAAACACGTTGTTTTCTGTCTGTATTTATCTGTAAAAATGTGTAAAAACTGAAAACAGGGACTCTTAATAATAATGTACATAGAAGTATGGTTTATTTAATTATTTTTTATTACAAGATCCTGGCAGACGTCTAAGAAAGGATTTTAGCAAGATTTTAGCATCACATTTAGCAGTGTACGTTTTCACCCTCTAGGGTTTGTCAGAGGCGATAACCAACACCAAAATCCTTTCCTACAAAGGTAATCCGGGACATTTGATGTAACAACATACATGTTTGTATGCTTTTCACAATCAACATGTCATACCTACTGCGTTTATTCATAATCAACAGCTCAGACTTATGGTATTGGAAATATGTATTCCAAATAAACCTATCAGGCCCCTGCTGCTGTTTGCCTGGGTAAGAAGGACTGGACCTGCATCTCTAAACCCAAGGCCCCAGAGTGACTATCAGGGCTAGTTAAAGAAGCCTCAGGGACATAACGGGCTTCCAACAACCTTGCACCTACACCTGACCTCTGCCATCTGTGAGTCCTGCCTTCCCAAGTGGTGCCACCCCGTGTTTGACCTTTGGAAATGGGCCTGAAGGTCCTCTGCCAGCCCACCTGTGGACCAAGCAGAACTGATGTATCTCCTCTGTGACATATCTCCAGAAGAACGGGCAGATCAGCTTTGCTACTCAACGCATTGCCCTCAGAACTGATGCATCGCCTCTGCTGCACAGACCTCCCAGATGCAAGGACTTTGCATTGCCCATCGGAGTCCATCGGAGACGACGCATCTCCACACGAGGATATCGCTTCGTCCAACACAGCCTATCGGACTTAGGAATAGTGTAATTTACTATTCCAACTCCAGCGTGTGCAACAGTAGGGAAGGTGTTGGAATAATAAATTAGAGCAAGTCATTGTAACAATTTGCGTTGTAATGGTACTACGATGTAACAACGTGGTCGTTGTAACGACCACGTTGTAAAGGTAACGCGATGTAATGACCGCGTTGTTAAGGTAGTTTCCCACTCTGCATCTCTCACAACCAGAATTTAAGGTACTCTTGTTCAGCATGCCTAACTGTATCCCTGAAGCCGGCCCGCACTCCATCTCAGTCAGACTGAACTTCTGACTTTGTTCCGGTACGGGGCAACCACATAACCACAGTTTGTGCTTTATACTTTTTTGACACTATATTCACTGAATTCTTCCAAATTGCATATATCTGGTTCAACTGATCACATTTTTGTTGTTTTGGTCTTGTTTTATTTATTAAGAGTTACTCTATTTTTCCTAAATGGGTGTGGGATTTTTATTGTTTTGTGTTCTCACTTTATTACTGTTTGAAGTGCTGCATAAATACTTTACACATTGCCTTTAAGTTAAGCCTGACTGACTTGTACCAAGCTACCTGAGAGTTGAGCACAGGTTAATATTAACCCTGGGCGTAGTTCGCGAAGTAGCACTTCGCGAAGCTATGCAAAGTGCAGTTCGCACTACGCGAGCTACGCGTAGCACTTCGCGAACTGCGTAGTACCTTGTTCGCACTGTGCCAGATGTCGTTTTCAATGATTGCACAGTGCGGACAAGCAACCGGCACTGTGCAATCATTGAAAATGGCATCTTGCACAGTGCGAGCTGTAGTTTTCTGATGCTCAAGTAGATTTTTACTCGAGCGGCAGCTTTCTCAACGCGAACTGGTAGTTTCTCATCGCGAGCGGTCGCGAGCATACGCGACCACTCGCAATGAGAAACCTGACCTCCTCGCGTTGGGAATCTCGCCAGGAGGTTTATTTTCCATGCTCGCGATCGCCAACTTGATGTTGCTGATCGCGAACAAGGAAAAAGTCTTGCCGGGATGTCATTTTGCTTGCTCGCGGTCGCCAACTTGACGTTGAGGACCGCGAGCAAGCAAAAAATGATCGCAGCACTACGCAACACTACGCTACTCGTGTTCGCACTGCGCTACGTGCAATTCGCGTAGTGCGAAGTAGCGCGAACTTCGCAAACTACGCGAGCGTAGCGTAGTGCTTTGCCCAGGCTTAGTTAATATGGGGTATGTTTGTGACTTCACCCTGTCAAGGATTGTGGTTTATCCTTGAATAGTATTTCACCCCCCTCAACCAGTAGCAAAGGTTCTCACAAGTATTTATTTATAACAAATGTTAACTACTACACATGTTACAAACTCATTTCTTTAAAGGTAATTTCCTGATTTAGAAACGGGAATGTGGTTCCTCCCTAATCTTCCTATTGGATTGGCGAAAAGGAATATTTATGAGATTTGTTGATGACAATCAGGTGGAGATGCTCGTCAATATGAAGGGGGAGCAGATATCAAAGCTTCAATCTTTGCATGGCAAATGACTTGTTTCTGCAGCACACGAGCAAAAGAAGGCTGTGTTGTAATTAGAACAGCAATGTGATTAAGCATTTACTGACGACATTAATGCTTTCCCTTTAGATCATGTTTTCTCCGTTATTTTGACCGAAGTTTGGACTCCATTTTGTATTGTCATGCTGCCACGTGTTCGCCACGAGGAGAGTCCGACCTTTGTGTTAGTTGCTTTTGTAATCTGCCTAGTAACAGTTTATAAATAGCTCTCTCTTGTCCATTTGGCGCATGCCCAGACTTGACCACATCTGTTATAATTAGCCTTGCTTGACCATGTGTTTCGCGGGCTTAAGAAGTGTGTTGGCTCCGCCTATGTATTGATTCAGTATCGAGAATGACCATAAATGGTAATGTTCTTTGGCCTCATGTTGTATCCACCCACTTATGAGCCCCTCTGGTGTGTATAAAAGGGGACTGTGTACGCAAGTTCTTTGTGCTACTCTATGCAATGCTGAAGGGTATTGTATGGATTGTAGGACCACCCTTAAGGGTTAATAAACCTTGTTTTTGTACTTTGCAGTTTCCGTGCCAACTTCCTTATAGATTCCGTTACAGGAGAGCGAACCCTTGTGCCTTGCGGGCCTAGCTGGGGCCTGTACACATCAATTGGCGCCCGTCACGTGGGGCTCATCGGCGACTCGGATGCTCGAAGGACTGGTCGCGACGAAGGTGAGGAGTTTGGCCGGGGATGTGATCACTGCCAGCGGCGTTTTAGCCCTGGCATCCCGAGGTTTTTCTTCCTTCCCTTCCGAGCTGACCGTCTGGGTGGCGCCGGTCATCGACTGAGACCTCTTCTGTCGGTCCTGCCGTGAGAGCCGTTTGGGCGATTGTGGAGCTTGGCAGTTGGAATCTGGACTCTTGATTGGTAAGAACCGTTGTACGGTACTTGCTCCGAGTTTTTGAAGCCTGGGTTGGCTATTTGAGTTTGATTGATGATGACTAGTCATATTTTGGATTTGTCTTTGTGAATATATATGCGTTGCAACACATATAGGCAGGTGATGTGGAGAGATTTCTCCAGAGTTGTGTAACTTTGAACGGCGCAACGATTGAGTGCCATTTTTTATAATATTGCATATTTTGCATTATTTCTGAGCATGCCTGCTTTCAGCGCACTCCGTAAGTGGTGCTGCTGTTTCGGAAACCGGTTGAACCTCGAGGAATCTGCTCCGGCTCCCCCAGAGGGGACGCCTAATAGGGATATGTATGTGAAGCATGGTCTTTCTTCCATAATGTACAGCACAGTATGGAGGAAATACACAAAGAAGGATCCTGAGTTGCGATGGCCTTTGTATGGATCGTTTGATATACGTAAGATTGAGTATGTGGAACAGTGTATGTGTAAGCGACGTGCTCGTCAGGATATGTTTGAGTGTGTGCGATTATGGGTGAAGGAAGTGCGTGAGCGAGAGAAGCGTGAGAAAGCGCTGTATGATAAAGACCAACGAAAGAATGATCATGTGCGAGCACAGGAAGCGAAGCGTCGGGAGGACAAAGAGCAGGCGGACAGACAAGAGAAAGAGCGTAGGCTCCAAGTTTCGGGTCAATATGTTGTTCGCCAGCCACTTTATCCTGTCCTTAATAATCCTGATGATGATTTTTATTTGCTAGATCGCTCTCCGCCCCCTTATGTTGGCGCATCTGCTCCGCGGCCGCAAGATTCTGGCCCGGCCTCGGGTAAGGTAGACACACGGTCCATGTTATCGGCCGAGCATATGGCTGAGCTTCGGAAACTTTCCCTCCGTGCACTTAAGGGCAAGATGTCTAAGGAGGAGTTGTTCCATACTTGGGGGTCGTGGCAAGATAGAGAGAGGGTGTATTTTCTGTCTCATTTCGCGGATGAAGTAATTACTGCTTTCCGAAAATATTCTAGTGTTCTTGAGCCTGACAAAGTGTCTTCGGATGCCGGAGCATTACGTAATGGTGTTTTTTCTCCCCCTAAGGCTCCTGAGGCGGCTCGGCGGTTGTTTGCTTTGCGGGACGAGGTGCTGGCCCTTAGAGAGAAAGCACGCCAACAAACGGAGGAGGAGAAGCAGTCGGATTCGTTTGCAGCAGGGGGCCACTCATCCACCTCCCAGTCAGATAAGGGTGACGTAGTGCATGCTAAACCAATGCGAGAGGCAGCGCCTTTGTATGTTCCTCCTAAAGGAGCAGGGACTAGCTCGGACATTACCTCCGCCGATGCTAGGGGATATTTCGTGTATAATTGGGTTTACACTCCGTGGCATAGGGCTGATGTTATGGCACTGAAGAATGCGCTGCCCGACCCTCGCAAGAATCCAGCGGCCTTCTATGAAGAAGTTGAGGGGGCCTTGAATTCTTGCGTTATGACTTTAGCAGACATAGACCTGTTCTTTGGCCTTATTCTACCACCGGATATGTGGCGATCTGTACGAAAGGTAGATGATATAGTTGCCTTTAAGGCCCGGTGGTCTGAGCTTGAGGATGAAGACAGGGAGAGGAAGCCCGCGCAGAAACCGCCGCAGAGTATTTTAGATCTCCCTGCTGCTATTGTGACTAAGCTGAAGACGATTATCCCCCCTAAAAAGATTGACTGGAATATGTTAGCCGCATGTAAACAGAAAGTTGACGAGTCAGTTGCAGATTTCTTCACGCGCTTTGAGGAAACGTTTCATGATTTTAGTGGCCAGTCGCTTACTGACGACACTGGCCGCCACCTTTTCGCGGACAAATATGTGGCTAATCTGTTACCGGCAGTTGCGGCCCGTTTAAAAGCGAGCGAGAGTTCCTGGTCCTCCGCGACGCCGACGGCCCTTCTGACTATCGCTCAGTATTATGAGCGTCAGGAGCACGAGGCGAAGGGCCAGGAGGAAAAGAAATCGAAAGATCTGAAGACTAAGGTAATGTTGGCACAAGTTTATGGCCCGCCCCGACGGGGTAATAATAGAGGAAGGGGAGGATCTTATGGTCCCCCTTCGGGCCGATCTGATTTGAATAAGAACCAGTGTGCGTATTGTAAGCAATTGGGCCATTGGGCCAGGGATTGCCCAGTGTTGCGTGCCTCGCCACAGGGGCATACTCCGGGTGGCCCGAGAGGTAGAGGGGGTTCCTCGAGCTTTAAAGGAAATTCTACCGATCATGTTCGTTTCGATACTGCTGGGCAGCACCGAGATAGCTCAAATGTTTTCGATCGCCAGCACCAGTATCACGTATCGGAGATCGATCGGTCGGGATATCATGATTCGCAGCATGCATAGGAATGCGTTGGATGGGGGTCTGAATCAGTTGAGGTGCCGGTCGATCAGACGGGTCCTTATGTGTCGGCTGAGGTTTTAGGTTCTACTGATCAGTTCCTAGTAGATACAGGAGCGACACGTAGTGCATTGTCTAGGTACTTGGTTCCGGGGGCTCCCCCATCCGGCTCAGTGGTTACATCGGTAGGGTTTGACGGTACACTCTCCCGAAGCCCTCTTTCACAGCCCCTTATATTTAAGGTTGATTCTTTTTCTGCGCCCTGTCCGTTTCTGCTTGCTCCGTATACACCGGATAACATTATGGGCCTTGATATGTTAAAGCACTTTAGGGCTACGATCCGCTGCTCCCCTGAGGGTGTGAGGGTGATCTTAAATGACAACTACCCCCGGTCAGAGCGGATGTGTACGATATCAGAGGATGCGTTGTTGGCCACCCTCCCTCGAGCTTTATGGGCGACTTCGGACACAGATGTGGGACAAATGGTGATTCCTCCGGTCCACATTAGTGTCCAGGAGGGGGCGGTGCTACCACGCCTCCCGCAGTATCGTATTTCCCAGGAGGGCGAGGAGGCTCTCATACAGATTGTGCAAGACTTGATCGCAGTAGGGGTAGTGGAAGAAGTTCCCTATAATATCTGTAACAGTCCGATTCTCCCTATTCTGAAAAAGGACACGGATGCAAAGGTCTATCGGTTCATAATTGATTTGAGGGAGGTAAACAAGATCGTGATACCTCAGTACCCGGTGGTTTCCGATATCACGACGTTGCTTACCTTGGTCCCGCCTACGGCGACCATGTTCTCAGTGATTGATTTGAAAAATGCCTTCTTTTCCATTCCCATTCACCCTGATAGCCGATATCTTTTTGGGTTTACATTAAATAATAGATCTTATCGTTTCTGTAGGATTCCCCAGGGCTATACAGAAAGCCCTAGCATTTACAGTCAGGCTTTGAAACGACAGTTGGATTCCTTTGTTTTACTCGAGGGGGTCGCCCTCATTCAATATGTCGATGACATCTTGTTGGCGGCTGACACCCTGGAGCTGTGTGAGAAAAGCACGCTATCCTTACTTTCCTTTTTAGCCTCCCACAATCATAAGGTATCTCGGAAGAAATTGCAATTCTGTAGACCAAAGGTGACTTATTTGGGTCACCTTTTGTCTAAGGAGGGACGGGCACTCACACCGGATCGTATCCAAGTAATTTTGGATACACCGAGACCGTCCACACAGAAGGATGTCCGTGCATTTTTGGGCCTCGTTTCTTTTTGTAGACAGTGGATATTGGGGTTTTCACACATAGCTAAGCCATTGTTAGCCCTTTTGACAAAGGATACACCTATCCCAATCCCTTGGTCAGATGAGTGTGATGCTGCTTTTCAGCAACTGCGACAGGCCCTTTGTTCAGCACCAGTGTTAGGGACCCCTGATTATGCAAAACCCTTTTCGTTGTATGTGCATGAGAAAGATGGATGTGCATTGTCAGTTTTAGTACAGATGCACGGCGACAAGCAGCGCCCGTGTGCATATTTCTCGGCTGTACTTGATCCTGTCGCCCGAGCATTGCCTGGTTGTTTTCGCTCGGTTGCGGCGACAGCTGTGTCAATACGCCAAAGCGAGGGAATTGTGTTATCTCACAAGCTGTTGGTATTAGTCCCCCATGCTGTTGATGCCCTGCTTAATCAAACAAAGACGCAGCACTTGACCAGTGCCCGGTTGACGGGATATGAGTTGACGCTTTTGGCTCCTCATATTACGTTGAAAAGGTGCGTAACACTAAACCCGGCAACATTGTTGCCTTACCCCGAAACTCAGCCTGAGGCGCGGAAAGCGCATGATTGTATTCTTGTGACTGAGGAACAAACAAAGGGTCGTATTGATCTCCAGGATACGCCCTTTCCAGATGTAGATGGAGAACTGTGGGTGGATGGATCCTGTCTGAAGCTACCAGATGGTACGACTTCAGCAGCATATGCAATTACCACATTACAAACGATAGTGGAGACAGCACGCATACCACAGAAATCAGCTCAAGCAGCGGAACTGATAGCATTAACACGAGCATGTGAGCTCAGTACAGGATTATGTGTGAATGTTTATACAGATAGCCGCTATGCCTTCGGAGTAGCGCATGACTTCGGCCTACTCTGGAAGGAGAGAGGGTTTTTAACGTCACATGGGGTGCAGATAATGCATGGAGAGTTAGTTCACAATCTTTTAACCGCATTGACATACCCAGAGAAAATTGCCATCGTTAAGTGTAGCGCCCATAGGAAAATAGTTGATAAAGTTGGAGAAGGGAATGCGTTAGCAGATCGAGTAGCACGGGAGACTGCGATGCAGCCCGGTGCTACTGCCATGTATGTAGTAAAGTCACAGGTGGAAAGATGGCGTGATGCGAAGGAGGAAGTGCGAGAAATGCAAAGGACCGCTTCTGATAAAGAGCGGGAGCAATGGGCTAGCGAGGGGGAGTTGGATGACGAGGGTTGCTGGAGGAATAAGCAAATGGATAGATGGAAATTACCCACGGCCTTTGTACAACCTATGGTTCAGATGGCACATGGGCTAGCACATGTTGGAGCTTCCGCAATAGTGAAATTGCTTACTCAAGTTTGGGAGCATCCAGAGATTGCTAGCACGGCAAAGAGGGTGGTGCAGACTTGTATGATCTGTCTGAAGTATAACCCAGGAAAGGGTACTCGAACTCCAGCAGGAGGATTTGCGACACCTACTGCACCCTTTGAGGTTCTGCAGATGCATTTCATCCAGCTCGAGCGCTGTAATAATTTGAAGTATGTTCTAGTAGTGGTCTGCGCTTTCAGCAAATGGGTTGAAGCGTACCCTACGAAAGACAATACTGCAATGCCTACTGCGAAGCTGCTGCTGAAGGAGTTTTTCCCCCGATATGGCGTTTGTAGGCTTCTGTGGAGTGATAATGGCCCTCACTTTGTGGCAGGTGTTATAAAGTATGTCTTGAAGGGTCTAGGCATCACTCAGAAGTTCCACGCCGTGTTTCACCCTCAGTCTGCAGGCCTAGTCGAGAAGTATAATGGTACACTGAAGCTTAAAATAGCCAAAATTCAAGCTTCGACGTCTTTGACTTGGCCAGACGCCCTGCCACTGGCGTTATTGTCAATTAGATCAGTACCGCACTCTCGAACTGGCCTTACGCCGTATGAAGTGGTATTCGGACGCCCAATGAATATTTGGGGTCCACCAAGGCCTAAGGCTGTGTATGATGTACCTTGTGTAATGATGAGTGATTATCTGGCACAGTTAACGGATAACTTGGTTTCTATTCATCAACAGGTCCGAGAGGCGCTCCCTGATCGGTCTACCGGTGAAGGACATGGTCTCCGGCCTGGTGACCATGTGATGGTGAAAGTCTTTGACAGAACGAACAGCTTGGAACCGAGATGGGTGGGCCCTGAGCAAGTCCTCCTTGCAACGAGGACGGCTGTGCGAGTCTCGAACAGGAAGAATTGGATCCATTCCTTGCATTGTCGAAAGGTACCGCCCGGATTGGTGGAGTCTGCCGTGCTGACCGATCAACGAGAAATTCTGGCAGCAGAGACAGGCCGTGCTGCAGAGCCAAGTGACACTGAGGAGCTCTTTCCGGACCACGCGACTTCTGGAGAAAGGCGATATCATCTTCGACCACGGAAGTGAGTTTTCCAGTACCGGGACACACTGTCAGAACGGCCCTTGGGTTAGTGAAACGGAGAGCCGATGAGGCAAGGGGGGGGGATCAGCCCTGCATTAGTGTAGCGACACCCGTCTTGGCCCGCTGGTGAAGAAATCAACCGCTGCCCAAGGGGAAGAGTTCTGACAGACTTTTAGTTTCAGGAAGATATTGGGTTTTATTTTTACCTTGACATGGAGAAGAAGAAAATCCTTTGTGCGTTGGGGTTCATGCTAACAGTAGCTATTGTTGGGATAACAACATGGTTTGTAGAGGAGGTAACTCCTGCTCGGAAAACACTTGTGTTGACGACTCCGGTGCCTGCGGAGCACTACTTCTATACATTGCCGTATCAAGAGTTGAAGCATCGACAGTCTTATTTGAATAACACTTTCATTCAGATGCTGCATCATACCCACGTTGCTACAAACGCTACGAACTGTTGGATATGTGGGATGATGCCGGCCCATCAGAAGAAAGGAGGTACGCCATTCATACCACTTCCTTTCTCTCATAATGGCTCTTGTAGAGCATGGTACACCTTACTGTTTGCCACTCGGAAACCGACAGTGGGACGATTGCTTTTTAGACTTAATAAAGAATGCCATCAAGACAAGAATGGGTATCCACAAGCGAATGGGACAATTTGGGAGTGGGAAGAGTACCGACCAGACAATGAATCCATTCCCTACATCTTCACGAACACCAGAGACACTGTGGGGAAGGGCAAATTCGTGATCCAAGTGGCACCGGCTCAAGCGGACCTGTGTGTCCAGAGTGTGGGTTTTATCCCTGTTGGTGTTAGTGATTGCCTAACCGTCTTGAACATTGATGGGTTGAACAACAGTACCTTCCTAGCGTCCCATAATACCTATTTTGTATGCGGAAATAAAGGTTATTACCGTTTGCCGGCTGGGTGGTCTGGGGTATGTTATGTATCCTTCCTATTACCTCCTGTATTCCTAGCACCAGCATCTTACCATAAGGACTTGAAATTGTTGAATAATGTGACTGTAAATAGGTATAAACGTACTTTATCGATTGATGATGTGGATCAAACTGATACCAGCTTGCAGCAGTATATTGATTTTAACTTAGGACTGTTTTTCTTTGTTGGAGCCGCTTTGAATAGTAGGAAGATCCGAAGATTAACAAGGGTGGTAGAAGCTGTAACAAATCAGACTGCTGCTGCTCTTGGGAATCTTACAGAAGAGTTACAAATAACTAGGATTGTTGCATTGCAGAATCGTATGGTATTAGATGTAATGCTAGCTGATCGAGGTGGAGCCTGTAAAATTATTGGAAGCAGTTGCTGTGTGTTCATCCCTGATCATACGCCATCCGTTTATAATGCCATTAACAAGTTGCATAAAATAGCAGCTGAAATCCACACAGAAAACGGCACTTGGTCCTTTTCTGGATGGTTTTGGGCATTGGTTACTGCCTGGGGATGGAAGGTCTTAACTGGTCTCTGTATTATTATAGCAGTTCTGTTCTTTTTCTGTATGTGTGTTCAATGTGGACCATTGTTCTGTTCTGTATGCATTTCATTCTGCATTCCGGATAAGAAAGCTATTGCCGATGTTGCTCATCAGAAGCGTCTAGCTAAAGAGGTTAAAGGAATGATGATAATTGATATATATGATGATTTTTGGAAGCCGGATGTCTTCAGTAAATGCTGAAAGGGTCGTCTGTTGTAATTAGAACAGCAATGTGATTAAGCATTTACTGACGACATTAATGCTTTCCCTTTAGATCATGTTTTCTCCGTTATTTTGACCGAAGTTTGGACTCCATTTTGTATTGTCATGCTGCCACGTGTTCGCCACGAGGAGAGTCCGACCTTTGTGTTAGTTGCTTTTGTAATCTGCCTAGTAACAGTTTATAAATAGCTCTCTCTTGTCCATTTGGCGCATGCCCAGACTTGACCACATCTGTTATAATTAGCCTTGCTTGACCATGTGTTTCGCGGGCTTAAGAAGTGTGTTGGCTCCGCCTATGTATTGATTCAGTATCGAGAATGACCATAAATGGTAATGTTCTTTGGCCTCATGTTGTATCCACCCACTTATGAGCCCCTCTGGTGTGTATAAAAGGGGACTGTGTACGCAAGTTCTTTGTGCTACTCTATGCAAATGTGGAAATATGGATTTTTCTGGTCAGTTATGTCCCCTATCTTGGACCCCAACGGTTCTATGTGCATGTTACAAGTACATGTATGTTCCCTCCAGTTCCAGTTATGAAGACGCAAATACATGTGCATCCACCGTTAACATGTCCTCTGTCAGATCCGCCATGAATAGGCCGGATATTCCATTCCTAAGTACGAAAGGCCACCGGCTTTATATGGTTCACTTATGCCATTTTACAGTCCAGGCAAGTAGGCCCTGATTCTGTCATCAAACTCTTCTTGCCTTCTGCCTCTGAAAACACCAGTCTGAGCCTGCATCTGTGACCATGAACTTTGTCTCATTCTCTGCGCGGCTCACGAAGCCTGACATCAGCCTATTCTCTGCCAAGAACTGTATTTCACCTTCGAGTTATCTGCTTCCCCCTCAGCCGATGCATTCCTGCCTAGTAGTTTAAGTAAACATTCCTCCAGCCACCGAGCAAAAGGCCCGGCTTCTCTGCCCTTATGCAAGTAATTCATAGTCCTGTTACTATGGAATATTCCTGCCCTCGCTTTTAGTGTAGACACTTAGACGCTGGTACACGCACGCACAGTCAGTATAGAATAGATTCTGTTCGAGAGTCCTTTATGGATAACATAGTTCTTTAAACATAGGATGTTAGATATGATTTGGGATTAGGTTGACTTGACCCCCCAGACTTTTCGTCTCCACATGTAGAGCTAAATGTCAAGTCCCCTTCACCCCCTAGTTGCACGTCAATCACACGTCATGCTGCTGCGCGCGCATCTATGCCAAGTATTATCTTATAGATCCACCTATATGTGACATCATAACCAATTATGTTCCTTTTTACTCCTTATTACACCCATTTTTTGGTTACGTAGACAAATCGTCATTTTCCTTATCAATTGTTACGCCTACTGTATTCGCTTCATTGTAATGTATGTACTATAAAAGTCATTTCATGTCAATAATGTATGTACTTCACTTCCTGAACCTCCGTGGTGATGGAACTTGGAGCAACCGATTATAATCGTTCATTGGAATAAAGCCCATTCCGAACCTCTAATACCACGGATTCTGCCTCTCATTTTACTGAGCTGTTTTATTATGTTTCTGTATCAAATTAAGTCCAGGTAAAGGAATTTTATTTACCACATGAATGGCGCCCGAATAGGGACACTTTCTCATCTCACGCGCCGGCGGTGAGTTGCAGGCCCGGTCTCCTGCCACAGCTGGACGGACAATAACGCGTACCAGCAGGATTTCCTGTATCTCCCTCCGGTCAAGCGGGGGCGACTGAGGCTGCGATCAACACCCAGACGAGGCGGTGAGAAGTGCGAAGTATCCCGACCAGAGCCTAGCTGAGAGAGCAAGATCCGAGGTATACGGAGGCCCACCAATTCGAAGTCAAGCCCAGTTTCCGACGAGTCGAGTCGAGTCCAGTCCGGTTCAAGTTCAAGTTACCGAGGCCTTCCGTTTCCGAAGCTACCCGGTGAGTACCATTGCTGGGGAGGCATTTCTGACGTGCACATAGGTTGTGCCGGTCAAGACGGGTTTGGGTACACAAATCCGGTCTGCACTGTTTTAGCAGTGTATCTGTACTGTTTAGCAGTATATCAAGTATTCCGAAGTATCCAGTTATTGTCAAGAATTATGCTTGGTGATTAGTTATGCAGACGATCATCATTGTTGTTTCAGTTAAAGGTTTAATGTTTAATGTTAAAATGTGTTTAAGTACGTTCTGTATATTGTGGTATGAATGACTGTTCATTATCGTGTTTATTGTATTAAGTCTGTTCAAAATCAAGTATCAGGTCAGTTGGTCAAAATCAAGTATAAGGTTAGTTCTCAATATGCCGTTCTTTTCGAAACTAAGACAGATCACTACAAGAAAAGGGGTACTCGAAGAAGCCGTTCCCATTCCTCCTAGGGACACTCCAGGGTACTTCATGTATCATAAACATGGCTTAGACGCTATATTATTTCTTGATTTATGGGTAGACTACACCAAGGAATTACCAGAAAGTCAGAGGTGGCCCGCAGCGGGGACCTGGGATGCAGAGTGCATCATGAAAGTAGAAGAAGAGTTATGGAAAAGGAAAGTCAGACAGTCACAGAAAGATGCCATTGAATTATGGCGTAAGGAATCACATAGACGAACAGAAAAAGCACGTAGACAGGAAGAGAAGAGTAAAGAGAATTCCAATAAAGTTCGAGAAAATCTATTAATTGAGGAAGGTATCCGAGTGAAATCAGAACAAGTAGACAGACAAAGGAATGCCCTTATGAATGGTATGTATCCCCTTCTGGCCGAAGGATTACCTAAGGCTACTCCAGAGATACCGAAAGACTTGCCAACCCCATTATTTCCAATAAAGGTACATCCTAAGGGGCATCCTAGAACCGCAGAAGATGTTTTTCTTTCCTCATATTTAGATGACGCAGCTCCCGAGTATGCTAATTCCGCCCCACATAGACCGCATACCAGGGAGATCCAACGCCAAGATCCAGTACCCGTATCCCTACAGCAACAAATCGAGTCACAAGTTCCGGCAAGCACATCTGTTTCTGCATCCGCTCCTACAGCTACTTCGATAGCTGTGTCCACACCTGTAGTTGCTGTGTCACGTTCAACGAATCCTTTCACACCCGACACCCCAGATGGGGCTACGGGAGGTGCTACCAATATTTTTTCTACGCCACCCAGAATAAATAAACTTACTTTTCAAGAGTCAGCACATTCACGTACACCCAAACTCATTAATGCCCGTACGCTTAAGGAACTTCTTATAGATTGCAGATATGACCCAGTGCCCGGAAAAGAGGACGAAATGACCCTAGCATCATTGCGTATCAGACGAGCCGCAGTGTATTTAGGGAAATTACCAGGAATGACTGCGCATCTAGATAAAATATACCATTTTGTCCAAACAGGGCGAGATCCAGAATGTATTAACAGAGCTATGGAATACCAGAAAGTGGAGATACAGGGGGAACTGTTACGTTTCCTCATAAATTGTGTGATCAGAAATGAAGACCGACCGGGGGTAGACCCGGAAGCAATGCAAATTCTTACCCGATGGAGCCAGAATATATCAGAAGGTAGACATGATAAACAAAATTGTATAATAGCCATGTGCCGAAAGATCCGTAAAGAAATAGAACGCCTACACGAAGAAAGACTAGCGGTAGATCGGTTCGAACAAAGCGAGGAAGAAGCATCAGGACTGCCCACAGGACAGTCAGAAACTATAGCCTATGTAGGTAGAAGAAGATCTTGTAATAGTACTAGACGTCCTATTGACCCGATACGTCCGATATGTCCAGATAATAACAGGAATTTCCAAATACCTATAATTAACATCAGGTCTAACGAGCATTCACGATTGTCCAGTTTTAAAACATAATATCGCCATAGGTAAAACACAAGAAAGACCACGGCCATTTAGACAGGATCAGAATGAACAAGGAGCTCCGCAGCATGCACAGGCCATGCCAGCCGCACAACAGTCTATACAGTTTGTGCCAGCTGCACCACCGTTGCCTGTTGCTGCCACACAGACAACAACACGACAAATGTATCAGACCGCACAGTATGAATATCCTGAGTATCAGCGTTACGCATGAACTAGCCTAGAGAGGGAAGTTGACTTACCCCTTATCGAGATACCTGTAGATCAAGAAGGACCTTATGTACACAGTGAATTATTAGGCCAAGATAGAAAATTTTTACTCGATACAGGGGCAAGTCGAACAACTATAAAACGTAGTGAAGTTCCAGGGGCACCCCTCTCAGGCTCTCAGAATATTTCCCTTGGTTTTTCAGGAAAACCTATTGTTAATGAAGTGTCACAACCTCTGCCACTTACGATAGGACCTCTGACCCGAACTACAGATTTATTGCTTACTAAATCATGTCCAGAAAACCTGTTAGGAATAAAAACATTAAAAGCTCTAGGAGCTATAATATGTTGTTCTCCGGAAGGAGTAAGATTGTTTTTACGTGATTTTAAAGGTCACTATGTATCTAGAGACATGGATCCCCGACTGCAGACTTTACCTACACGTCTATGGGCACAAGGCCCTACTGATGTTGGTTGCATGAATATTACACCATATCGAGTCACATTAAAGGCAGGAGTGGTGCTACCACGAATGCGACAATACAAGTTACCACCAGATGCTGTAGTGGCTTTACTACAAATCATTGACGAGCTCATTGCCCAAGGAGTGATTGTGGAAACAGACTCCAATGTATGTAATTCACCGATAATTCCGATTCTTAAACGAACAGATCCAAAGGCCCCGCCAGTCTATAGATTGGTTATTGATCTGCGCGAGTTAAACAAGTGCATTGTGCCACAATTCCCTGTGGTCCCCGATATCTCATCATTATTGACAGCCATCGATTCCGAAGCGACATTCTTTACTGTAATCGATCTCAAGAATGCCTTTTTCAGCGTCCCAATAGATCCGGAAAGTCAATATTTATTCGGATTTAGTTTAAATGGACGTAGCTTTAAATTCTCACGCGCACCTCAAGGATTTACAGAAAGCCCCAGCATCTATAGCCAAGCACTGAAACGAGAACTTGACAGTATCCACATGCCAGTTAACACTGCCTTGCTTCAATACGTCGATGATCTGTTGATCACCGCGAGAAGTGAACCGGAATGTGAAGAAGCATCACTGACAGTTTTACAATTTCTAGCCGAAAAGGGGCACAAGGTGTCCCCTTCTAAGCTGCAATTCTGTGTCCAGCGAGTTGTTTATCTTGGACACTCGCTGTCCAAGGAGGGAAGGCAGCTTACACCCGACCGCATTCAGTTAATAGCTAACATGCAAATACCCAAGACACAAAAGGAGGTGCGGGCTTTCATAGGCCTCACTTCATACTGTAGACAGTGGATCCCGCAATACGCATTTCTAGCAAAACCACTCATTCAGTTGACAACACAGGAGGCAGCCACATCGACTGTTCTCCCTTGGACCCAGGAACATACACAAGCTTTTGAAAGCCTAAAGAAAGCTTTATGTCAAGCACCTGTTTTAGCAACACCATGTTACAGAAAACAGTTTACACTCTTTGTTACAGAACGCGAAGGTACTGCCTTGTCAGTACTCACACAGGAACAAGCAGGAGCACACAAACCATGTGCTTATTTTTCTAGTACATTAGATCCCGTAGCTCAGGCTTTGCCTGCATGCCTAAAATCAGTGGCAGCGACAGCATTAGCAATCAGACAAAGCGATGCCATAGTGTTAGGACATCCATTGACAGTTCAAGTACCACATGCAGTAGAGGTTCTTGTAAATAGAACGCAAACACAACACTTGACTATAGCGCGACTTACAGGGTACGAGCTTACATTGTTTCAGCCACATATAGAAATCAGACGCTGTAACACATTGAATCCTGCCACACTTTTGCCAGTAACCGGAACAGACCCACTAGCCCATGACTGTATTGAAGTTATTACAATAACGACGAAACCTAGACAAGATTTAACCGATGTCCCATTGTCAGATCCAGACCTGACATTGTATGTAGATGGTTCATGTATGAGAACAAGTACAGGAGAGTTAGTGGCCGCTTACGCAGTCACAACAGATACTGAAGTCATCGAAACTAATCGTATAAATACTTTGTCAGCTCAAGCCGCAGAGCTTATTGCTCTGACACAAGCCTGTATTCAAGCCACAAGTAAAAAAGTCAACATATACACTGATTCACGTTATGCATTCGGAGTTGTACATGACTTCGGCGTGCTGTGGCGAGAGAGAGGTTATTTAACTTCCCACGGTGCCCACATTCAGCACGGACCCCTCATTCATGCCTTATTAGATGCAATACATCTACCCACGGCAATATCAATTATGAAATGCAAAGCACATACGAAGGTTACTGATATCATTTCTCAAGGCAATGATCTAGCCGACAGAACAGCTAAACAGACTGCTCAAACTCAAACATCCGACATGACAAAGACAATAGTCCCGACACATTGTATGACAGTTAAAGATCCTACTTTTGACGTAATTGACATCCAGACACATGCTACACCAGATGAAATAAAGAAATGGACTGAATTAGGAGGGATCCAAACGGACCAAGGATGGATGACGAAGGAAAAATCTGTGTGGTTCCTCCCTGATTCAATGGTCCAAGTCATTATTAATACTATCCATAGTCCAGCACATCTAGGAGAAAAAGCTATGCTAGATAGCATTCAACACATTTGGTTCAATAAACATTTACGAGCAGCAGCCAAACAAAAGGTCCGTACCTGTATGATCTGTTGCCAGTTCAACCCAGGAAAAAGTGTTCCCGTAGAACAAGGTGGATTTCATCCTCCTAATCACCCTTTTGAAGTCCTCCAGATGGATTATATCCAGATGGAACGATGTCGAGGATTCAAATATGTTCTCGTAGTTGTCTGCGCTCTGTCCCGCTGGACGGAGGCATACCCGGTTTCAGATTACACTGCCCCGACTACTGCCAAACAGTTAGTTCGAGAATTCTTCCCACGATACGGTTTACCACGTGTTGTCTACTCAGATAACGGCCAGCCGTTCTCATCCGAATTAATGAAACATGTTTCACTTCTGTTAGGTTATCAGTGGAAATTCCACTGCGTCCGACACCCCGAGGCAGCAGGTCTCGTAGAAAGACATAATCAGATACTGAAAATCAGATTGTCCAAAATATGCAGAGAGAAAGGTGTCGACTGGGTAGTAGCGTTACCAGTTGCACTCTTTTACATGAGAATGGTAGCACACTCTCGAACAGGGCTATCCCCGTATGAGGTGATCTTTGGCAGACCACCAAATATGTGGGGGACGCCTGTACCACGCAAAATAACTGATGTTGACTGTAATATGCTGACAGATTACTTGGCTTCCTTGATGTCTGCACTACAATCTTGTCGTTCACAGGTAGCTGCAGCTTTTCCCGACAACACTGAGGTGAAACCCCATGACGTAGTTCCGGGTGATCTCGTATTTGTGAGAAATTTCGACCGAAAGACTCAGCTGGAGCCCAGGTGGAAGACACCCAAGTTGGTTCTGCTCACGACAAGGACAGCCGTGAAGATCGAGGGCCGCAAGGGCTGGATTCATTCAAGTCATATCAAGAAATTTCATGGACTATCCTCGGATATAGACATTGTGCCCTGCACTCCCTCACAGACTGGTTCAAAACTTCCTTTTGTTGAACAGAGCAACTCTGAACACTATAAACTAAAGCTTAGGCCCAACCAGTCGAGCAATTTGATTGTTTAAGTCCTCTCCAAGGTGAAGCGGTTGAATTGTCTCTGACATGTATCCCTTGGACCTGAGTAGAGAAAGCACCCGGAAAATGTTGAAACGACAGGCGTATTGTAAATCACTGCGTAGCCACTGTATAGTGACATTATTAATCTTGTTTTTCTTAAGTCTTTTAATAATTACTGCAAGTATATTGTTGCACATATATTACCCTATTGCCAGAAATGTTTACAATGTTACTGCTGAACATTCTTTTAGTGACCTACCGCCGCATGAATTGTCTTATAGACTTGCGCTGCGCAATAACACTTTCATTAGTATGTTACATCATTCCCATCAGACTAGTAATGCCACTAATTGTTGGGTGTGTGGCCGGCTCCCTCCCTATCAGAATTATGAAGGAGTCCTGCCATTCTTTCCACACCCATTTACACATAATGGCTCCTGTGGAGCATGGTTTAGCTTAATCAATTCCATAGACTCAGACACAGCAGTTTACCAAGATCAGTGGGTATGGGGAAATCTGAACCTAGTTTTATTCAAAGTCTGTTACCCTGATAAGGAGGGTCGCCCCAAAAGAACAGGAACTGATCTAGAAAATGAAGTATATGGATTAGGTAATTTTACACCTAATCTCATGATTCTAAATGTCGAATCCGAAGTTGAACTAGTTCTACCAATCATGTCAGTATTTCCCAGGGAAAGGTGAATTGTGTGTAAGAAAAGTTGGTTCCATACATATGGGCCATAGTAAATGCACTACTACAGTAGAATTCAGTGATCAAGGCAAATCTTCATTTAGAGCTTATCGCCACTCCTACTTTATATGTGGTCAGACTGCATATATGCGTCTACCTCTAGATTGGGATGGTACCTGCTACATTGCATTCCTTTTGCCACCTGTTTTCCTAGCTCCTCCTGATTATTATAGAAATATTCATTTAGTACACAATAGAGAGTGGAGAGATCTCCCGATTGTCGATTACACTGAAACAGCATGGGAAAGATACACAGATTTCAATAAAGGCATCTTTCCCTATATAGGTACTGTTACTAATAGTAAGCTGATACGTAGATTAACTAGAACCCTTGAAGCAGTAGTAAATGAAACTATTTCCGCCTTAGGCAATTTAACAGAAGAGCAGTCTGCTATGCGGATTGTTGTGCTTCAAAATCGTCTTGTCCTTGACGTCATCCTGGCTGATAGGGGCGGAGCTTGTAGGGTCATCGGATCAAGCTGTTGCATTTTCATACCAGAAAATTCGCCATCTGTATATAAAGCTATAACTCGCCTTCATAAGATTGTAAGCCAGATACACCAGAATCCAGGCACTTGGACTTGGTCCAGTTGGTTTTGGAGTGTGATATCAGCCTGGGGATGGAGAGTTCTATCCTTCCTAGGTATTGGCCTTCTCATACTATTCAGTTGCTGTCTATGTCTACAATGTGGACCAGCGATCTGTGGCCTGTGTGCCACATCGTGTATTCCACCACCAAGATTTCATTCAAGATCCCGGAAGAAGAAAGAAGAACAAATGATGCTATATGAACAGATCAATGGATTAATGAAGATTGATATCTCTTGACGGGCAAGTAGGGGACAAGGAGGGAATGTGGAAATATGGATTTTTCTGGTCAGTTATGTCCCCTATCTTGGACCCCAACGGTTCTATGTGCATGTTACAAGTACATGTATGTTCCCTCCAGTTCCAGTTATGAAGACGCAAATACATGTGCATCCACCGTTAACATGTCCTCTGTCAGATCCGCCATGAATAGGCCGGATATTCCATTCCTAAGTACGAAAGGCCACCGGCTTTATATGGTTCACTTATGCCATTTTACAGTCCAGGCAAGTAGGCCCTGATTCTGTCATCAAACTCTTCTTGCCTTCTGCCTCTGAAAACACCAGTCTGAGCCTGCATCTGTGACCATGAACTTTGTCTCATTCTCTGCGCGGCTCACGAAGCCTGACATCAGCCTATTCTCTGCCAAGAACTGTATTTCACCTTCGAGTTATCTGCTTCCCCCTCAGCCGATGCATTCCTGCCTAGTAGTTTAAGTAAACATTCCTCCAGCCACCGAGCAAAAGGCCCGGCTTCTCTGCCCTTATGCAAGTAATTCATAGTCCTGTTACTATGGAATATTCCTGCCCTCGCTTTTAGTGTAGACACTTAGACGCTGGTACACGCACGCACAGTCAGTATAGAATAGATTCTGTTCGAGAGTCCTTCTTTATGGATAACATAGTTCTTTAAACATAGGATGTTAGATATGATTTGGGATTAGGTTGACTTGACCCCCCAGACTTTTCGTCTCCACATGTAGAGCTAAATGTCAAGTCCCCTTCACCCCCTAGTTGCACGTCAATCACACGTCATGCTGCTGCGCGCGCATCTATGCCAAGTATTATCTTATAGATCCACCTATATGTGACATCATAACCAATTATGTTCCTTTTTACTCCTTATTACACCCATTTTTTGGTTACGTAGACAAATCGTCATTTTCCTTATCAATTGTTACGCCTACTGTATTCGCTTCATTGTAATGTATGTACTATAAAAGTCATTTCATGTCAATAATGTATGTACTTCACTTCCTGAACCTCCGTGGTGATGGAACTTGGAGCAACCGATTATAATCGTTCATTGGAATAAAGCCCATTCCGAACCTCTAATACCACGGATTCTGCCTCTCATTTTACTGAGCTGTTTTATTATGTTTCTGTATCAAATTAAGTCCAGGTAAAGGAATTTTATTTACCACACAATGCTGAAGGGTATTGTATGGATTGTAGGACCACCCTTAAGGGTTAATAAACCTTGTTTTTGTACTTTGCAGTTTCCGTGCCAACTTCCTTATAGATTCCGTTACAGGAGAGCGAACCCTTGTGCCTTGCGGGCCTAGCTGGGGCCTGTACACATCAGCTGGTGGATCAAATATTTCTTCAGGACATTTTACGAGTCTTTCGTTGTGAGAAAGGTATATTTGCACGCACATATTTATAAGCCGCACTGAAGATTTTTGTTTAGGCTTGATCCTGCTCCAGCAGAGACTATCCAGCTCGAACTGCAAGGTGGGTTGATTCCCTCTACAGGGGAAATAAGCAACCCTAAACTGATTATGCCTATTTAGGCCTCCTCAGTGAGCACAGGCCCCATGTCAAGGCATACCCATCACACTTAGGGTGATTGCCAGTGGTTAGACTTATTGCAAGCATTCCCCACATCACCTTGGTGTATTTGATGTAACATCTTAAGTGGCCATGGGTATGCAAAGACATGGGACCCTTGCTCAATGTGCTTCGTAACCAAGCTACACCAGACTAAAATGGTCCACCCAGGCTGAAACCGGTTGCTTGTATTCCACGTTCAGAAAGGACCTGGTTTGGCAATTCAGGTTGAGTTGTTCCTATAGCAGCAGAACCAAGACTCATTTGGGTATGGCTGGTCTAATCTCAGGTGGCATGGTGTGCAAAGAAACGATGGGTTGGAAAGCTACTGTGAGTGGTAGCCATGGATTAGACCTATTGCAAGCATTCCTCCCATCACGTTTTGTGTGTTGACAATCTAACCAATGCCATAGCTTTTGCTCTCTTGTACAATGTAATAAATCTGGACAACTCTTGGGTGCAGTACCTCAGGTCTTCTCCTTGAATCACAGTAGTACACGCATGTAGGAAATTGCTTTACTGGATGAGGGTGATGCAACCTTACTCGAGCAGCAACCGCAATTTTGTCACAGTGAAAAAGTATGTATGCAGCAAATTCGAACAGTAATAAGGTGAAAGCACAATGTAAGAGAAATCCCACACCAACTTAGAAAAATAGAGTAAAAATCTTTAAATTATTTGACACCAAAAGGACTAAAATTCAATAAGTACAACAGGAGACATGCAGTGTTAAAGATTTAAGTGAAAGCCGTGCTTAGAAGCACAAAGAGCCAACTGTGGTAAGCTGGACCGGGATAAAGTCACAAGATATCAGGCTATAGAAATATTGGGTCAAAAATATTGATACAAAAATAAAATTTTCGTATACAAATGAAGGTGAGTACGAAAATATCAAAAAATATATATTGTTTCACATTAATATTGAAAAATATATACATATAGTTAAAATAGTAAATCTTACATATTTTATTATGTAACAGTAATATAAGGTAAACTTAATATGTTTAAATAATTTTCAAAATATATACTTATTTAAACACACACACACACATATATATCTATGTGGTTATGTACACATACGTAATGTAGAACTATTATTTAAAATAATCGTTTTGATTCATATTCCGATTTTCTATTTTTTAGTTTTATAATATTACAAGTATATACATATATATGTGCATATATGTATATATATAATCACCAGTCCCGCTCCCTGAAGATGAAGCTGGCGCCAACACCGTGAATGATCAAACGCCAAAGTCATTTTATGCTTCATCACTCAGAGCGGCTGTCATAGCAACCTGGAGAGCATCATAAACATAAAAAATCACTTTTTATACAACAATTATGTAGAAAGTAAAACTAACGACTATGTATATATATATAGCTAGAACAGTGTGTGGTACCCCTCAGGAATATGACAAAATTGAACAGGGCATGAGACAACGATTTGTAGAGATGGGATATTCTGTAAATTCTTTGGAAAAACCATTAAAAAAACTAGAGATCTGAACAGGGAAGTAGTGCTGTTTCAACCCTCTAAAACAACTTTGAAAAGGAAAATACGGAATCAAACTAGCACATGTAGATTCATTACAACATACAATGTAAGGCATGAGGAGGTGAGAAAGGGTTTAAATAAGCACTGGCACTTTATAGTAGAAGATCCAATCCTGGGGCGAGCAGTGACTAATAGGAAATTGAAGTCCCTGAGGGACTATTTGGTGAGGAGTGAGTATGACGGACAGCCCCACAACAGACAAGGCTTAAACAGCGATAAGGATTTTTTCAATTTACAAAGTGCAAGGCGTGTCAGCATGGGGAGAAACTTTCATCTTTCTGAACAGTTTTTAACAAAACCATTAAAATCAGGAGAGTTTTTTTTCATGTGAATCATGTTTTGTAGTTTATATTTTAAGATGCCCATGCAGGGAAGTGTATGTAGGTAGTACTACCTTACCAGTCCATAAAAGAATTTTACAACACAGGAGGGCTATCCTCAACAAGGACAGGAGCTACCCAATAGTGAGGCACTATGAAAAAGATCATCAGAGTGACCCTACATCTATGGTGTACAGCTACCTAGCCCAAGTGCCCAAAAAGAGGAGAGGTGGGGACAGAGAGAGAGAACTGAGAAAATTAGAAACCTTTTACATCCTTGAACTAGATGCTAGAGAACCAAATGGTTTTAATCTGGGTGAGGAATTGTATACATGCCTGTACTAAAAATGAAATTGGAAAAGCCCCCTCACTGCATTTTATCATCAATAGGAGCTACATATGAAATTTTGTAACTTTAGAACTTCTGTATAGGAAAAATTGTTTTTTCAATCATGGAACTACAAGTATGAGTATGAGCACTAGCAGTTTAAATTAGTAAAAAGCACTTTAGTGAATAGGAGTTTTTATAAATCATTTGCATTACATAGGACAGATCAACTTGTTCATAAGTTTTAAGGGGTATTGAACCTGTATAAATGGAATGGTTTTATAAAGAAAACGACTAAGCACTTTAGTTAGAAAACTAGATAAGCACTTTGAAACATTGGTAGACTGTAGCACTAGCACTTTATATTTATAGAGCACATACACTTTACAAAAAAGAAAAAATATGCATGAAAAAAAGAGTTGAATACTTGTAGCATCAGAATGTATGAGATTTAGGGGACTACAAGAATAAATTAACGGCTGCAAAAAGTTTTTTATATTATGCACATAACGCTCTTTAAATAAAAGGTACAATAAGAAATTTTGAACAAAATATTAAGGTGCTGGAATAGGTTGTAATGTATTCGGAACTATTCGTTTTCAACCTTAATTGCATTTGAAGATCCTAAAATAACATGTTCTAAAATGGACGCCATATTTACGATGTAAAACCAGATCATACACTGATATGAAATGTGGAACAAGCTGAGCAATGGCGGACCGGGATAACCTCACTTCCCTGCTGTACTCCCTATGTGCTAGATCGTAAAATTATTTCTGGTGGGTGTGCACATGCAACTCCTGCACCTGCTGTTCTTGGGTGCCAACTCCAAAGCAGAGAGAGAACTACAACAGAATTCAGAGTGGTGCACTACCCAAGTGGTCAGTTCAATAAGTGAGTTCACTTGTAAAGTTGCATCAAAAAACAGTTCTTTATTGTCATCCGACAAAACTGAGTTCCAGCCAACGTGTTTCATTCATTACACAATGAACTTCTTCAGGGCTGTAAACTAACAATACATGAAATAAAATAAATATACGTCCAAAACATCTAGACATACTTAATTACATAACAAACTGCAACGGACATGGGGGGCAAAGGGGCATTTGGGGAACAGAAAGGAAAAAGGAAGAAAGGGGTAATGGAAATGGCAACGGGGAGGAGGAGACAGTGGGACACATAGAGTTTGGCTAAACAATTCCCTTGTTCTGATTTTGTTATAGTCTATATATCCGAGTGAATAAGTTGTGGTACTGAAAATTCTGGACCCGTGTTATAAACATCGTCGTATCATGACGATGTTGGTATCAGCAGACCGAGAATGATTAGAATACTATGCACAAGCATTTTCGCCATATTCGGGTGACGAAATCACCCTGAAATCAGAGTTTCCGTCCTGAACCCTCGGTTTCCATTGTACGGCAGCCATTTTGTGATTGCCCTCACATAGGCCAATGACTAAGGCCAAAAACGAGTCTGAAGGACACATGCACCTTTGCTGACTCCTCTGTGACCTGGGCAAGCTGACTCCACTGCCTGAAGCCAAACCTGTTCGGCCAGTTCCTTTCCCAGTGGCCGAATGAGATTAGTATCAAGGCACAACATATCATAAAACCTTTCATCACACACAAACCATGCCTAATCTTACACACACACCTGCCCCTGTTTCTTACTTTATGACTTGCTTTACGAGGAGGAGGTGCCCGTTTTTATTGGGGGTCCGTCGATATCTGATGAAAGTACCGAGCCTTGCCGGGTAATTGATTGAGGGCTGGACAAACTGAAATATGGGCTTGTCATCATGACTTTGCTTTTTCTTTGTAGTGAAAATATGTGAATGGTCAACTGTAAAATAAGGAATGTTTGCCTAAAGCATAATATTTTGTATAAAAAGAGAAGGCTGGCTTTGTAACGTTGAGCAGTCTCCTGAGAATATACACCGTGTTGTACTTCTAGGATACCTGTTACTGGTTGCAGCCAATAAATACGATCTTTGACTTCACCAAGAAGACTCTGTGTTTCTGTAGTCTGAAACAGGAAGGACTCGAAGTCTTAGGGTGTGTTCCCTGGCACCGCTGGGTTCTGAAAAACCCAGTACTTCAAAGTGACATTCAATGCGTTTTGGAACATGATCTGGGACGACTAATACCGTCCAAAAAAGTGCAAAAAAATGCAAATATCCCCTATTGTTCTGTGTATAGGTGATGTGTCGCATACATTGACAACAAGTCTAGTTGGTTGTTGTGCAAAAAAATTCCTTTAATTTCAACGTGCAGAGGAATTTATGCAAATCTACGTGGACATCAGTAAGGTCCCCATACTGGGTGGGGCAGAAACCCAACCCCTTTTTCAAAACACTACATTCATGCTCATCAAGGAACCTATCTGACAAATTGATAATCTGTAAATTGGTTTGGGACACTGGCATGGCTGCTAGACTAGTGTTAGCCCATGTCTGCTCTGGAGGGGGAATGGTGGCTAGTTCTTTTTGGGATGAAGTAGAATCGCGTGACAGTCTGCTCTACCTCCCTGGCCTCCCACCTCTCCTTGTTTTTTTGTGCTCTTTTTCGTCTGCCTGTCGCCTATACGTAGTGCTGGAGCAGAGTTTTCTGTTGAAAATTCATCGGGTTTTGAAGCTTCAGTTGTCTAAACGTGGTAAAAATAAAATTACTAATTTTTAATCATTAATTATTTGTTTTGTGTAAATGATTTTTATTAATCAATATGTATGTATTAACAAGAGAAAACCGACACGAGGGAACGCTTACGTGTTGCTATTGACAATGTGCATGTTTTATTAAATAAACGTTGCTGAGTGCTGTTTATTTTTAAGCACGAAACGCTTTTGAATTAATGCTTTTTTGTGTTGCTAAAGCTAGATAATTGCATACACATAAGGGTATTAGTGGGGCTAACACTGTTTAATCACTATGCTGTGGTAACGTTGTTTTGTCTCTTTTAATTAAGATGGTCTATTGTGGCCTATTGTGGCCTACTAAAAGATGGTTGACTTTTGAAGCCTGGTTTCGAGTGAGAATTTGTGATGGAAAAGGCCTTGCTGAATATGGACGTGAGTCATCTGTCCACAGTCCTTGCCTGGTTAAAACTTTCCGTGAGGACAGCAGCAGATCTGGGCATGTTTCCAGATGCATTGGGACAGCAGCCTTGGCAGCCTTGGAAAACAAAGGAGCTTTAAAGAAAGACTCTAAACTCTGAGCTCACCAGAGGAAATGTGTGGAAGTTGAGAAGAAACATTTTAAGATTTAGTTCCTGTTCTGTTTTTTTATTTTTGTGACTTTTTCTGAGCGGAGATTTTTCAAAATGTAGCGATGCTACAACCTTTCCTTCTCGCTCTGCTCAGCGGTTCGGCGGATGAAGAAAAATTAAATGTTTCTTTCCTTTGTCTGAATTATTATAAATATACTAGACTAGAGAGGGTTCCATCCCATTGCGTTTTGCCATTCTTCCCAAACCTGCGTTGGTGAGGATCGATGCTGTGAGGACGGTGACTTGGGAGATTTCTACAGAGAGACTTGTCCTGATGACCCATTCTGACATTTAGCTAGAATAGGTAATTATGAGAAAACGTTTTTTTTCTGATTAATTTCTTTGACTAATTTTAGATAAAGAATCATAATTTTAAATATGGTGTTGGTGATTATTTCTTGTCAATTATTGAGTACTCTATTTGATTATTGATGTATAGATTGTTTAGATTATGACAATTGCAATAGCTAGGTCTTATCGACCTCGGTGTAGTTGTGGGGTTTAGGAGTTTAGGAGTTTTCTTTCCACAGGTTCAGTGCTGGTAGAGTATTTGAGTGTATGTTAGTGAAATGGGCCCTAGTGTATGGTGAGTGTATGTGCGTGTAACTGTGAAATTACTCTATCCGTGGAAGTAGGGAGATTTTATACACCCCAATCTGCATCAAGTTCCTGGTAGCAGAGGATGGTTATTGATGATTGTCTTGATCTGATTAGATTGCTTGTATATTAGCTTATTGATTATTGATTATTGATTGATGTTGGTATATGTACTAATACTATATGTTGGAGTTGTCATGTTGAGTTATATGTAGTGCTTCTGGAATTTGGGAGCTAGTAGCAGTTCCGTAGTAGGGCAGAGGGAAGTATATGCTGCTCTCGGGAAAGACGGGATTGTTGGTCCTGTACGTATGCAGGAAAATTCACATTGTCTGGGTTCGGAATCAGTGACATTGTTATATGTTACTATTAGAGATATTTCTGGTATATAAGGAGTGCGTATGGTAGTGAAGGTTATCTGTGAAACTCTGGTTTTAAGTCCCAGGGATCCGTAAGGTTCGCCGTTAAAGCTTATCGCGGGAGAAGTAATAGGTCTTCTCTGAGCTTGTTTGAGAAACTGGGTAAAAGTAAGCTACTTGGTTGGTGTGTGTTATAATTCTGTAGTGGAGCAGATTGTTCGCTGTTCTGGGGAAAAGCAGGATTCTGTGTGTATGTACTATATTTTCTTGTATGAATGTGCGTGAATGTTTATACATTTAGTTGATTGTAAGACTCTTTGGACAAGTCCTAGAGGAAACAGTTAATGAATGTATGTTAGAAGGGCAGAGTAGAGGGATGTGCTACTGTGTCAACGAGAGGTTTCTTGTGAAATAGATTTTCTTTACTATTCTTTGGTTAGCGAAGCGGACAATGGAGATGTTTATATGTTGTAACTAATAGATTTTGTAGAAATTTGACACAAAGTCTACTGAGAAATTTTGTAAAGGAGGGGTAGACGACTGACAGGAGACAGGAGCGAGAAACTGCAGCGACTGCTGACGTCAAACAGACCGCGCTCTCATTGGATATTAGATCAGAATAGTGCTCGCGCTGAGATTGGTGCGTTGGTGTGAGCCGCGCAAGGATTGGTGGAGCTATTCTAGTGACGTAACGTTCCAGGATTGGTGCGTTAGTGTGAGTCGCGCTGTTATTGGTTGAAAAAATCATATTGTGCAGTTGTATTAAGGAAGGGATTAGAAAGTTTTGGTAAGCGTTAAAATGTATTACCAAGAAGAGAAAAAGAAAAAATCTTTGTTCAGAAAGATTAAAAATTGGTTCGACAAGGATAAAGATGTTAAAACGAGAGAGGGTGAATTGTTACCTCCATCGAAAACGCCTGCATCCTTCATGGCTGCGAGATATGGGTATCATACCTGTATATGGTTGGAGAATTGGGTTAGGTATACCAAAGAAGATGGAGTTTTAGCATTTCCAGAACATGGTTCATTTAATCTGGCCGTGTTGAAAAATTTACGGGAAAAGATGTTATGTCTTGACCCAAGACCAAGGCCGACACAATTCGAGGCTTTAGAGGAATGGGAAGAGGAAGTACATGAGCGAGAGAAACAGAGGTCTGGAGGCAACTATAGGTATATGTTCGGGAGGAGACATGGTCGTGAAACTCATCATGATCGAATGACGAGATGGCGAGATGCTAGTATGTCAGAGGGATTATATCCTGTGAGAACAGTTGAAGAGGGAGCAGAAAGGGTTCCTGAGGCAGAAGTGAAAAGATATGGAGTTAATGAATATGAGGATGAGGTTTTAAATGACATGATTTACAAAAGACCACCTCCATATAGACCGGAACCAGAAGAGAGTACACCAATTGTTTCTCCGATAAGAGATACGCATCGTATCTGTCAGGTTCTCACTCTGCGGAATCCAGACGCAGCAATAAGCTCCACCTCCGGACCTTCCCAACACCCTGAAGTATGAAACACAGGGTGTTCGAACGATACGGTGAGGGAAAAACCCCAAAAAGGGGAAAAAACCCAAAAGGAAGGGAAAGGGAGGGTCAGCAGGGAAAGGAAGCTGGAAAACATAAACAAAAGGGTTAACATAAGGCATACATGCTACTCTCATTAGATTCTCGCTACAATCGTTTAATGATTCACCTGTGAGGTCTCAGCACACTGGCTCTATCCCTGGAACGCTTCCGCTATCCCTTCTTCCTATGGACACACAAGAACCCAAATCCATAAACATGAAGACAAGCCACCTGTCATGCTCTTTAGAAAATGCAGATATATACTACCTACCCTCATGAGAGGGCTGCTTAACCTCTAAGAGAATCCATGGAGCTAACTCCTGAGTACGAAGGGTTTTGCTCCTCAACAAATCCCCCGAAAGTAGCAGCAAAGTAAACTAAACAAGAATATCGTGTTGCGGGGTATATTAACAGCATATACCCCGAAGTATTTAACCAAGGCTTTGTCCCCACACTGGGAGTCCTCCAACCACGGTAGGGCGTAGTGATCAACTACCGCCGCCCGCGTTGGCACCTGTAATCCACTTAAGGCTGTCTTCGTGACGGCAATGCAGAGTATACCTGCCCCTCGCACTCCGCCACTTGTATGTACGATGGGATACTTGCACGAAGGCACCGCCTCTCGGCTGCTCCCGGACTCACCGTACAATCGTCCGGCTCCGGTTAAATCTCACCGTTTATCGCCTGGGTGTCAGTGTCTGGTCGAGTGCGTCTTCGGGAATTCAGTCGACCGCACGCCAGCACTTCACAAAGTCCCCGGTCCGTGTACACCTCTACCACTCCAACAAAGGGAAAACTACCGGACCTTTGAATGGTAGCCGCCGCTCCCTCGGTTCCACAAAATCACGAACGCCTTTGTTTCCGTTAGCGTCTCCTATATCCGGTCCTACCGCAAAAGGCTGATGGGAGTAGTAGTTCCAACCCCCGGAATTCTGGGAAATGTAGGTCGTTCGGCAGGCGCGAGGGCTAGACCCTGACAGTATCATTGAGACAGAAAATGTGACACCTGAGTTAAGAAGTGGTAATCCTTTCAGGGAGAGAGAGAATAGAAGCAGTGGCGAAAATACGAGAGAATTAGCCAGAACTACATCGGAGTTGACTGAAAAGATCAAGGAACTGACAAAAAATCTAGATGCTGTTACGGTACCCGTAACTATAGGTCCGGTTATGCCTGTTTTTGATAAGCAGAGGAAGGGTGAGAATGGTTTAGTTATTCCATATGTTGGGAATAGATTGACAAGTTTGGCTGGTCCTTCAGGAGATTCAGGAAAAAGGGCAGGAAAATTCAGACATGACACCTGTAATGAAGGATTAGAGGAGTCTAATTCAGGACTGGATGCTGGTGAAGCTAGTTGTTCAGGGATGCCGATTTTAGAACCGCAGAAGAAAGTGGTTCCAGTGAGAAAATCTACTGAAATAACAGCTGAGGATCTGAATGAATGGATGAAAGTTCTTCAAAAGAGGGATAAAGATTCACAAGCAATTGATGTTGCTAGGTTACGTGTAGAATTAGAAGAGCTGGTTGCAGGGACAGTTCCAACAGAAATTCTAAAAAATCATCATGATGGTGAATTATTATTCATGTGCAAGAATATTACCTGGAGAGCGAGAAATACACATGACAGATTAAGAGCAATAGCAAATGACTATGGAGTTGACATTGATAAAGTGAAAGTTTTGCAGAAGTCTTACAGGATGGATTTCACAGACAAGGATATAGAAAATTTGAATGGTACTGGTAGAACAGGACAGATTAAAGAAATGATCGCTTTATTGCGAAAATGGGGTGATGTTGAAAAGTGGAAGGATAGATGGTACAAAAAGAGAGAAGAATCAAGGGATAGGACTTATTCAGCATTTCCTGTGAGAGAAAAGGAAAAACCAGTGGATACTTATCCTATGAGAGAAATACCTGGAGGAGGATATGTACATGTTCCATGGACCAGACAGGATATTTTATCATTTACAAATGATTTCCCTCGATTGAGAGAAAAGCCCGTCGAGTGGTACAGGCAGGTAGACAGGTTTGTGAAATTGTCAAAAGTGCTGTGGATTGACCTGAATAGTCTGTTTGATATAATTGTTCCAGCAGACTTGTGGGCTGAGTGTAAAATAGTTGTGAGTTGGCCTACTGAGGAATATCCAAGGGATCAGAGAACAGGAGCACCAGATCCAGAAGTAATGAGAAAGTATGAGCAGGTGATCGTATATATGAAAAATAAAGTACCTCCAAAAGAAACAGACTGGGTTAAAATAGATCGAACACATCAGGAAGCAAAAGAATCAGTTCATGTTTTTTACGAGAGGCTGATACTGGCATTTAAACAATTCAGTGGAGATGAACACCTGGGTGACAAGGATTTGAGTCATTTTGTATACAGATTTGTATATGGCCTGAGACCTGAGATTAGTGAAAGAATTCGTGAGCATACTGTGGATTGGCAGAGTAAGAAAATAGATGAGATTCTGAGACATGCAAAATACTTCAGTGATGAGATTGAAGCAAAACAGAGAAAGCTGAAAGAGAAAGCAATGTGGGCACAGGTGAAAGTTGCGGAAAGACAGGAAGCACAGTTGGTGGAACAGGCGAATAATCCAGGAAATAATGCAGGGAATAGACCTAGGTATGCAGGGAAAGGAAAGGGGAATCTTGAGGAAGCAAAAAAGAAGTTCCGATGTCACAACTGTGGCCAACTGGGACATTGGAGATCAGAATGTACCAATCCACCATTAGTGAATAATGAGGGAAACTCCTTGAATCAACAGGTGCAGAACGAGGGGAAAAATCAACAGCAGCAACAGCAGAAAGTTGTGAGACAGCAGAGTCAAGAGCCAAAACCGCCCTTGCCGCAGAATAGAGGAGCACAAAAGTATAATCCGGATTCGGGATTCTACAATGATGAGCAGGTAAACAAACCAAGGCGTTCTAACCAGGTACAACAGTACTTGTTAAAGAATGAAGGGAGTGAGTCTGAGGGTGATTATTGACGGTGCCGAAGAGAGGAGGAAGAATGCATACTTGGTGCAACTCTAGAAATAGACCAGGCAGGACCATTTGTGGATGGAAAAATAAATGAAGAAGGTGTTACTTTTTTAGTAGACACAGGTGCGACAAGATCAACTGTCAGGTCAACAGATATTAGAAATCTTCCTCTCTCGGATGAAGCAATCCAAGTAGTTGGTGTAGCCAATACACAAATCAGAACACGTCTTACTGAACCAGTAAGAGTACAAATAGGGAAATTTTCAGACATGCACAGATTTATCGTCTGTGACACAAGTCCAGTGAACCTGTTAGGTAGGGATCTACTCTGTAAGATGAATTGTACAATTTTTTGTACACCAGATGGAATAGCTTTTGAAACACCAGATGAGGATGTTTTGTACCGAATGACTCTAGAAAATAGAGAAAGTGAGTTAATTGGTGCATATGCTGTGTTTGATCCAGAGGATTTGCCTCAAGAGTTGAGAGACACAGTGAAAAGGACAGTTTGGGATTTTACTGGAGAGGATGTGGGATTGATGAATAATGTAGATCCTGTGAAAATTTCAGTGAAAGAGGGAATTACTTATCCTAACATTCCTCAGTACAAAATGACACCAGAAATAATTGAGGGAATAACTCCTATAATTGAGAAAATGATTCAGCAGGGAGTTCTGAGAGAACTACTGAGTAGTCCGTGTAATTCACCGATAATGGGGCTAAAGAAGCCTAATGGGAAATTCAGGATCGTACAGGATTTGAGAAAAGTTAATCAAATTGTGGTGGCATGTTGTCCTATTGTGCCAAATCCATCAGTGATTTTGTATCAGATTCCACATGATGCTGAGTGGTATACAGTGATTGATTTGTGTCATGCTTTCTTTTCAATTCCATTGCATCATGACAGCCAGCCGATTTTTGCATTTAGATTTGGCCAGCGTATCTTAGCATGGTGTCGTATCCCACAGGGGTATACAGAGAGTCCTTCAATATTCAATCAGTTATTGAAAAAGTCATTGGAGAGTTTGATCATGCCTGAAAACTCAGTATTAGTGCAGTATATCGATGACCTACTTGTGGCATCAAAGACACGTGAAGCTTGTGAAGTAGATACTATAGCTTTACTGAATCATCTGGCAGATGGAGGGTTAAAAGTATCTCCAGCTAAATTGCAATTCTGCAAGACAGAGGTGCATTATCTTGGACACAATATTGAGAAAGGTCTGAGAAAAGTAACTGATGACAGGATCAAAATTATCAGGGAAATGAAAGCCCCAAAGACCCAGAGGGAAGTGAGAATGTTCCTGGGAATGGTGGGTTATTGTCGTCAGTGGATAATTAATTTTTCGCTGATAGCAAAGCCACTGATTAAGCTGACTAAAAGTGAGATGACAGACCCATTGGAACTAGATGGAGAACAAATGGCAGCATTCGAAGAGCTGAAAAGCAGAATGTGTGAAGCCCCTGCTTTGGGTATGCCGGATTATGAAAAGGAGTTTGAATTGTACTGCAGTGAGAGAAATGGATGTGCACTTTCAGTGTTAATTCAGAAGCATGGATTACTGAGAAGGCCTATTGCGTACTTCTCATCGACACTTGACCCTGTAGCTGTGGGTTTACCAGGTTGTCTGAAATCTGTGGCTGGAATCATAATGGGATATCCTGTAAGGTTATTCGTACCTCATAATGTGGCAATTCTTTTGACAAGAAGCAGAACTCAGTACATGTCACATAGTCGGTTGACTAAATATGAAAAAGTCATTCTGGGAGCATCAAATGTGACTCTTGAGAGATGTGTGAATGTGAATCCAGCGACATTGTTGCCGGATATTGAAAATGTGGGTGTGAAAACAGAAGATGATCACAATTGTTTGGATGTGCTTGATTACTGTACAAAACCGAGACCAGACATAAGGGATCTTCCCTTGCATGAGAGTGATCATGTGTTGTTTGTGGATGGATCATGCCTGAGGAATGATGAGGGTGTGCTATGTGCAGCATATGCAGTGTGTAAGGTTTCAGAAGTAATGGAAGCATCATCATTGAAAGGAGTTAAATCTGCGCAAGTTGCTGAATTAATTGCATTGACAAAAGCTTGTGAAATTGGGAAAGATTTGAGAACGACTGTGATGACTGATAGTCAGTATGGATTTGGAGTTGTGCATGACTTTGGCCAACTTTGGCTACAAAGAGGTTTCTTGACGTCGAGTGGGACTCCAATAAAGAATGCTGAAATGATTGGGAAATTGCTTGAGGCGATACAGCTGCCTAAAGAATTAGCAGTTGTGAAATGTGCTGCCCATGGACAAGAAGACGATTTTGTGACAGTTGGCAACAGATACGCAAACGACATTGCACAATACTGTGCAAAGAATAATCAATCTATTAATCGGGAACGAGAGAGTGAAATGTCTTTTTGCTCTGTGATGTTTACTAATGTCTTAGAGACATGGGATGAAGTGAAACAGTTGCAGGATGAGGCAGAGGAGGAAGAAAAGAAAGATTGGATTAAGGCAGGTTGTGCCCCGAGAGAGACAGACCATGTTTGGGTCTATAGAGATGGCAGACCAGTAATGCCGAACTCCATGCTGTCAGCAATGGCAAGGATGTATCATGGCCAGGGACATTTGGGGAGGGATGCGATGATTAGGTCTTTCAAACAAACCTGGTACAATGCAAAGTTCAGGACAATTGCAGAGAGCATCTGTCAAAGATGTTTGATTTGCCAGCAATTTAACACTGGGAAGAAGACAGTGGTGAGTCTGGGAACAATAGGCAGAGAAGGAGGTCCTTTTACAAGAATGCAGATTGATTTCATTGAAATGCCCCAAGTGAACAGACTGAGATATGTACTAGTGGTAGTCTGTTTGTTTTCAAGATGGGTTGAGGCCTATCCGACTAGGAGAAATGATGGAGTAACAGTGGCAAAGTTACTGTTAAGAGAATTGATTCCTAGGTACGGATTTCCAGTAACGATTGAGTCTGATAGAGGTGGACACTTCTATAATGAACTCATGAGTTTGATTTGTGAAGCATTAAGCATACAGCAGAAGCTACATTGTGCATACAGACCAGAGGCTTCTGGTGTTGTTGAGCATATAAACGGCACAATTAAGAACAGGATTGGTAAGATGTGCTTAGCCACTGGTATGAAATGGCCCGATGTTTTGCCTCTAGTGCTGATGACTATGAGATCTACTCCAGATAGAACTACTGGTTTAAGTCCGCACGAGATAATCATGGGACGTGCAATGCGACATGCATATGTACCTGTCAATAAGTTGATGACAATAACTGATGACATGATTTTGGATTACTGTAAAGGCCTGGCTGACGCAGTTCATTCTGTGTTTCACCAGATTGGAGAAGAAGCTACTACACTTGAGAAGAAGCAAGCTCATGATCTGAGTCCAGGGGACTGGGTGAGGATTAAAGTGCACAGAAGAAGAAATTGCTTGGTTCCAAGGTGGGGAAGACCAAGACAAGTCATTCTAACTACGACGACTGCAGTGAAGTGTGCTGGTGTGAAAAACTGGGTGCATGCGAGTCATACTCTGAGAGTTCCAAACCCAAAGGATGGGACTGGTAGAGAGTATTTTGAAGAGTCAGATTCCAGTGATGATGAAGACCCAGAACCAGTGAGAAAGAATCAAGGTTCAGGGAAAGAAGCCTTTTCTACAAGTTCAAGAGAACCATTGAGAATTTCAGAAAGGAGATCTGATTCTGAGAGAGAGCCTGAAGTTCCAAAAAGCAGTGGAGGAAAAAGAAAAGAAAAGAGCAGTTCCACAGAAATTACTCCTGAATCAGAAGAGGAGGAGATTGAAGAACCACTTGAGATTATTTCTGAAGAAGTAGGGTCAGAAGAAGATAGAGAGGGACAGATTGCGGAAGACCCCCGAGGAGGTGTAGGGAACACTTCTAATAAGCTAGGTGAAGGGACAAGTAGACAGCACGAAGATTGCGTGTTGGAGACCCGAGGAGGGAAAGAAGTAGGGAAGTCTCAAATAGTGGTGAAAAAGACTGTGGAGCGAAAGAAAACTGCTGAAGAACAAGAGCAAAAGAAAACTGCTGAAGAACAAGAGGCATTTGAAACAGAATCGGATGAAAGTGAAAGTGAAAAATCAAAGGGTCGAGTTCTGAGAAAGAGAACTTGGATTGGAGAAAGAAATAATACAGAGATAAGACCGAAAAAGGTCATAAGAGGAGATTTTTGGCCTAACAACAGAGTAAAGAGGCTGATATACAGACTGATAAGAGGAAATACATCGAAAGCTGAACAAGTGAATGAGGTATCGAGTCAAAACGAAGTAAAAAGGAAGGAGCAAAAGGAGTCAAGAGAACCTGAGGAAATAAAGAGAATTAGAAGACCCAACCAAAAGTACAGATCACCGGAATGGTCTTATGTGGCACTGTCTGAAGAAGGAGAAGAAGAAACAGTGACTCGAGATAATCCGGAGGGGATCTTGAGAAAAGTGGTTGAGGAAAAGGAAGAATCTGTTGGAATCTTATAAGTTATTCTGACTGACATTGGAGAAGAGTCAGATGCACAGGATGTTGTTGATGATCTGATACAGTTTGATGTTGCTGAAGAAGAAGGAGTGAAAAGTGATGAATATCCAAATTGAGTGAACTGAAGAAATCACTTGGAAAAAGTGAAAAGGAGAAAGTCTGAAATTCAGCTGTCTGAAGTAATCCAAAGTTTGAGAAATTACAGTAGTGCAGTAGTAGAGGCTAAGTCAAAAGACAAGCAAAGTAGTAAAATGGCTAACATAGAGAATAATCAAAGTAGATGTGCCTTCTTTAAAAGATGGTGTAGAATGTGCTGCTGCTGTACTGGATTATTAATGCTACTATGGGGTATTTTAGCTTAATTAGTTACATTTAGAGTTTCAATAGGTACATTTGGAATACATACTGAGAATGAGACAAATGTAGAAAAGAATTCGCAAAAAGTAGTTCCAACTAGAATTAGTAATACTTACATGCATAAAGATAGGTCAATTAATGATTTTTCTAGTAATGTTTTTTCAAAGTTGTTATACGAATATGTGAAAACAATGGAAGTAAGGGATTGCTACGTTTGTATGCAATTACCTGCATCCGTTTCAGAGGGTGTTACTTATCACCATTTACCAGCTACGTATGGAATTTCTTGTAGTGTATTAAGTAGTGTTTTTTATTTGTTAGGGAAAATAGATTATAAGATGTCTAATAAAGATAGTATTTTTGGGCACTTGCCAATGAACAAAGAGCTGAATCCAGCTAAAGAAGCTAACATTTTTGGTGAGATTTTTATTGAAAAAGAAGAATTAACATTAGATTACATTTTTAAGAATAATTTAACTTGTAGTTTGGAAGAAGAGGAGAAAGCTTTCCTGAACATGGTGGAGGAGAGGAGATTGAGTATGCATGAAAAGGCAGGGAAATATAAAGTGAGTGAGACAATTTGGGACATTGAGATGGGAAAAGAATTGAGAAATGGAGCTAGTCCAACTTTAGCTTTAGATGCACCACAGAAGGGTAAGCTGTGCATTACAAGAGGGAAATCCCAATATGATACATATTTTGTTGGGACTAGTGAATGTCATGATACATACTTCATTGCAACGGGATGGGGTTTCAGAGGTGGAGAAGATACAATTTTTCCAGGAGTGTATTATGTTTGTGGGAACAAGGCTTATTACAAGTTGCCTGACCATTGGTATGGCACGTGTTATGTGGGCCTGGTTTTTCCAAAGATTTTTCATATAGATAAAATAGAAAATGTAGAACATATTAATTTACTAATGCGCTTCAAGAGGGAAACTTGGTCTGAAATTGTGGGTGACATTTTTGGAGCTTTAATTCCAGCAGTGGGAATTTCTTTAAATGCTAATGGGATTCGGAAACTGTCAACAGTGGTGGATCGCTTATCGACAAATACCGCTGGAGGGTTTCTGTTGGTGAATACGGAACTAATTGCCGTGCGTGCTATGTCTATGCAAAATAGACTTGCTCTTGATATATTATTGGCTAAGGAGGGTGGAGTTTGTAGAATGCTGAAAGTTCAACATTGTTGCACTTACATTCCAGACGAAAGCAAAGACCTGAAGGTCTATATCAAAAATATTACTGATTTGCATGAAGAATTAGTACCACTTGAAGCTGAAAGTATCTGGACTAAAATAGCTAATAAGGTGATAGCTGTTAAGAGTTTTATTGCAAAAATAGGTAGTACTATTGTAGGTAAGATATTGTTTCCTTTAACTTGTATAATTGTTGCTTTATTGATATTGAGATTGGTGTGTTTGTGTTGTAAAAACAGGGGAGGGAAAAAGAAGTTAATTAAAAGAAACAATGAAAAGAGAAATAAAAGGTTGAAAAGAGAACCACAAGAAATTGAATTAGAAGAATTAAGGGAGAGTGTCTACTTAGAAACAAAGAGGGATGATGAAAGAGTGTCTGGTGTGTAGTGTTGTGTAAGGAGGAAAAAGACATTTCAAATTTCTCCTAAAATGGGACTAAATTTCACAAAAAAAATTTTTTGTGGATTATTTGGTGATAAAATCACCAAAGGGGGGATTGCTGGAGCAGAGTTTTCTGTTGAAAATTCATCGGGTTTTGAAGCTTCAGTTGTCTAAACGTGGTAAAAATAAAATTACTAATTTTTAATCATTAATTATTTGTTTTGTGTAAATGTTTTTTATTAATCAATATGTATGTATTAACAAGAGAAAACCGACACGAGGGAACGCTTACGTGTTGCTATTGACAATGTGCATGTTGTATTAAATAAACGTTGCTGAGTGCTGTTTATTTTTAAGCACGAAACGCTTTTGAATTAATGCTTTTTTGTGTTGCTAAAGCTAGATAATTGCATACACATAAGGGTATTAGTGGGGTTAACACTGTTTAATCACTATGCTGTGGTAACGTTGTTTAGTCTCTTTTAATTAAGATGGTCTATTGTGGCCTGTTGTGGCCTACTAAAAGATGGCTGACTTTTGAAGCCTGGTTTCGAGTGAGAATTTGTGATGGAAAAGGCCTTGCTGAATATGGACGTGAGTCATCTGTCCACAGTCCTTGCCTGGTTAAAACTTTCCGTGAGGACAGCAGCAGATCTGGGCTTGTTTCCAGATGCATTGGGACAGCAGCCTTGGCAGCCTTGGAAAACAAAGGAGCTTTAAAGAAAGACTCTAAACTCTGAGCTCACCAGAGGAAATGTGTGGAAGTTGAGAAGAAACATTTTAAGATTTAGTTCCTGTTCTGTTTTTGTATTTTTGTGACTTTTTCTGAGCGGAGATTTTTCAAAATGCAGCGATGCTACATCCTTTCCTTCTCGCTCTGCTCAGCGGTTCGGCGGATGAAGAAAAATTAAATGTTTCTTTCCTTTGTCTGAATTATTATAAATATACTAGACTAGAGAGGGTTCCACCCCATTGCGTTTTGCGTTTTGCCATTCTTCCCAAACCTGCGTTGGTGAGGATCGATGCTGTGAGGACGGTGACTTGGGAGATTTCTACAGAGAGACTTGTCCTGATGACCCATTCTGACATTTAGCTAGAATAGGTAATTATGAGAAAATGTTTTTTTTCTGATTAATTTCTTTGACTAATTTTAGATAAAGAATCATAATTTTAAATATGGCGTTGGTGATTATTTCTTGTCAATTATTGAGTACTCTATTTGATTATTGATGTATAGATTGTTTAGATTATGACAATTGCAATAGCTAGGTCTTATCGACCTCGGTGTAGTTGTGGGGTTTAGGAGTTTAGGAGTTTTCTTTCCACAGGTTCAGTGCTGGTAGAGTATTTGAGTGTATGTTAGTGAAATGGGCCCTAGTGTATGGTGAGTGTATGTGCGTGTAACTGTGAAATTACTCTATCCGTGGAAGTAGGGAGATTTTATACACCCCAATCTGCATCAGTAGTCGCTCCAGTTCCTAAATAAATATACATTTAAATACACAAAAAACATAATAACAATATAATGTGAAACAATATTAACAAGACATTTACATTTTAGGAATTATAAACATACTATTTCCACTCCAGTCTGTGCAACAGTAGGGAAAGCATTGGACTCAGGAGGGGCAACATTTGCTATTCTTCCTCCAGACTGTGCAACAGTAAGGACAGTAGTTCACTTCAGACACCTACCATTTTTTAATGTATGTATTCATTCAAGAAAAATAAAAAACTATTCATAAAATTATATCTATATATTATAAAAAAGACATTTAAACAATTTAAATAATTATATACTTTTTAAATGACTAACATCAAATAAAACATTTTATTAAATGATTATTTAATTAAATTCCCACACTTTACTCCCACATACCTAGCAGCCCACATTTAAAATATATTTAAAATAAAACTATTATAACACAATTAACATATTAGGTAATACATTAAATAATTCCGAATAAATGAAGAATTAATTGGTAAATAATAATTTGAAATTTGCTTTATTCGATAATTACTATCATAAAAGCTTTGCATCCTTAAAATCAGCATTATACAATTCAAGGTTTAAAATACTTAAAATAAAAATTCCATAAAACACACGTTATAGCACCAATGGTTAAGACAACAATTCATTAAGGACAGAATTTCCAATAAAAGCGAATTGCTCATAGCAGCAGATGATCAAGGAAGCACAGTTCGTCCCTTCTACCCTCTTACACAGAATAATAGCTACAAGTTCATTATGGGGCAGCATCAACTATTTTAGCAGCTTTAGCGATAGCTTTTGCACGAATAATCCAGGCACAGCCCAGGAATTTAGCAACTCCGCATACAAAAGCAGGCCTAGAAGCATCGGATCTCAAAATACGGAGTGCAACTTGATGGTTCTTTGTTCCCATCTGGACACAGATGCATTTGAGCCATTTGTTCCTTGCCTGGCGATAAGCCGGGCATACAAATAAACAGTGAACTATAGTTTCTTGCATATCGTTGCAACACGGGCAGCTTGGTGAAGGATTTTTGGCTGAATCCCTTTTGGCAACTGTGGCATTGAGGTATAATGACCCAAACCTGAAAAGCATGTACAACTTTCTGTCCATGGGAACTCGAATAAAATCCAGATAGGGTTCCAAAAAGCCAACTTGTTTGTGTTGTAAAAAGTCCTCTGTTAATTTCCCATGGTTTGAATAAAGTATGAGCCGTTGCTGTATCCAGTTCCAATAGATCTTTTTTAATTGCGCCTTAGATGGCAGGGCTTGGTTCTCCCACATATCAGTTAGGTCCAAGGATGACAAAAGTTCCTTGAGTTCTGTTAGCCATTTAACCCTTTTGCCCGTGTCCAGAGTAATCAATTCGCTAAGTCCTGCCGCATAGTGGCATAACTCAGGAGTGGATCTTAGTCTTGCCCAGTACAAGAGGGGGTGTAATCTAACTATCTCACTCAACCTGTGTCTCCCCATATCAAGGAACAATGGTGTTAGAGGGGTACAAAGGGGTGCGGAGACCAGATCTCTTAAGAACTTATTCTCTGATTTTTGGATCACTGTTGTTTGTTCAAAGCCCCAGAGTTCCGCTCCGTAGGATGCCGAACTCACTGCCTTGCCCTCATAAACAACCAGGACAGGGGAGACCAATCTGGAAGAGGACAAGCGCTGCTCTATCAAGATTGCCCCCGCTGCCCTTTTGTGGTTTAGGAGCATATTGCTCAAGTGGGGCCCCCATGACATTTTATCCGATAGCCTTATCCCCAAATAGTTAAAACAATGAACTTGCTCTAAATATAAACCATTGAGAGTAAGTTTGGGTCTAAACTGTTTTCCAGGGTTAAAAGCCAGAAATGTTGTTTTTGCGATGTTAATAGTAAGGCCCCTTAGTGTACAAAAAGCCTGGAAATGAGTAAGTAATGTTTGAAGACCCATAGGGGATTTGGAGATTAAGAGGGTATCGTCAGCAAAGAGAAGCGTAGCTATTTTGTCCCCCGCCAGGGTTGGTGCGTCTGCTGGAATTTGGCTCAGAAAATCCACCACACCATTCACATAAAGTGAAAATAGTGTGGGGGCCAAAACACAGCCCTGGCGGACTCCTCTCCTTACTGGGATACTCTCTGTGGTCTGCCCTTGATCACCCAATCTTATCCTTGCAGAAGTATCGTCATGAAGAAAAACTAAAAGGGATAAAATGTAAGGGAGTATTCCCATTTCCTGCAAGACGGACCACAACTTTACTCGTGGGACTAAATCGAATGCCGTCTTAAGGTCAATAAAAGCAAGGTGTAAGCTCCCCTTTGCAATGACTACCACTTTCCAATAAAGTAAAAGTAGACGAAAAACTTGGTCTATAGTGCTAGTGGCTTTCCTGAATCCCGCTTGGCATTTTGATAAGATTCCCCCATCCATTGGTGAATTCTATTGAGAAGGGTTCGTCCTGCCACTTTTTGCATGCAAACTACAAGGCTAATAGGCCTATAGTTGGCGGGGTCTTGGCGATCACCTTTTTTAAAAATAGGGATAACTTCAGCTTGTTTCCAGGATGGGGGAACTTCACCGCCCTCTAACAGGCTATTAATCGAATGTTGGATATATTTCGCCCATTTGTCAGGTTCCAAATGGAACAGGTCGCCCGGGATGCCATCTGGTCCCGCCGCTTTAGCGGGTACAATACTGTTAATGGCACTTACGACCTCGTCAAGGCTAAAGGGGGGGTATAGGGTCTGGGACAGGTAGTTGTGGAATATCCCTGCCGGACCCTATGTCTCCCTCTGCATCTTCAGCATAGAGTTTTGAGAAGTGATCCCACCAGGTCTGACTACCTTAGTAATTTGGAATGGAGACAGTACCTGCCCTATCTTTAGAATTAATTAGTGACCAAAAGGAGGCATAGTTTGTCTCAGTTGCCGCCGTTTTCAGCTTATCCCAGTGTGCCTCCTCCCAAGCCCGTTTGGCTAGTGTCAGCGATGATTTGTAATCTTTCCTCGCTGATTTGATCCTAGTAATTATTTTTCTCTTTGACGGCGACTATTAGTTCTTTTCTTTTCTCTTTGCAAGAACCTGTGAACCAAAGATTGGGGTTATTTTTTTGCAATTTCTTTTTCTTTTTTCCTGAGCTGGCGCTTCCTAAAAACTGTTCTCCAATCATGCGTATGGTTTCCTGATGGATTATGGGAATCTTGTCCCTCGCCTGAAACGAAACCAAGGCAGCCTCAAGATCTCTCGTTTTTTCTGCTAGTATTGAGGAGATAAGGGTGATCTTTTTTCCATCTCCTACTACGCTAGGCCACCTTAGCTGCCTACCACAGATAGAAAGTGTTATCTCCTTGGAAAAAAGGAAGTCCGCTCTACATGCGGATGAATTTAATGGCAAAACTGCCCAATGGTTCTGCAAAGTTAGAGATAGGGGCAGTGCTTAATTTGTGCCGGTGCTTTCCGGTGCTTAGCACCGGCACTTAATTATCAGGGCCGGGTCTACGTGTCTGAAGCAAACAGCATTATTCACATGGTTGATAACATAATTGATTACTGCTCCTGAGTCCCGGTGAAGAAGAGTGCTGCAAACTTGCATAGTACTGGTGGCGCGGCAGTGAGAGCCTGAGCCAAGAAGATTCATTTCAGATTTATGATGGCATTCAGGCATTGGCAGGCCCTTAGTTCAGTGTTGCCGGTGGGCGGGACACTGAGATTGGGCTGGATTTGATTCTCCGGGGGTCGGGCTGTGCGGCAGTTTGCGCAGATTTTATTCAGATTGCCACGCCCCACGCCCTGGCCTGCACACGCGCTCCCCGTAACGAGTCATCAGCATTAACAGCAGCAGCAGTCTGACGATGTTTAGGGCAGTGCAGGCAGCAGAAGCAACACCAGGCTCAGTGTATTTATATTTGTTAATGTGTGCCCCGTACCAGCCCAACACATAACCGTAAGTACTACTAGCAGTATTATAGTAAAGAGGCTAGCAGTAGCCATAAACACACCGTCGTTACTGTCTGCCCGCCCCCAGCCTGTGGCGTAGTTTCGGCTGCCTAACGAGCTTCTTGGTGTGTGGCACTGCACCGGCCACCAGTAGCAGCGACAGTGTTTAAATTAAGATTTTCTTGCGCGGGCCCTGTGCACAAACATTATTTGCTTTAAATTTCTTATAATTTATTACACTCGTCGGGAGAGGCTGGGGAAAAGGCCTCCTAAAATTGCAGCGCAGGTCGGGTGGCCGTGGCTATGACTGCGAGGAATTGGCTCTTTGAAGTTCGCAGGGGTAGGCAGAGAGGACTGAACTCCTCGACATCGGATCCGATCACCAGAGAAGACATGAGGTGTTGAATAATGTGTGTTATTCCGGAAAGACAATCAACATAAGTTAAATCAGAGATTCGACTTTTGAACTAATTTCTGTGTCAGTCGCCGGCGATTATCTCTGTGAACACATACATTCCTTTTTACCATTTCTATCTAAAGAACAGCAGAAGGAAGCTGTGAGAGAGGACACGAGCACCAATCTGCTGGACACGGACAGATCAATGATATTGTATCCACTCCAGGCAACCGAGCTATTGTCTTCTGTCTGCTGCTCCAGCCCGATCCCATTTCACCAACCTGGCAATGCCACAAACAGGGGTCAGGGACAGGCACAGAATGGCCTGCAAAAGGCAAAAACTCTCCTAGTACACCAGCAATTTAAAAGGACATTGCCAAAACTGGAGAGCTTTTTATTATCTTTTTGCTACAGCATTTGTATTTATTGTCAGAGGCGTGGATTATGCTCTCAGCGTCACACAACTACTCAGCTTTACGGCTCACCGCATTTTTACGCCTATGCTGCACAGCCAATTAGCAAATATTTTTTTTATCCCTGATGCTGAACATGACCTAAGGATTTTGTCAGTGCTTGGTTTAATTAAAGTACCCACAACACTGTACTATGGGCACATGAGTTATCAACAGTATGGTAGGTTAGTTTAGAGATATGGTAGGTGTGGAATGGCGGTATGGCGGGTGTGGTAGATTAGGAAGGATTGGTTTGGTAAGTGTATGGTATTTAAAGTTTTATATGGTGTGGTATGTAATGTTAGTTATGGTATGTAAAATTAGATACGGTGTATATATATATATATATATATATATTCACTGAAAAAACCATAGGTTTCACACATGTTATAGTTAGCAGGACATTTCACTCGTGAAAAACCAATGAAATTCCCCCGTTATAGTTAGTGCAGGCAACTATAACTCACGCGACCGCAATCCTCTGCTGATGATGTCAAATATTACATCACTGTATTAAGACACTTATTTACCCATGTCTTCTTCCATTAATTTTCAGCTATATATATATTACAAATATTTTTTTTCCAGAAAGACACATATGTCATCAGTGATGTAATATTTGACATCATCAGCAGAGGATTGCGGTCGCGTGAGTTATAGTTGCCTGCACTAACTATCACGGGGGAATTTCATTGGTTTTTCACGAGTGAAATATTCTGCTAACTATAACATGTGTGAAACCTATGGTTTTTTCAGTGAATTTGCAAGGTTTTTTAAATGCTAATTCCTAACTATAACGTGTGTGAAACCTATGGTTTTTTCAGTGAATTTGTACGGTTTTTGAAATGCAAATTCTTTTGGGAGATTTTTGGTAAAAAATAATATCCAACCTATGTATAAAATAATATATGTACTATATCCTGCATTATGGAATGGTTAATTTTTTTAAAATTAATGTTTACATACAGTTGTACATCACAGTTATTATCTTCTACAACTCTTGAAACTTGTATTTTTTTTTTTTATGCATTTTTTGCCGTGCGCGTACGGTAAGCTGACGCTACGCGCTCCGTACGTCATAAGTACGGTGCGCTTACGTGATACGATGCGCGTACGGTAAGCTGTAGCTACATGCTCCGTACGTCATAAGTACAGTGCGCTTACGTGATACGTACATGACGTACGCGTACACGCATGCGCGTTGCGCGGAAGCATCGTCGCGGTTACGCAGGGGCGTGTAATGCGCATGCGCGAGTGCGTCTTACGTACGCGCTCCGTAAGCGCTCCGTAAGCGTCACGTTTGCGCATGCGTACTTGTTTACGAGCGCGTACCGTAAGCTTACGGAGCGCGCACGGTAGGTCATGTGATCCACAAAGAACACTTTTCATTGGTTGAAACTACTTTCAGTTCCAGAAACTTCCCACACCACACCCATTCCCCTCATTACTGCTTGAGATCCCCTAGGAGAAGGAGCTGAATTGACATTGAGATACAATGGCAGAGCAGCAGACCTCTTCTGAGAGTGAGCCTAGCAGCACCATCATCAGACAGAGAAGGAGGAAACAAAAGGATTCTTTTGTGTGGGAGTATCCAAGGAAGAAATATTCCTTTGGAAATCACTCTATGATGAGACACCTTAGGGATAAACATCCCAGAACCTTTGCTCAACATACTGAAGAAAACTCTTCAGTAAGTCACCGGAGCCCAACCTCAGAAGCTCAGCCGAGTACATCATCGGCAGCTCAGCTGAGCCCTTCCTCTGAGGTGGGAGCATCACCTTCTTCAGCTCCTCTGGACATTAACCCTCGATTTCGGAGGGTTTCAATGAGGTGTACAACGTGCTGTGGTCTTATTGTTTTTGGGGAGACCAGTGTTTCCCTTATTAACAATAAAATAGACCAGCACGTTTGTAGACGTTCATAATATTCCCATTCTTTCTTTCCTCTATCCCTGTATTAACCCAACGGCTCTTTTAAGAGCCAACCTTACCTCACAATTTTTTTTATTTTGCTTTCCTTTTTGAAATTTTTTTTTTGCCGTGCGCGTACGGTACGTGTAATCGCGGAATAGTTACGCGAAGTTCGCGGAATTTCTCTTGCGGAATTTTTCCGTTTACGCCGTGCACGTACGCTACGCGCATTCCGCGATTTTTCGAAAAAAAATTAAAATTAATTTTTGCCCTTGGGGGTCCTTCTGGGACCCCCTGACAAAGGCTAGGGGGTCAGGAACTGTCCACCCTGCCCCCTTTTCACGTTCTCCACATTTGTTTTTCACCCCCTCAGACTGCGAGAGACAAAATGGCGGCCGACACTTCCTGGTTTCGACCGATTCGAATGTTTACTGACATCTAACAACCAATCAGAATTGCGCTCGCGCACGGCGGTGTGCGCGTTCGGTAAGCTTACGGTACGCGCTCGGAGCGCGCCTATAGATATATATTTTGATTTAAATGCTATTTTCTCAGGAAATACTGAACAGATTTACACGAGACCTTCAAAAGGCACATCCCTGACCTAAGGGCTACCTCTCTGCCAAATTTCAAGTAATTCTGTTCAGCCGTTCGGGCTGAAGCTCGGACTAAAGGTCCTATGGAAAAATGCATGGGGAAAACGCGTTTTGGGACCCCCCCTTTTTCTCAGCCCCCGCTTGACGAATCCCCCCGAGACTTTCAGGGAAGGAGCGGAGCGCCCCACCTATTTTGAGAATTTCGCGAGGATTCGTCAATCGGCGCCAAAGTTATTCCAAATAGAATGTTGCGGATTTCCTATGGAAACACGGTCCTAACTATAACTATCTACTGGCGACCGCCAGTAGATAATATATATATATGTGTATATATATCCAATCAAAAAGGTTGCCCAAAAGAAACGAAGTCAACTGGCAGGTAAGTGTCTCTTTCTTTTAATTGCACACAACTTGCCAGCAAGCAGCAGCGAGGAAAAAGCACCCTCATGGCACCGGACGCGTTTCGGGAACCACTGTTCCCTTCTTCAATGGCCGATGATGCTGAAATGGCAAACTGGTTCTCCTCGCATTCATAACTTCAACGAGCCCGCCTCAGTGGGCGTGGCCTTTTTCAAAGCCCTCTGGTACTCGTAGTACGGGAGTTGTAACCTCATGTGAGTCCGTTTGACACACAGCAACAGATAAAAGTTTTACCCTCGTGGGTTGGTGCAAAGTCCTGCTTCACTGCCTGCCCCGCTTTGTAGTTGTGATTCAGAGCTGCCTCCCAGGTTCGCGCTAGCACCAACTGGATGCCATCACTGGGCCCGCTTTCAAGCGGTGAGCTTCGCTTCGCGGCAGGACCAGCCGCTCAAATCCAATCAAAAAGGTTGCCCAAAAGAAACGAAGTCAACTGGCAGGTAAGTGTCTCTTTCTTTAAATTGCACACAACTTGCCAGCAAGCAGCAGCGAGGAAAAGGCACCCTCATGGCACCAGACGCGTTTCGGGAACCACTGTTCCCTTCTTCAATGGCCGATGATGCTGAAATGGCAAACTGGTTCTCCTCGCATTCATAACTTCAACGAGCCCGCCTCAGTGGGCGTGGCCTTTTTCAAAGCCCTCTGGTACTCGTAGTACGGGAGTTGTAACCTCATGTGAGTCCGTTTGACACACAGCAACAGATAAAAGTTTTACCCTCGTGGGTTGGTGCAAAGTCCTGCTTCACTGCCTGCCCCGCTTTGTAGTTGTGATTCAGAGCTGCCTCCCAGGTTTGCGCTAGCACCAACTGGATGCCAACACTGGGCCCGCTTTCAAGCGGTGAGCTTCGCTTCACGGCCGGACCAGCCGCTCAAATCCAATCAAAAAGGTTGCCCAAAAGAAACGAAGTCAACTGGCAGGTAAGTGTCTCTTTCTTTTAATTGCACACAACTTGCCAGCAAGCAGCAGCGAGGAAAAGGCACCCTCATGGCACCAGACGCGTTTCGGGAACCACTGTTCCCTTCTTCAATGGCCTTCTTCAGTGTGTCAAACGGACTCACATGAGGTTACAACTCCCGTACTACGAGTACCAGAGGGCTTTGAAAAAGGCCACGCCCACTGAGGCGGGCTCGTTGAAGTTATGAATGCGAGGAGAACCAGTTTGCCATTTCAGCATCATCGGCCATTGAAGAAGGGAACAGTGGTTCCCGAAACGCGTATATATATATATATATATATATATATATATATATATATATTACCTACTGGCGGTCGCCAGTCGGTAGTTATAGTTAGGACCCTGTTTCCATAGGAAAACTGCAACATTCTATTTGGAATAACTTTGGCGCCGGTCGACGAATCCTCGCGAAATTTTCAAAACTAATGGGGCTCTACGCTCCGCTCCTACCCTGAAAGTCTCGGGGGGATTCGTCAAGCGGGGGCTGAGAAAAAAGGGGGGTCCCAAAACGCGTTTTTCCCATGCATTTTTCCATAGGACCTTTAGACACAGCTACAGCCCGAACGGCTGAACAGAGTTACTTGAAATTTGGCAGAGAGGTAGTCTACAGGTCAAGGAAGTGCCTTTTGTAGGTCTGGTGTAAATCTGTTCAGTAGTTCCTGAGAAACACGCGCGCACGGAACGAACTGCGTTAAGTGGGCGCGCACGCCACGAACGGCGTAAAGTAACTTAGCATTTAAAAAACCGTACAAATTCACTGAAAAATCCATAGGTTTCACACACGTTATAGTTAGGAATTAGCATTTAAAAAACCTTGCAAATTCACTGAAAAAACCATAGGTTTCACACATGTTATAGTTAGCTGGACATTTTACTCATAAAAAACCAATGAAATTTCCCCGTTATAGTTAGTGCAGGCAACTATAACTCACGCGACCGCAATCCTCTGCTGATGACATATGTGTCTTTATGAAAAAAAAATATCTGTAATATATGTATAGCTAAAATTTAATGGAAGAAGACATGGGCAAATAAGTGTCTAAATACAGTATTAGCATCAGCAGAGGATTGCGGTCGCGTGAGTTATAGTTGCCTGCACTAACTATAACGGGGGAATTTCATTGGTTTTTTATGAGTAAAATGTCCAGCTAACTATAACATGTTTGAAACCTATGGTTTTTTCAGTGAATATATATATATATATATATGAAGGTAAAATCGTCTAAGTTGCTGCCTTTGTCGAAAAGACGAAGAACGGACCCAAGGATCAGTGGCTATCAAGTTTAGTTTATTTGTTTATTTGAATATCTTCAAGCCTGTCCGACATGACGCATTTCAGCCCCCACTCGGGCCTGGATATATATGATGGTCCAGAAGGGATGGTATACAAGGTAAGATATGAAAAGCTTCCACAGAACAGATAACTCAGCCACACACCTGTTTTTACATGTAAACATACAGAAACATTGTGGGGCATGGAAGCCTACACATTTAGGGGCCTATTTGTTTCATTCAAAGTTGTTCTAAATGCTGATAGAGAAAGTCATGAATGGATTTATTTTCAATTACTTAAAGCAAGGAAAGGACGCCTCCTTTTTACTTCCTAGTACAAGTGCATTCTGTTTAAACCCCAAGCCCTAAGTAGAGTACTGTAGCACCATTGGCTTATGTTTCTAGAAAAAGTGAACTGTGACTCTCACAAAACATTGTGGTTAAACTATCACTAGGCCTCAGGGAAACAGAAAACCAGAAACTCTTCCACTGAATCTTCCCCCCTGGCTCTCCGCATAATATATTTAATTGCTCAGAAAGCATAAGTAGTCTGCCTACGCACACCTCTACAAAGTCTTTACATAATATATTTCAAACTGGAAGGTCGCAAACCACTTTCACTTTGCCTTCCTGTTTCAAAAAATATATCTGGTGTACTTTTTTCCTATCTCATCTGATCTGTTTGCTGCATTTTAATTAGATGAATGGTTGTGTTATTGAAGGAAATGTATTTTGGTCCATAGCTTTGCTATGGTTAAATAACTCTAATTGAAAAGAATATACTTGGAATATTGTTTAATATCTTCTTCACGGTTGTGACATTTCCAAGCACTGGGCGTTTGGTTTGAATTGTGATAATAGCACTTATATAGAACACACTGCGCCCTACTCTGTCTAGGCACTGTAGAGTATTTTACTAGTAATAAGAAATGATGACATTATACAACGAGGAAAGTTTTAGAGTGGTCCTAAATATTATTGATTTAAGCTGCCACTAGATGTCTAAAAGCAGACTGTTCCACTGCTTAAACACCCCCCACCCACACACTTAATAATCAAGTCTACTGATTTTGAACATAGTACTTCTGAGTCAAACGACCTTGGCCCTTTGGTACAAATGGGGTAGAGACGTTTTCCTTCAAGTAAAAGAGTGTTAAGTGCTTAATTGATAATGTACTGCTTTGGAAAGTCCAGGCAGATGAACTTAATGTGGCTTTCAATTTTGAGCGAACACGCCGCTCCTGGTATTGGATATATGACCTCTCTTACATGCAGGGGTGTAGCTAGTATTGGTGCAGCAGGTACAGTGGCACCGGGCCAAAGAGCCCTGAGGTGCCCAATGAACCCTGGTATTTGCTGACCACCCCAATAACAGTTAAAGGGGGCATTTTCCTTGCTTGCAGCAGGGCCCATTGCATCCTTGCTACTCCATCGCTTCCATGCAGGCAGAATTTCTAACACTGTCATTCTGTGCTGCCTCGAGTCTGTGCAACAGACCTTTGGTTAGGCTAAGCCAAAGGGATTTGCATCATTCCTAGCATAACAGGGTATTGAAGTGTTTCGTACATAAACCGCTTAGGAAATGCAGATTTCTTTGAAAACATTCAAAATGCTCCACTGCAACATACCGAACCACCACACCCTCACCACCGCCGCCAGAATGGGCAAGGCTCCTTTGTTATGTTAGTCCTTACTGTGATGTTTGGATTTTTCACAATCTTATTGACTTCTTCAGTGATGTAACATTTAGGGCAGCTGTAGCACCAACACTGTGAAAATTGTTCCAGCTGAATATTGTTCCAGCGCTACTGGCTTGGTTTGTACAGCTAAATATCTAATGGAAAATGTGCTGTGCACCATTTTGGTCTTCGTTTTTACAAATGTTCTAGAGGGGAGAATTCCCCCCCCCCCCCCCCCCGCTGCCCCCCAACACCTATAGAAGCCGTTAAGCTTGCTTGCTAGGCACCGTATGGGAGCTGGTCTAACAACACTTGTGAGGGCTGCTTTGGGTTACCAGTCCGGCCCTGAGTGTCTATTAATTAATAATTTTTGTGACTGACAGTGGGAAACTAACTCTGCACTCTGCCACCAACGTCACCCTGCTTTTGGAGTAATACCTTTATTAACTCCAAACCCCTTCGGCCACTGGAAGTAACTAAGTGACTCTGATTTTATTCAGTTTATCTATTTAGTGTGTTTTCACAACATTTTGGTTTATTTTGTCACATACGCTATGTAAAAGTTGTATCTTTGAACCCATAGACTCTGTTAAAAATGGCATACCCCAGTATTGTCCTTTACCCAAATCAACACACAGAGCACTGGAATTATCCCTTTTCAATGCATTAGTGATTCTAGCTAATTTATTACCAAATGGTGCTTTGAATGCCCTTTTGATTTAATCTTTTTCCAAATTTTCACAGGGCAGGGAAACCTCCTATCAAAACCTTACTATGATGAAGGCTCCCCTGCTGAAATTCAGATCGGGTATGGGGTATTATTACATCTGACTTTTAGCAGTGCCAGTTGGGGATGTGGGTGGAGCTAATAGAGTAAGTGGGTGGAGCAAGTAGAGGAAGTGGGCGGAGCTGGAGAAAAGTAGGTGTGGCCTCTGACAAACATTTGAGCACCTGTACTTCATATTTTACAAATTAAGCACTGGATGGGGGTTATGGTCACTATCTACAGTAGGGCTTACCACCATGTCGACTACATCTTCCCAGAGGCGTAAGTCCACCAGGATGTAGTCAATACGGGATGGGCATGTCAACTTATTAAAGGTGTTCGCCCCCTTAGAGTCTGACAGAGTTCTACCATTCACGGGTCTTAAGCCGTATTCAAAAGTGGGAGGGTTCACTTGCATAACGATCTCTGTCCATTTTCTAATAGGGGCCAAAGATAGAAGTGGTACTCCCCATTTGTTGTCCTCTTCAGATAAATTCAAGGGATCCTCATTGCTCAGGGGCTCAAAAGTACAATTAAAGTCCCCGGCTATAATAGTTTTAGAGGTGGGTAAACATTTTGCTAAAAGGAGTTCTAGTTCGTTCAGGATGGTCGACGACCTGCCGCTCACTGTGCCCCTAATATAAACATTGAAGAGATCAAGAGATGCTCCATTTTTTGGGGCTTTTAGGGATAGCCACAAGATGTCATGGCTATTGCTTTTTTGAATAGTAACGGACCACCCCAGATCTAGGTTGATCCATATTAGGAGGCCTCCAGAGGGTCTTCCCTTGCCACTAGAGGTTGCGGGAATAAAGTAAGTGGCATATCCTGAAATAAAAAGCTCCATGTCTCCTGGAAAACACAGACATCATGCGTGCCCACAAACTCAACCCATGATGGAACGGTCATGTTTTTCTTGAGGCCTGGTATATTCCAGGACAATATTTTCAACTTATTCGTCAGACAAGGGGATAGGGTAGCGGGGTTAGTTAAATTGGACTGTGCTTGTAGTATCGGATGAGGTGAAGATTTTAGGTTACGTAAGGGAAAAGTGCCCTGGGCGGTGGGACTTGAACAATTTGTGTTCTGCACTAAGTGGGGTACAAAAAGTCAATCGTTCAAGTCTAAAGAGGGTGTGGCTCCTCCCCTTAGTGAGATATTGGGCCTCATGTAGGTCGCCAAATACCGGTCGGTAACGGACGATTTTCGGTAATTATACCGTTACCGACCGGTATTTTGGCTATTGGTATGTAGGGGGACAATTTTTGGATTCGGAATTTACCGAATCGGTAAAATTACCGAATCGGGAAAATTACCGAATCGGTAATGTTACCGAATCGGTAATTATACCGATTCTGTAAATTCCGAATCCAAAAATGAGATGTAGGGGGAGTGTGTGGGTGTGTTTAGGAGTCGGTATTTACCACCAACTAATAGTTGGTGGTAAATAATTAATGTATGTGTATAAGCATTTTTCAGCGCTTAGCAGTGTGCAATGTGGCAGACATACATGCCCTTAGGGCATGTATGTGTGCCACATGTGCACACATGGCCGAATCAGGGGTGCAACAGGGTGTCAATGTGACACCCTGCCACCCTTGCATGTTCTCCACCATTACCGAATCGGTATTTACCGATTCGGTAATGAGGCATACCTTCCCCTCAATGGGAAGGTATGCCTCATTACCGAATCGGTAAATACCGATTCGGTAATTACCGAATTGTAACGAATCGGTAAAAATTACCGACTCATTACCTACATACGAGTTACCACTTCTTAAATACTGATTCGGTAACGTTCGGTATTTAAGAAGTGGTAACTGGTATGCTACCTACATGAGGCCCATTATGAGGTATCAAAGGGCATCGCCTAAACTGAATTCGAGACGGGTCTGGAGAGGAGGTTCAATATTCCAATGAAACCAAGTTCTCAACCAATAAGACATCCACCAAAGTTAGTTCGATCATGTCCAAATTAGAATCAGGGATAGGGCGTCTCTTGGCTTTCACGATATCTTCCCTAATAACGGAACGACACCCTCGGACATGACGAATCCAGTGAATCGATTTATTAATTAACGAATCACTGAATTCGTGATGGCCTGGGATTGATATTTTTGGGACATTAGTCATAAGAACAATGTTTGAGAATTTCTGACCAAGTCCAGTTTGGTCATGAACCAAAGGAGGTCTGAAAGTCTCCTGGATCCCTAGATCCAGTGGTCTAGGTTTGGAACCCAAATTATGCCTGCCGCCCCAAATAGGGGTGGCAATACGGTCTTTGTAAGTAATCTTGGGGGCTTCCCCAACCCCCCCTAGGTGTTGCATCAAAGTCCCTTCCCCAACTAAAGTGATTTTTCTACTACCCCCACCAATGGGGACTGAGTCAATTTCATTAGTGGGTTTGGAGCCGTCCTTACTGAGATGCAGGTTCACAGGACGTGTAGATTGAGTAGGGTCCAAGAGATCCATTAATAGACCCTTTATACTCATAACCTCCCCTCTAAGTTCCTTGATCACCCTTTCTAATTCCCCTATGGTGTGGTTGCAGGTACAGCAATGGGCCGGGCTAGAATGTTCTAGAACAGGCACTGGAGAGGAGGAGTCATGATTGTCACTATGTAAGACTAGGGGGGCAAATCTGTTGGAACAAATAACATTAGGGTAAGGTTCGCTGCATATCTCATCCTCTACCTAGACAACACCCTCATTATTTGCATGCAGTTCCACGGGCACAAGGAGATCACCGACAACCCGCTTTGGCCCATCCTTTTTAGATTTAAGGAATAGCTGTGGTATCACTATCTTTTTCGAAGAAGGTGCGGGAGGATTTCTAGTGGGTTCTTCTGCGTTAGGGCTTGGAGCGTTTTCTAATATACTTTCACACTCTTCTATAACAGTATCAATTCTGTCCATCACACAGTTAGCTGCAGCACTTTTGGCTGATTTCTTTTGTCTCTTTTTCTTATTTTGGTTTAAGGTAGGACCATTTATGCCAACCGTTCCCTCCATTACTTTCCTCTTCTCCATCGGACCTAGATATTACCCCCAAACAGCCCCACCAAATAAATTGAAAACACTTCCCGCTAGCTGGGCACCGTATAAGGGTAGACCTTGCAACTCCTATATAGTGTAAGACACACTAATGGGTCGGCTGGGGGAATCCCAAATGCTATACGCTAATGAATAAAACATAGGAACAGTACCAGATGAACGGAAGAGACCGGGCCCAGCCCTGCCTCAGTCTGCCTCCGACGGCCTCAGACGGCCCGCACTTTGCCCGGGCTTAGCCCGGCGTCCGCCCACGTGCGTCCCGCGTGGCGGATAGGATGCTCTACAGATATCTCCTCTGGTGGTTAGGGGCGGACCCGCCGTTGTCAGCGCTGCCCCTCAGGCTCCTGGGGCTTGTGGTGCGGTGTCCTCTCCCCGCTGTGGCCCCCGTCAAGACTGCGCTGCGTCTCCCGCGAAGCGTGAGACGCGAGGTGATTTAAAGTTCCTTGGTGCTTGGGGGCGGACCTGCCGTTGTCAGCGCTGCCCCTCAGGCTCCTGGGGCTTGTGGTGCGGTGTCCTCTCCCCGCTGTGGCCCCCGTCAAGACTGCGCTGCGTCTCCTCAATTTTCTATACCAATCATCTGCGGGCGCCGGGCGGGAGACACACAGGGAAATAATTATATTAAGGGGTGCCTCCAGGCTCCTCTCCGCTCCAGCCTCTCCTTCTCTGGCGTAGTGGCTGTGGCCTCCTCTCTCTGGCTATATAATAATTATATAAATAACTTCCAAACCTATCCCCCTAAAATCCCAACAACACGCCCCTAAAATATATCTTGAAAATATATTATATACACAATTTAGATAAATAATGATCAACTAAATAATTGCTTATTAATCCATTATTACTTAACTTATCACCCTATACCCCAACAAACCCAACCCACACCTAATACATAACTTAAAAAAATATAATACCAACACCATTTACATAATTATCTATTAAATAATATTAAATCAATAATTATTTAGAAACCAATTACTTAATTAACTTACCATCCTATACCCATACAAAACCCAACAACCCGCACTGAAAATCTAACTTAAAACATAATATTTACACAATTTCCGTAAATAATTAACAATTAATTAATAGTATAAAATAATTAATTATGAATCAAATATTATTTAACTTACCACCCTATACCCCTACAAATCAAACAACCGGAACCGAAAATATAACTTAAAGAATATTAATTACACAATTTCCATAATTAATTATGATTCAAATAATTCATATTAATTTTTAAAAACTTTAGTAATTAATTATACTTAATTAACTTCCCAACCTGTACCCCTGCAAACCTCACAAACCACTACAACATTATAAATTACTATTTTACACTTAAATAATAAATATAAATAATTTAAAACTATATTTAAAACATTAACTACAATTATACAAACAATATAAAATATATACAATTGAAATAATATTTAAAAGACAAAGATAATTTTAAAAACGATTTTTTACAACTATAATTTTGATAACAATATTAACAACAACGATATTCTTGAAAACAATATTACTTCCCTTTAAAAATCGATATTTTTGCCAATGATATTTCTGTATCACAATATTAAAAACTCGATATTTGTGTAAGTCGATATTTATGACTCAATGTTTTGTCCAAACACCCCTGGTACAGGGTCCAAGAGAGCCCGCTAAACAAAGTACCTTCAGTCCAGGTTGTTCAGAGTCGCGATCTCCCACTGAACAAGGGACTTACTAATACATCAAATGTGCCAATTGGGTGTAAGCCTAGGTTACCATGTTTTAGGGAGGGAGCACAAGCACTTTAGCACTGGTAAAGTGCACAGCCCCCTAAGGCTAGCAAAAACGAAGTAAGCAAAACAGGAGGATTGAAAGCAAATATTTGGGGTGGGGGCGTGGTTTGGGACACATGAAGTTGGCAGTGAAATTGCCGAGCTCCCGTACTCATGGGCAACCAAGATTTTCATGATGACCCAATGTCCCCGCTGCCACATAACTGAGCCGACACCAGCTGTGTGGGGGTGCACAGATGCGGTTGCTGCACCTGAGGTGCGGCCGCTAAAGACTGATAGACCGCCACAGACAAGATGGAAAAAAATCAAAGATGGCAGCTGCCGTATAATGATCATGGCAGCCAAATGACACAGGCCAGGTGGTGATAATCCCAGTGAAGTGCAGGAGACAAAACAACTGCTCCTAAGATGTGGTCCGCCTGAAGTGGCCAGACTTTCAGCCCCTGGTGTGAGGGGCCCATAAGTCTCCATTGGAAACCCACTGGCCAGGCAGCCCGGGGTAACAGGTATCCAGGACCGAGAGGGGCCAAGTCCAGCAACATCCATCGCCGGCTTCGAAGACAGTTGCCGGTGACCCTTTTCTATGGAAATCGAGGGAAAATGGCTCCTGTAGGGTGAAAGGAGGCCAAATCCACATCTACCTGGATTACACCACTGCGGTAAAAAGAGAGAAAAAGTGATGGTAGAGGTGCAGACAGACTGCTCAGGAGACACCACAAACCACTGAGAGACCTTTGCTCGGGAGCAAGAATCCACCGACGAGGAAGAGGCACTACTGGGGGATCAGGGAGACCCCCCCCAGGATCACACCAATGATGGCAGATGAGATAATTTGACATGGTAGAGGGCACAAGGAGGACAGTAATCTACTCACTGATAGAGAGCAACGGGCCCGAATTGAGAAAGAGACAGCTTCCAGAATGATGAGCAGACATAAATGGGGCTGCAGTTCCTTACCTCGGGAACAACAGACGTACCAAAAATTGGTGAAGGGGGCAGTTCTAAGGCCACAGCATCGTAAGATGGGGTGGGCCTGGAGTTGGAGACCAGCTGAAAAACTATGCCATAATACACGATGCACAAGAGGACAGGGGAGCAAACACGACCCGGAGAGTGGACAGAGTCACACAATAACAGGGACTCGATGGTGCAAACATGACGAACCACATACTGAAATTACTGACATGGGATGTTAACAGCCTGGGCAGCAAAATAAGGAGAGGCCTGGTGACAATGGCGCTCAAAAGATATGCAGCAGATATCATTCTTGTTAGAAATGGGATTTCTGGTTGGCTAAGGCTTGCGTCAAAGCCAGGCAGAAACCACCACTCTAGTCAGGGCAAGGGTGTTACATGCCAAAGATAACCCCTGCTCACCCCCTTGGTGGCTTGGCACGAGCAGTCAGGCTTATCCCGGTGGCCATGTGCAAAGCATTTGCGCACGCACACAGCAGCAACAACATCCACGGCACCCCACAAAAGGAACTCTACACAAGGATATATCAAAAATAGCCTTTGTATTCTCATAACACATTAGAATAGTAATCACACAATATACACTGTGCCAACTGTCACTGAGCAATATTTACAAGGGATTATGTACACATGACAGGGCCACATGGACCACTGTCAGAACCATCACAAAGCGAACTTAGTAAAAGTAAAACAGATCATAAACGTACAACCAGTAACCACTGGTAATCACTGTACTTAGCATCGGCCTGTAACATAAACTACATTATGCACAACATCGATACCATATCCCATCAGGTTCTTATTACCCGCCTTAAGGAGATAGGTGTTAGAGGTAAAGCATTGAGTTGGTTAACTGACTTCCTAACCAATAGGACGCAAACCATCAATCTTGGTCCCTACCGTTCTCAAACTACATGTATCAGAAAGGGGGTCCCACAGGGCTCTTGTCTGAGCCCTACATTATTTAACATCTATGTAGCCCCCTTGGCAGGACTCCTCAGAAGGCTTGGATTTACCCCCATATCCAATGCTGATGACACGCAACTTTTGCTGTCATTTGATAAATCAAATCCACTTACTCAGGATATTTTTTCTGAGGGTATGAAGGGTGTTGCACAATGGATGACGGAGAACTTTCTACAGCTGAATACTGAGAAATCAGAAATAATGCTGTTTGGAGAGGCAACACTAAGATGGTCTCCTAGCTGGTGGCCAGAGGAATTAGGCCCTGCCCCGTCCCCTAAAGATGTAGTAAAGGATTTGGGAGTGCGTTTGGACAAGGGTCTAACTCTAGAAGAACATGTAAACAGTACTGGTAGAACCTGTTTTCACACTCTGCGCATCTTGCGAAGGGTTTGTCCCTTTCTTCCTATAACCACTTGCAAAACCCTTGTTCAATCGTTGATTATCAGTAGACTAGACTACTGCAATGCCTTATTGATTGCAGCCAAGGAAAAATCACTAAATAAATTACAGGTAGTCCAGAACACTGCAGCTCGTTTAGTAAATAACGCCCCACCTAGGACCCCCTCAGCTCCCCTTCTCCATGACCTACATTGGCTCCCTATAAAAAAGAGAGTCAGGTTCAAAATTTGTTGTATGGTTTTTAAATCCTTACACAACTTGGATCCTGGCTATCTGGCTCATAAATAAGTCAGATATACTCCCACAAGATTGCTGAGATCCAGTCATCTAGCATATTTGTGCACCCCCCGCATTAAACTTGCACGGATGGGAGGGAAGGCGTTCTCTCACCTGGCACCTCAATACTGGAATCTCCTCCAATTACAATTACGTCAATGCACCAACTTATTAGTCTTCAGGAAACTGTTGAAAACAGAGTTTTTTTAATCTCACTCCCTTGGTTGTCAGTAGGCTGGCTCAGCGCAGAGATACCCCGTATGGGGTGATTTAGGCGCTATATAAAACCCATACATAAAATAAAAAAATACATCAGGCGCGAATTACATTCTGCGCCAACCTCACCAGCATAAACACATTATGCCATCCTCTCACAAGTCTAAACACATTAGACCCTAACCTCCTAAGCGCAACTCACATTAGAGGCATAAATCACACAGAGGGACATAATCTCACTAGCATAAACCATGTTATGCAAAACAACCTCATAATCATAAAAGACCACATTTAGAGGTATAACACAGGGTGCGTAAAACATACTACATGAATTACATTTCCTAGCACCAAAATCACATTAGAAGTCTAAACGCATTAGACACTAACATCCTAATCATAAATCACATTAGGGCCTGGCGCCCTACATAACTCCCCGTCCCCCTGGCCAACTGACCATCTAAAAAGGGGGGGGCTCAAATGCCCTGTGTCCCAAAAGGCAGGGCGCGCTGCCAAGGCAGCGGAAGTCAAGGGTGCGCACTTTGCGCAGACCTAAACTTTGCAGCTGCCCACTACTTGCTGGGCAGCTGTGAAGCAATTAGAGGCCTGGGCCCATCTGTCCCCTCCAGGCACTCTATATACAAAACTGCGCCAAAATGTTGCAGCTGCCCGCGCTGGGGCGGCGCAGCTGTGAATCCATAATGGGCCCTGGCACAACTGTGCCTTATGGGCCTCCTTGGGGCTCTCCAGCAACTATGTCCCCATCGCTGCAGCTGCCCTCTGCGACTGGGGCAGCTGGAGTAAACAAACTGAAGGGGCCCTGGCACATCTGTGCCCTCGGGGCCCCACTGGGCATTTTCAATAAAATTGGCCCCCATGTTGGAGCACATGGGCTCTCCTCAACAGGTATGCCCTAAAAATAACTTGCCCCCAAGCGTTACAGTGGCCCGCTACGTCGGCGCCACTGGAAATATTGGCCCCCTCGTTGGAGCGCACTGGCTCACGTTGGAGCGGCCCGCTGCAAGACGGGGCCGCTCAGAGACTATGGAAATGGCACTGTGCCTCGAGGGGCACCAACAACATGGAGCCCCCACTTACCGGGCTCACTGGAACTCCTCAGCAGGACTCCGGTCTCCTTCTCACCCGGTTCCGCTACCTGGGGGCTGGCGCAGGGAATCCGCGGGGCTATCTCCTCACTATGAGAGCCCCGCACACCGGCAACCGGGTCCTGCAGGAAAGAGCCCGCGAGGCTCTGCGTGGCTTCTCCCCAGCCAGGGGAAGCGGAAATGGAGCCCGCGAGGCTCCGGCTTGCGTCGCCGGCACCTCCCACAACCAGGCGGCTGGCCGGACTTCTGTTTCCAGCGCTCCTCTTCTCCCGGGCCGTGGTGGTGAAACGAGGGGTGGGCACCCGCATTGAGAACCAAAGTATTCGGCGGAAAACAGCGGGGTGGGCGCCCGTAAAACAGCAAAAATGCAGGGTGGGCACCCGCCGCTACTTAAGAGTCACCACGGCATCAAAGCAGGGTGGGCACCCGCGACTTAAAATAAAGATGAAGCGGGGTGGGCACCCGCGAAAGCACGATCACTGAGCGGGGTGGGCTCCCGCTCGGCAGCCATCACCGTTGAATCCCTCCGGTGGGGGATTCCCTCTAAAGGGGCGGGCAACGCTGTGCTGCACCGCCCACGCTCTTCTGGAAACACACGAGGTAAAGGAGCACAGAACTCCCCTTAGCAGAAAAGAGCCAGGTGCTCTAAAAAATAAAGCAAAGCGCTCACAGGGCGCTAGGGCAGCCTAAAGTACATAAGGCTGAAAGAGAAGAAGTAAAAAGGTTCCAGGGCATAGCTGGGCACAGGGAGGCAGCCCTCCTGGCAAGTCCTCCTGGGCCCCAGAAGCAGAATGCCCCGCAGGAATCAGGATCCAAAGCAGAACATTCTCATGGGGTCACAGCCCCTTCTTTTATACACACATTTCCCTTTGTGACACAGCACAGGGCTGGGGGGAAAACCAGATACAACTGGTTTGGGGGAGCTTTGGAGCACTTTGTTGTGCTCAGCTCCTCTCTCCATTGTCAGGTGGGGGCTAGGTGCTCAGACGCACCACAGGGGGCAGAGCCAGCATTGTGGAGAGAAGGCACAGCTCTATTCAGGTCCCAGGTGCAGATCCTCCCTCCCTCTACATGCAGATCTCTCCATTCACCACCGGGCAGACTCACCATGGCTCCTGGTATTCCCCAGCCCTCTCAGCTCCTGTCAATCACAATCCAGACATGCACTCCACATCAGGCAGGCAGACACACAGTACACAGAAATGCCAACTTCTAGAAGTGGCACTTCTCCACCAGTCACCATAAATCTGTGCACACCATTGCGCAGCATTTATTCTCATGAGTTTGCACATACCAAACTCGACCCTGCACTCCTCTCACACCAGGAACTACCAGGGACACACATATCCCCCATGCATTCCTATGGGAGGGCAGGCCCATCTCACCACACATACACAGAGAGTGTACGCACTTTTCACTGGACCCCAGTGCTAAAGTGCTCAGAGGCCTAAAATCACCAACACCAGGTTACAGAAAAAGGCTAGGAGAACGCAAAACGTTTCGGGGTGAACTTGCCAAAAGGGCCAAGTCCAACAATTCTCCTCCAAGAAACACATATGCAAGGCGACAACTGTCTAAGCCCCACCACGACTTCAGTCAGGTACACTGGACTCGATTGGCAGACTACTTGCTGAATCACATGGGCTCCCCGTAATGCAAGGAGACGTCAACATGCCCATAGATGCAGGTGTTGACCAAGCTGCCAATAGGAGTAGCACCCCTGCTCATGAAAGGAAACAGCACCCATTTACGCAAGCATTAGGTATGGGGGATAATTGGAGAACACCGCATGGAGCTAGGAGATTTTCTACTATTCAAGGGCCCAGGACACCTACATCAGTATTGATTATTTCTTTACATTGCAGAGCACCCTCCACAGATTTACAGAGGCAGAATACCTAGCACGAGGGATCGCTGACTACTCCCCACTTAGCATCCGCCTGGAAACGCAGAGACCTAGGGGAATGAGGGAATGGAGGATGGTGGCCTGGTGCCTATCAGACATGAAGGTAGTTGACCACTTGCAGGGGGACACTGAAAACTATTTTGAGGATAACACAAACACAGTGGGAGAGGCACCCACACTGTGGGAGGCCTATAAGGTTATGATCCATGAATTGATTATATCAGGGTAAGTGGGGGGATAAGCAGCCCGGGAAGTGCAGCATGATGGTTTGGAGGGGGAATTACTGGTGATGGAGAGAGACTACCTTTGGGACCCTTAAAAAAACTTGAAGACACGCATTGCTTGGAACCAGAGGGAAAACCGCACACTGGTACGCATATACAAAGTGGGAGATAAGACCCTAAAGCCTGTTGCATGGCTCAGGGAATGCAAGAGTGTTGAACATGGCCCTTCTAAGGTGAATTTACCCTAAAACGTTTTGCTTTTTCCTCCTAGTCTTTGCCGACCCTCTCCATATGAGCTCAGGAATCTGGGCAACTTTGTATTGCAGAGGGAAGTTGCACGCACCCACCAGGGCCCACATTGGCCAGGGGGTGCGCATGTGATAGGTTTAGGTGCTGTACCTCCATGCGCCCTGTAAACACCACATACCAAAGCAGGTATGGTACTGGCTAGAAGTGGGACGTAGCGCTGGTTGTGCCACCCACCGGATAACCTGTCAACCCTTGTATCAGGCCTGGCATTACAGGCTGGTGGGGTGCAATTGCACTCCTGACTAGGTTAGAATCACTTATGCCTCAGCCCCCCCAAGTAGGTCATCTCATACCATTAAGGCACCCCACCAAGGAAGCCCTGAAGAGCGCAGGGGCATTGGTTGGCTGAAGGCCGGGCAGAAACATATGGATGTTCCCTGCCCAGGTACTGAGGAACCCACCAAGTGGGGCTTCCCTACCGTGGAATTCGTCTCTTCCCTTGGGATGCATCTGGGATGGTGCCAACTCTCTTGTTGACCTCAGGGCTCTGAGCACGTCCTCACTGTCAAGGCAGTGTGGAGGTGCATTTGCCTTCTTACAAAGGCTAAGAAGAGGTGTTCTGAAACATGGGCCGGTCTGCCAACGCAAACCATGGAGTTCACACTTACACCCGTGGGTGTGCACGCCCTTGTGCTGTTTCGAATATGTGTCCTACCTGCCGTTGCAGGCTTGAGGATATGCCCTGGCACCTATGGAATTTTGGATAGGTACCCGGCTTGCCATCGCGGGACAACGAGGGCATACCTTCATCCCTGTTGTCTCACACCAGGGTGAGGCCAGCCGTCACAGGCTGTGTGTGTGGAATAGCACCTGTAAGGGGGCAACCCTTGTCCGGCGGTTTGGGGCAGGGTGGTGTGCACGTACTCTCACCTAAGGTGCTAGGGCTCGGTTAAGCCACTTACCCGGCATACCATTCCCGACGTAGGTGCCCACCTGCACTGATGGTACCTGTGATAGCACATGGCACCTGCCATTGCAGGCTGGTGCATGCACACTGTCATCCATTTAGTTAAACCTGTGTCCAGTCTGCAGTAGCAGACTTGAATGGGCGCACTTACACCCCAGGTGCTAGGGACATGTGTCCAACCTGCCCTCTCAGGTCTGTGTGTGAACTAGTGCATGTGCATCCAGGTAGTGGGGAATACCTGTGTGTGTTTTCACTACCTATGAGGCTTGCTCTTCCCATAGGCTAACATGGGAAATGGCTGACATTTCTTCAGGCTGCAATAGTGGATTGCAGTAGAGCAGCTTCATGATGTTTTCTATCAATGGATTTGCCATGCCAAACCTTTTCCAATGGTAAAGAGGGTTTTGAGATAACTCGCTTAGAAATGCCACTTATAGAATACGGAAATTTCTATGCTCTAAGAGTCTTGTATACCTTGGGGCCTTGCTGCGGTGGACTCCAGGGGTTGGGGGAGCACATCTGTGTATTCCCCAGTGACGGTTAGAAACCAAGGGCATACCAGTAGAACGAGGAGACCTCTGCCATTTGACGGCTGGCTGGGATAGATTGGATGGAGAGGTTTTGATACTTAGCCTCGAGGGGCCAGATCACAGCCCGCTAAAGATTCAAATCTAAATTCCATGGCCTCATGGCAGACAGGCCTACATTTTCAGGGAGATAACTGTTGTTCAAAGGGAAACACCTTAAACCACCACTAACTTCAAAGACACACAGCAGTATAACTACTGGTGCTATCCTTTAGCAACGGGTGAGATACGTTTGTGGGGACGCCGGACCGGAGAACCCAGACTGCGTGGTGCACATTGCCAGAGGACTCTATTGAGATCATGGAGGATTACTGCCCTTGAAGGGGACTGAGTGCTCTTTCTGAATAGTAACTGGCCTGGGCCGAAGACCTGCTGAAGTGTGGCACTCTGAAGTGGGCTCTCCAACGGCCCATTGGTGGATCTCCTGTTCTTCCAGAGGTTTCAGGAACATCAAAGATCTCCTGTGAGGGACCCACAACGTCTAACTGTGACATCTGGAGAGCGGTGCCCTATCAAGTGCCCACATCGGCTAAAGAATCCCATCGAGTAGTGAGGTGTGAGCGTGTAATTAAGACGTGTCTGGAGACCAGTTTTTCTAGTGCAGAGCCCCAGAAATCTTGCCTCCAAGTAAGGCATGTGGTGCCTGTACCGCAGGGTCCCTAACACGCCTAAGCATATAGTTGGTGGTGAGCGGATTTACTGGTTGTAGGACCCCGCGTTGCCCATTTCGTTGATCGTGCCACATTTCTCTCCTGTGACATGCCGACTGCATGCTCAATGTGTGCGTTGTATGTGATTCACAGGGTGCAACCCCCAGAGGTGGGGCTGCACCCATACTAGTGCCTCATTCTACCTCATGTGGCTCTGCTGAACTTGCGCCTGTGTGTGTGAGACCGGACTGATCTGGTGCAACCTGTATCACCGTGCACTAGACATTGTGGCTTATTTCCAGGGAGGTACAGAGTTTGCAACTCTTCATTGTGTGTGACAAGAATTGCTTAGTGCAACTCATCTCAAAGTGCACTATTGATTTTGCCTCATTTCCAGGGAGCTACGGAATTTGCAACTCTTCGTGTTGTAGACCTGAAGTGTCTGGTGTGGCCCATACCAACACGCACCAGACACTGTGCCCGGATTTCCTGATCATCGTTTATCGCTCAGGGTGCCTTCTCCTACCAATAGACTCCCCTGTGTTACACCTCATTCATCACTTGTTCCCTTTTGACCCTCATCACGGCGGACCACAAACCCTCTTGAAGACATCTTGCCATCCCAAGGACCCAGACTGAGTGGGACTTCAGCCGCATGTGTCATAGTATCCAGGAGGTCGGGATGGTTATCTTCCATTCAGGGGTATAGGACAATTCAGGTGAACCAGAGGGTGGAGGAAGGCTGGGACCACGAAGTCTGCAGGGTGTTCTTCATTGACCTGATGGGTATCAGTAGCACCGCATTAGGGTGCTGAGTGTGTATCTGAGTAAGAGTATTCCATACGGACTGACTGATAACTGTTGCAATGTGAAGCGGTACAGAGTGAGTGTGTGTGAGTGGGAGTGATAGTCTGCAGACCGCCTGTTATTCTTGACACTTGTCGGCGGTGCCGCTTTATATGTTGATTTCATGCCAAAAGCACAATACATTTGACATTGGGTTTACCCACGTGACTCTGGCCCATGGTGCTGCTCAAAAATGTTCTCTTTTCATGTATGTACATGTCTGTGATATCGTTGTGACCTGGGTTGTACCCTATAACTGTGCAGGACTGTATTATCAGGAGCGCCAGGGTGGGCCTGGGGAGGACAGCGTGTCACACCACAGAAGGGTGCTTCCTCTGTGGGACGGAGGGGTTAGATTAGGAGTTGTCCACAGTCTGCATACTATTCATATCAAAACAATAAGGGTGGACCTAGCACTGCTAATAATTTTTTAAAAACTGGATTTGTAAAGTGCTGCTTATCACCCATGAGAGTATCCAGGTGGTGGGGGAGTTCAGCTGCATACAGATGTTAGTTGAATATCCAGGTTTTGAGATCGCTCTGGAATTCCTGCAGGGTGGCGACTGTGCGGAGTTGGAGGGGAAGGCCATTCCAGGAGGTAGCGGGCAAGTAGGAGAAAGCTCGGCTGACGCTCCTGCTTCTGTGGATGCGGGCCATGTGGGATAGGGAGAGGGATGCAGAGCAGAGTTGTCTTGTGGGGTGGTGGAAATTCACCCTGTGGTTGAGGGAGGCCGGTCCTTTGTTGTACAGGTCCGGAAGGCATGGTTTGGAGTTTGAACTGGCAGCATTTGCTAATGGGGAGCCAGTGTAGTGCTCTGAGGTGAGGGGTGAAGTGGGTCCTCCTAGGTATGTAGAGGACGAGCCAGGCAGCTGCGTTCTGAATAATCTGTAGTCTTTTTAGTAATTGTGAGGTGATTCCCCACGTAGAGGGAGATGCTGTAGTCCAGGTGGCTGGTGATGAGGGCTTGGGTGACGGTGCATTTGGTGCTGATGGGGATCCAATTGAAGATTTTCCGGAGCATACAAGTGAGGAAACAGGAATATGAGAGCGTTTATCTGCTTCTTCATGGTGAGGTTGTTGCCGAGTATGATGCTAGGGTTTCTTGCGTGCTTTGTGGGTGTGAGTGAGGGGCCAAGTTCACTTGGCCACCAGGAGTCTTCCCATGGGGAGGAGTTACTCCCGAAGATGAATATTTCAGTTTCGTAGGTGTTGAATTTGAGGAACCTATTCTGCATCCAGCTGGCAATGCTGGTCATGCACCTGTGGAAGTTGGATTTGGTGGTGGTGGTGGATTCTTAGGAAAGGGAGAGGATGTGCTGAGTCTCATCAGCGTAAGAAATTATGTTCATACCATGGGATCTGGCCAAGGTGGTCAGGGCGGTCATGTACATGTTGAACAAAGTTGGGCTCAGTGAGGACCCTTGGGGAATGCCATAGATTATATGCTTTGGCCCTGCAGTGTAGGGTGCAAGGCGGGCGTACTGAGTTCTTCCAGAGAGGAAAGACGTGATCCACTCAAGGCCTTTTCCTAGGATCCCCATCTGGTGGAGGCTGTGTAGGAGGATGTAGTGGAACATGATGTTGAAGCCTGCAAAGAGATCGAAGAGGACCAGGGTGCCAGTTTCTCTCTGTCTAGGGAAGCCCTGATGTCATCCGTGGCTGTGATTAGGGTCGTTTCTGTGCTCTGATTTGGGCAGAATCCAGATTGGGAGGGGTCCAGGAGGTTGTTGTTTTCTTGGTGGTTGGTGAGCTGGATGTTTATTGCTTTCTCCAAGACTTTAGTGGAAATGGGAGCAGGGAGATTGGCTGGTAGTTTTTGAGTACTTCCGGGTCTGCAGTGGATTTTTTGAGGAGAGGTTTGACTTATGTGTGCTTCTATCCCTCTTGGAAGGAGGCAGAGGAAATGGATGAGTTGAGGAGGAGTGTGGAGAGTCCTTGCTGATGGTGCTGTTCCCCAGATTGAATAAATATTGGGGGCAGGGATCTCTAAGAGCTCGCAAGTGGATGGAGCTCATGATGGTGGGTGTGGTCTGTGTGGAGAGTGGGTCCCATGTGGATATGTATTTCAGTGAGGTTGAAATCGGCTATGGGTGGTTGGGGGTCGAAGTGTTCATACATGGTGGCAATTTTGTTGTAGAAGTCTGCAAGGGTATCGCAGATGTCCTGGAAGGGGGTGACGGTGTTCTCTGAAGCTGCATGGTTAGAGAACTTTTGAACGATGCAGAGGAGCGCCTTACTGTGGTCAGAGCTGGCTTCGAAGCGGGTGGTGAGGGCCCTTTTCTTGGCAGTTTTAAGGTGTTGGTGGTATTCATTGAGAACTAGTTTGAATTTGGCTTGGTCCGTGGGTGTTTTGCTGGTGCACTAGACACTTTGAAGCCTTTTGCAGTTGCGTTTAGTGGATTTAAGTTCTGGAGTGACCCAGCTGAAGTGTTTGAGTGTTTGTCTGTTTTGGTGGGTTTGAGGGGTGCTACTATGTTGGCACAGTCAGTGATCCATTTGTTGAAGTTTTCGATGGCCACATCGAGGCTAGAGGTTGTGTCTAGGGGTGAGGCACTGAGGGTGTTTGTCCAAAGGTCTTCAGGTACTTTGCTCTAGCTCCTGTGTGGGGTGCTGGACTGCTAGGTGGGGATGCTGCAGGTGGATGTGATGTAGAAGTGGACAATTGAGTGTTCAAACCAGGTTATTTTGGTGGAGTGGCTGTACTTGATTTTGTCGCTGTCCGAAAATGTGGGGTCCAGTGTGTGTCTGGCAATGTGCGTGGGGTCAGTGACTAGTTGCGTGAGGCTGAGTGTACCTATGCTTTCGGGGAGGTTGTTGGTGTTGGTGTCATTGAGTTCATCAATGTGAAAGTTGAGGGTCCAGAGGAAGATAAAGTCTTTCGAGTTGATGGCCAGAGGGGCGACGAAGTTGGGGATGTCATCGCAGAAGGCACGGCGAGGTCCTGGGGGTCTGTAGGCAAGAGTTCCTCTGACTGTTTTGCCAGATTTGAAAGTTGAGCTGTTCCATGATGGGAGTGATAGTGTCGGTGGTGGCTTTGCAGCTGAGGGATTATTCGTGGATGGTGGTTATACCGCCTCATTGTTTGTGGATGCATTCCCAGTGAACTATCTTGTATCAGTTTGGAGTATGTGGCGATGTCGGGTGCTGATGAAGGGTTGAGCCAGGTTTCGGTGAGGAAGAAAACAACATCCAGTGTGAAAGGTGTGATGTTGTCCCACATCTCGATGGCATGTTTGTGGTGTGAACGGGTGTTCATCAGCAGGCAGTGGAGTTGTTCTGCAGGGGTGGCGGAGGGTGGGGGTTCTTGAGCGGGGGGATTCTTTGTTACAATGGAAGGGGCAGTGACGGAAGAAAAATAGTCTTGCGATTGATCGTGGAGAAGTGCAGGTGCAGTTGTTGCTGCAAGGTCCGGAGTTGAGGGTTAGGAGTTCAGTGCGGGTGTAGCTGTGGGTTTACGGGGGCAAGGGGTCCTGGCACGGGGCGCAGTTCAGGCACATATGGGCTTGCCTTTGGCATGCCTTCGGCTCACCTGCAGTGCACCCGCACTGCGGCCTCCATTAGTGTTCATGTTATAAAGATTGAATATGTGTATTAAAACTAAACGTTATTTATATAGATCCTGCGTGATGTCTCTTTTGTGATGCTCCGTGTTTTTATCGTGAGTGACTGCTGTGTCTTAGCTTAACACATTGCCTCTGAGGAAAGCATGATTGCCCAGTGCCAAGCTACCCAAGGGTGAGGGCAGGTTATACAGCAAGTGTAATCACCCGCCCCTGACAAGAGCGGTAGGTTCTGTCTGGCTGGGGGCATTCCTTTAGCCAACCAGAAAGTGCCGGTTCCAAAAAAGAGAAATTATATTTCAATGCTCATGGGCCCAGATGGCTCGATTGTGCGTGGCAGCAAGGCCATAGCGAACTCACTAGTGGACTATATGCAGGCCAAAAGATGGGGTTCTGCACAAGTTCATTCAAGACTGCCCCTGTAGGCGACTGGAGAGTTTCAGGGCCGAGGAACTAGAAACCGAGCTTACAGTGGAGAAAGTACAGTGGGTCCTCCTACAGCTACAGTCGATAAAAAAACTGGCTCTAATGGACTTCCGGCGAAATTCCTGAAAAAAGTGGTCACTGACATAGTGCCTTTCCTTATCAAGATGTTTATGGAGACGAGCAGTCGGGGTGCCCTACCAGACAACCTTGGCAGGGCAATGACAGTACTCATACCCAATGTGGGAAAACCTAGAGACCACTGGAATGCCTACCGGCCAATCTCGGGGGCCCGATTCACAGAACTAACTCACGACAAAATCTTAAACTTACTCATTTTGGTATTCACAGAAGGCATTTAGTAGTAGTAAAGTTAGGATTTTTGTCTTAAGTCTGTCTTAAGTCTGTCTTAAGTCTGTCCTAAGTTTGTCTTAAGTCTGTTTGAAGTCTGTTTGAAGTCTGTTTGAAGTCTGTTTGAAGTCTGTTTGAAGTCTGTTTGAAGTCTGTTTGAAGTCTGTTTGAAGTCTGTTTGAAGTCTGTTTGAAGTCTGTTTGAAGTCTGTTTGAAGTCTGTTTGAAGTCTGTTTGAAGTCTGTTTGAAGTCTGTTTGAAGTCTGTTTGAAGTCTGTTTGAAGTCTGTTTGAAGTCTGTTTGAAGTCTGTTTGAAGTCTGTTTGAAGTCTGTTTGAAGTCTGTTTGAAGTCTGTTTGAAGTCTGTTTGAAGTCTGTTTGAAGTCTGTTTGAAGTCTGTTTGAAGTCTGTTTGAAGTCTGTTTGAAGTCTGTTTGAAGTCTGTCTTAAGTCTGTTTGAAGTCTGTTTGAAGTCTGTTTGAAGTCTGTCTTAAGTCTGTCTTAAGTCTGTCTTAAGTCTGTCTTAAGTCTGTCTTAAGTCTGTCTTAAGTCTGTCTGAAGTCTGTTTGAAGTCTGTTTGAAGTCTGTTTGAAGTCTGTTTGAAGTCTGTTTGAAGTCTGTTTGAAGTCTGTTTGAAGTCTGTTTGAAGTCTGTTTGAAGTCTGTTTGAAGTCTGTTTGAAGTCTGTTTGAAGTCTGTCTTAAGTCTGTCTTAAGTTTGTCTTAAGTCTGTTTGAAGTCTGTCTTAAGTCTGTCCTAAGTTTGTCTTAAGTCCGTCTTAAGTCTGTTTAAAGTCTGTCCTAAGTTTGTCTTAAGTCCGTCTTAAGTCTGTTTAAAGTCTGTCTTAAGTCTGTCCTAAGTTTGTCTTAAGTTTGTCTTAAGTCTGTCTTAAGTCTGTCTTAAGTCTGTCTTAAGTCCGTCTTAAGTCCGTCTTAAGTCTGTTTAAAGTCTGTCCTAAGTTTGTCTTAAGTCTGTCCTAAGTTTGTCTTAAGTCTGTCTTAAGTCTGTCTTAAGTCTGTCTTAAGTCCGTCTTAAGTCCGTCTTAAGTCTGTTTAAAGTCTGTCCTAAGTTTGTCTTAAGTCCGTCTTAAGTCTGTTTAAAGTCTGTCCTAAGTTTGTCTTAAGTCTGTCTTAAGTCTGTCCTAAGTCTGTCTTAAGTCTGTCTTAAGTCTGTCTTAAGTCTGTCTTAAGTCTGTCTTAAGTCTGTCTTAAGTCTGTCTTAAGTCTGTCTTAAGTCTGTCTTAAGTCTGTCTTAAGTCTGTCCTAAGTCTGTCTTAAGTCTGTCTTAAGTCTGTCTTAAGTCTGTCTTAAGTCTGTCTTAAGTCTGTCTTAAGTCTGTCTTAAGTCTGTCCTAAGTCTGTCTTAAGTCTGTCTTAAGTCTGTCTTAAGTCTGTCTTAAGTCTGTCTTAAGTCTGTCTTAAGTCTGTCTTAAGTCTGTCTTAAGTCTGTCTTAAGTCTGTCTTAAGTCTGTCTTAAGTCTGTCTTAAGTCTGTCTTAAGTCTGTCTTAAGTCTGTCTTAAGTCTGTCTTAAGTCTGTCTTAAGTCTGTCTTAAGTTTGTCTTAAGTCCGTCTTAAGTCCGTCTTAAGTCCGTCTTAAGTCCGTCTTAAGTCCGTCTTAAGTCCGTCTTAAGTCCGTCTTAAGTCCGTCTTAAGTCTGTTTAAAGTCTGTCCTAAGTTTGTCTTAAGTCTGTCTTAAGTCTGTCCTAAGTCTGTCTTAAGTCTGTCTTAAGTCTGTCTTAAGTCTGTCTTAAGTCTGTCTTAAGTCTGTCTTAAGTCTGTCTTAAGTCTGTCTTAAGTCTGTCTTAAGTCTGTCTTAAGTCTGTCTTAAGTCTGTCTTAAGTCTGTCTTAAGTCTGTCTTAAGTCTGTCTTAAGTCTGTCTTAAGTCTGTCTTAAGTCTGTCTTAAGTCTGTCTTAAGTCTGTCTTAAGTCTGTCTTAAGTCTGTCTTAAGTTTGTCTTAAGTCCGTCTTAAGTCCGTCTTAAGTCCGTCTTAAGTCCGTCTTAAGTCCGTCTTAAGTCCGTCTTAAGTCCGTCTTAAGTCCGTCTTAAGTCCGTCTTAAGTCCGTCTTAAGTCCGTCTTAAGTCTGTCTTAAGTCTGTCTTAAGTCTGTCTTAAGTCTGTCTTAAGTCTGTCTTAAGTCTGTCTTAAGTCTGTCTTAAGTCTGTCTTAAGTCTGTCTTAAGTCTGTCTTAAGTCTGTCCTACTACTTTTGATATTCACAGAAGGCATATAGTAGTAATAAAGTTAGGATTTTGTCTTAAGTGTGACTTAAGACAGACTTAAGACAGACTTAGGACAGTCTTAAGACAAACTTAGGACAGACTTAGGACAGACTTAGGAGAGACTTAGGACAGACTTAGGACAGACTTAGGACAGACTTAGGACAGACTTAAGTCAAAATCCTAACTTTACTACTACTACTAAATGCCTTCTGCGAATACCAAAAGTAGCAAGTTTAGGATTTTGTCTTAAGTTAGTTCTGTGAATCGGGCCCTCTGTACTTAACACAGATACTAAAAATCCGACAAAGGCCCTTGCAAACCCTTTGTGCGGTGTAACTCCGGACCCCATTCATCCAAATCAAAATGGCTTCAAGCCTCACAGATCCATGAAACTCAACCTGCAGCATCTCTATTAACAACATAGCAACCATGGACGGTCTGACAGAATTCCTGGCGGTGACCACGTTAGATGTGATAAGGCATTTGATTTGTTGGGTTGGCGGTTTCTCTTTGAGCTCCTCAGGAAAATGGGCATTGGGCCAAATTTCATGAAGTGGTACAGCTGCTATATACAACCCCAAGGGAAGAATCAAAGTCAACTGAGTAACATCCTGAGAGTTCCCCATAAGTAGAGGAACCAAACAGGGACTGTCCCCTGTCGCCAATACTATTTGTGGTGGCCATGGAGGGACAAGTGGAATGAATGAGAGTGGATGGCCAAATCTGGGGCTAGAGGTGGGTCTCCACATGGGAGGAGCAGATCTCACTAAAAGCAGACAAGAACTTGCTGTACCTGGCAGAACTGGAGCTCTAGCTGGCAAGGGGGGGCGAAATATTCCAAATATACAGGGAATATTCTAGACTGAGCATAACCTGGGACAAATTCCAACTGTTCTTAATGGGCGGATGAGAACCTTCACCATCCCTACCAATGCCCCTGAAATGCGCAGGTACCCACTTGTGACGAAAGGATGTTCCACACAGATAAACTAGCACCCTTGCTCCACAAATTGGAGACAGACTCCAAGCATTGGAGCTCCCTGCCACTCTCACTGATGGGCTTGGCAGCGCTTTTTAAAATGATCGCATTACCCAGATTCATATACACAACTCAGAAGTGCCTGTGCCTCATACCATCCACCTTTTTTCGGACACTAGACAGGAAACTAAGGTTTCTCCTTTGGGGGGGTGCGCAAAACTAGGATAGCTCTCTCTCCACAATAACGGTCGGTATATGAGGGGGGCATTGTGCCCTCCCCAGTGGAAAGAAATACTACAAAGCAGCTCAGATGGGAATCATTATTGAGTGAACTTACGCCCCATTGGACGACCCAGCATTTCAACTGGACTGACTGATGCTGGGCAAGAGGGAATACCTCCATGCTCTATACAGAGGTCGACTACCTACTACTCTCCCTCCAGCGACTACCACAGTGCTCACTATCTGTAATTGCGGCTGCGAGAAATGGGATGGGCCAAGGTACTTACCTTGAGTATGACGCTATGGGTCAGGACTAAGCTGTGTCATGTTAACACTTTGCACAGATTCAGGGGATGGGGCTTGAGTGGCCACTCTACACTGGGGGAGGTTTGGTATGCAAATGGAACGGCACCCTCAGCATACTTGAGAAAGGAATATGGCATGTCACCCAAAAAGATATTCAACTACCTGTGTCTGCGTCACGCACAAAGTACCCGGATCCAGCTGAGGGAGGAAACAATGGAAGAGTCTCCCTTGGAAAGATGACTGCTAGACAGGCACATGACCACTAAGGTAATTTCCATAACATACAGTACGCTCATAACAAACACACGGGAAGAGATGAGCAAACTTGGGGCATGCTGGCAGGCAGATGTGGTAGAAGTGGATGATGATGACTGGAGCAAAGCCTTACAATTGCCACGAATGGTGGCAATACAGTCACATCTCCGACTGATACAAATTAAAATACTGCACAGAGTATACTATACTCGAACGCTTCTATATAAAATAAGGAGGGCAACTGACGACAAGTGCCTCCAAGACTGTGGCCACCAGTGAACATTTCTACACACACACTATGGGGCTTCCCTACACTGGGACCATTTTTGGACAACGGCGCGGACTGGACTTCAAGCTGGAGTGGGGAAACCGATAGAAGGGCAGGTGATCCTAGGGTTGCTGGGAGTATGGAGTATCAAATCTAAAAACCTACCAAAAACATCTTGCGAATCTGGAAAATCGTGAAGAAATGGGGAAGCATGGACAGGCCAAGGGTGCCCGACTGGGAGAAGGAAATGCAGAGATACTGTGCCCTGGAAAAACGAATGTATTAGGTTACTGGATGCACAGGGAAGTTTGAGAAGATATTGGAGGGCTGGGATAATGATTTGGAGGGGGGGGCGACAGACTGCAAGGAGATGGGAAATGATGAACGGATTGAGTGCTATGGAACCAGGGATGGCCATATATTGCCAGGAGCACGGAATCCAACTTAAAACACTACTGTGAGGACTAAGCAGTCAGGTTTCGATGAACCCGTGGTCAGGGGAAAGGAAGGAGGGATAGATATGGGGACAGTATGTGCAAGCCTCAAGTTGGACTTTGTTTCCTTGTTGAACTTTGAGATCACATTGTACGAGACAGAGATCTAAACTCGAGTTTGTAAATGTAAAATCAATAAAACATGTTTTCAATCATAAAGTTGGGGGGAAACCATGCCAAGGCATTCAGATCCAACAACACACAGTCTGTCTGCTTGCACCACCTGGTTGAAAATGCCTGGGAGCAATGGAGAATGGCCTCTACTGCTATGTTGGTGACAGTCCCTCACAAACATAGGGCTTTGTTCAGCCTTAAAGAACGTGTGGGCATATTATCAACGGCCAGCGATAATTATTGCTGGCCATGCTTAGCGATAAATTTCTTATCGCAGGCTATCTCTGGAATTTATCGCCCTGGTAGCGCGTTATTAACAACGCTTTTCTCCAGGGCGATAAAAATTCTAGAGATAGTGAGGTTATCGCCATTTTGCAGGGAAAATCGCTGGTTTTCCAGCGATGTTCCCTGCAAAACGGCGATAACCTTGCTGATACAACCCTATGGTCGTATCAGTATAATCCACCCCCTATGTCAAATATAGGTAAGTCAGGAATTTAGCAGACGTTAGATTTTGGCGAAAACGGTAGTTTTTGCCAAAATCTAACGTCTGCTAAAATCCTGTGGGCTGACTTGTAAATATTGCGATGTGAACATCAGCGATATTTGCAAGGTAGTCCATCCGGGGTACACCCAGTGACGCTCACTTTGCATCTCATTAGAGATGCAAAGGGAGGCACTGGAAAAAAGGGTGCAAACATGCGATTATGCATGTTTGCACCCTCTTCTAAATAGGGCGATAGTTTTATCACCGCTTTTTTGGCTTTTTAAGCCAAAAAAGCGGAGATAAAGCCCTTGTAAATATGCCCCCCACACACTCAGTTGGCCAATGCTGCTGTTACTTCTCCCAGCTCGAATTCAAGCAACCACCCCAAATCGTTACTCGTATATCTTAAAATCTATCATCCAGTCCAGCATTTTTTTTACTGTGGTAACAGTACTTTGCTTTCTCTATAGACAATCCAGGACAGCAAGTACCTGAGAGCAATAAAAAGAGTGAGGTGTGGGTGTACTTCTCACACCGGACATGGGACAAGTTACGATCTGCTACTTCCTGTCAGGTAGGCGATAAACAAATGATGTTCCAGACACAGAAGTCGCCAAGAGGGATTAGTCAGGGTGGGGGCAAAGCGGGCATTAAGTCACTTTCGTTTCCCATGCCATTTTTAGGTCGAGGACCGGAAGTCGGAGATTTAATGTTTCTGAGAGTGGCTCTTTAGCCCGCCTCTCTTTTTGCCTCTCCTCCATTGGCTGGCTTCCTAAACGGAGGCCAGCCATTGGAGGAGAGAGCCGTACCTCCAAATAGGCTCCGTCTTTTTCATATTCGGGGGCGTGTTCCGTGCTGTTCTTTCCACTTTTTAGCCACGCCCTTTTTAGGCGTGTTTTTCTCTCCTCCAGCCAATGGCAAGAGGAGAGAAAAAGAAACACGCCCCCGAATCTGAAACCGCCGCTGCGTTTCTCCGAGGCATTTCTGCTTTGCCTCGGAGAAAGGCGGCGGTGTTCATGGCATCCTCTCCCCCTTGCTTCATTTTAGGTCTTGTGCCGCGAGTGCTGTTTTCCGTGTCTTCTTTAAGTTTATAACACCGGCTTTACCAAATGACGTAAAACAATAATTTTAGAGCTATTAAAAGCTTTTTGGGGGAGTAATCTGCAGTTCGTTTAATCCGCAGGCGCGTTCACAGGAAAATCGCAACTAAATGAGAGGTCCCAGGAGACTGAAACCCTGAGTTTGCTTTGCCAGAATTGAAATCCACGACACCGAGTCTCTAGATTGAATAAACGCGTCGCTGAGTTTCCTCACTCGCTTGATGCAAGGATGTGAGGGCGGGAGTTATCGCCCCTTCACTTAATAAATGGAAATGTGACACTTCTTTGCTCGGTGTGTGTGTGTGTGTTCTGTTCTGTTCTGTTTCTAAGAGCTGCTGACTCTGGCAGATATTGACAAGAGAAACGGGGATGAGGTGCCCAAGAGCACACAGTTTGGTCAGTATGATGGGGAAGTAGAGATTTGGGTCCAGGTCTCGTGTTTGTGTGGTTCGCCCTAGCCTGTGCCCTTCTCAGCGGTGTTCACCTGTCGAGTCTGCGATCTGATAAAGTGAGCTCTTATGAGCGCCAGGGACACCCCCGCCATTACACACACTAGACACGGAGGGTCACAAGCGATCCGTACTTGCCATGTGTGTTTGAGTACCCGCATAACACACTTGCAAGCCCCAGAAATTTAGCAAAGGCCCACGCAGGATGTGCAACCAAAGTCAGTCGTGTGCTCTCGTTTCACAAATCACTGTTAACAGATCACTTTGACCAGCTGCTTTTAGTGAAGTAACGGAATACTACAAGTCCCAGAATGCACTGATTTATGACATGAAAGCCGATGTCTCAAGGCATGGTGTCAAGTTGGCAACTCTTCCAAACCTCAGAAAACAGCATACATGGCTCCCAAGAGCTGCTGCTGGCAGCGTTGAGAGGGGGAGGGCTTCCTTGCAGTCACACCTTCATGACAATGGGGAGGGGGTGGAAATGGGAAGGGGTGTTTAACAATGACCTCTCACAGGCAGGAGCCGCGGGATTAGCTTAAAGTCCCGTGAAGAGGCCTGGCTGCTGAGGCCCTGGGAGGCAGGATGACAGATGGGGGAGGTATGTGCCCACAGGCCGAGGCATGCCCCCCCCCCCCCCTTCCAGGGAAAGGTAATGCAAAAGGCTCTCTTCACCCCCAAGGCCCTCCCAAGGATGGGTCGTATAGCCAAGCGCCGCAGCTTTCTACTCGGCACCCCATTTATTTCACCACAACTTGAGCAAAGCGAGATAAAGTAGAAAATATATATATACATATATATATATTGTTTGCATGTATCCGGAGAAGCCTCCCCAGCCGAACGGGCTGATGGGCTCAGCGGACACTGGGACTGTGTGTGACCCCATTGTCACAGCAGGGCCGCTCGGGCTTTCATCCTCCTGAGGCTGATCAAATGAATACGTTTGAGGTGTAATAAACATCTGTTATACTATGCCAAGAAACCCTCGGGCGCACGTTAGAAAAACACTCTATGTGAGACCCCACGTCAACCCCAGAAGAATGCACTCACGGGGAGGGGGTGCGCAGGCCCGTGTCCAGCGCCTCCAGTCCTTGCTTTCAAGCACCCTTCCCGCCGCATGCTGTGCCAAGCTAAAAACTAGAATTAAAGGCCTCTGTGCGAGGCGGCAGATAAGGTTTTGAAAGGGGAGGATTTTATTCCTTACTTTTGGAAACTGACAGTAAAATGTTTTCTTAAGGATTAAATACCTCAAACCTCATTCCAAAGGGGAGCTTTTTTAAATGAGTAACGTTGACAAATGTGTGTTTAATTGATCAACCATGACTCTCCATTTCATGTAATCCATACTTCTTAGCTGGCACTTCAAGTAAATGAAAGAATGCATTTTTCACGTATAAAAAAAATAACCTTGTGATCCGACACGCAATAGTAGCGTGTTTTTATGTTTTTGCAGCTGCCCGCGGCTTACGCCTCCATCTTCTCTGCTTTGGTCACTACGGCAGTGCTGGTGGTGAATTGAGAAGAACTCTCTGTATCTCCTTCACTCACATTTCTTTTCTTTTTGTGTTCATTTGTTAGACCTGGGCATTATTGGATGTACCCACAGTAATGCTTTAAATTGGCGCATCTATTGAAATGCTGTCCATTTTAAACACAGACCATTACTGTTTCAAAAACACAGGGCCTGACGCCAGGGTTCTCAGTCACAAAACTGTCAGTGGGCATGAAGGTACCCATCATATATTGTAATTGTAAATATCCAGTTTTGGACAAACGGCAACCAAGCATTTAGTCTAATTCTAAGCGCTCACAATCGTTAAAGGCCCAAGATCACACAACCTGATCTACCGTATACATGTCTACACACACACTGCATCTCTTGCCTGTTTGTGCTGCTGCCTTTTGGTTGGATGTGTTACCTGTTATTGTGTTACGTTCAGATATATTTTTTGTACATAGTTTTATATAGCGCGAACTTGACCCGAATCGGGTTTCAGAGCGCTTTACATAGCACCAGTTGCATTACATGAGGACACATTCATTTTTGTCTCTGGGAGATTAAGTGATTTGCCCAGAATCACAGGATGTTCTGCGTCATTGCCAAGACTCGAACCCAGTTCCCCAGATTCGAGGTCGGACGCCCTAGCCAACGCTTTATAGGGCGCTACAAGCAGCACTAGTGCCATTTCTAAGCACTGTAAATGAAAGATGTCACTATTCTGTATTGCAATACATTTAAAGTTGAAATGCTGAGTCTGCCTTCCCGGATTCGAACTCTTGATCTTCAGAACACCGCATTTGTCAGCAGGGAGCGCTCAGCTCACCGAGCCTTCCTGCAGGCTTTTTGCAAAGATGTTGTGTATTGTGGTGATGTTATGATGGTCCAGATTTGTCACGAGATATCGTGCTATTTGTGTATTTGAGTTAAAAAAAAAAAATCTTTGACAGTTGGTGTGGCACTGGCGCGCGGTGAAACCATCGAGAGCATACGAGTCCTTCAGTTTGTGAGCGTTCCATATATAGGAGGCGCGTGGCTTCTAGACTCCTACACAGCCGTACTGCAGACCGTGAGCATTGTATCGCAGTGTGTGATCTGCAATATTTGCCACACACACATGCAGCGGATAACCCATGCGGTGGAAGCTCTTTTGATCCTATTGGAATATAGGATGCACAACCCAGGGTGTTAAGCGCAGGCCCGATCCACTGTATAGTTTCTGGATAATGTAATATGCAGGAGTTCAATATAGATTGTATATTATACGTTGGTGCTAGGTTTCCAGAGCCTGTGTTGACGGTGTTATATTATCATTCTAGAAAAAAATTCGGGAATGTGCGTTTCATCTTCACGTGAAACACCGTTCTGGGTGCCAGTGGGCTGGGGCTGTACTCCAGGGGTGACTGCCCTTTTACAGGTGACCATCAAGGGACGCTGACGAGCCCACCCTTTGGACTCAATTGGCTGTTGCGGAAATCCATTATAACGGTGGAATGTTCACATAAACAAATAGATGGATGCCACGCCGTGCCAACTGTGCCCACCCCAGCAGTGTGGATGACTTCACGTCCGTGGCATTCAGTTTGTGAAGTGTGTTTGTATAGCGGGCCGATCTTGCAGGCACCCAGCATTGGCACCGGATTCGCCAGGATAGGATTTCACGTACCAGTTTATCCTTTGGGGGAAAAAAGCTTTTAAACTATCACCCTGCAGACACAACATCGGCAGTCAGCACAGCTTCCCTCTGGTGTTTAATCATTCATTCATTCAAATGAGGGGAAGATGCCCAGGATACAATACGCCCCTAACCTGCGCATGCCCTGCTAAATCTGGAAGGCAGGAGTAAATCAAGTGCACGCCCGTCTCATCCCCTCAGAGGAGGAGTAAGTGCGCGCCCGTCTCACCCCCTCAGAGAGGAGTAAGTGCACGTCTGCCTAACCCCCACCCCCTTGAAGAGGAGTGCATGTCCGTCTCATCCCCCCTCAGAGAGAAGTAAGGGTAAGTGTACGCCCGTTTTACCCCCTCAGATAGGAGTAAGTACACTCCTGGTACATTTGATCCCCTCCGCAAAGAGTAACTGCACGTCTGCCTCACCCCCTCGAAGAGGAGTAAGTGCATGTTAGTCTCATTCCCCCAGACAGGAGTAAGTGCAGCCTGCTGCTGCCCTCCCGTCTCACCAGAACACTCAGATAAGCATGTCGGTGCTTGGGTGCGGCGTGGGATATGCAGGGCGAATGGGAGTGAGGTGGAGCTACAATAACAAAGGACGTCCCAACGCACTCTGACAGGGAAAGGATAGTGGGAGGGGGTGAGAACTGATTATTTGGAAGGGTGGCAAATTATACTGTTAGCACGCTGCTTTTTGTTTCCCACAGCTATTCTCTTTGTATTGGTTTTATTTTTCAATGCACTGAAAAAGAGGCAGCACAACTGATGGGAGAGGTTTGTGTATTTCCAAAACCCCGTGTTATCTATCATTCTGTTTTACATATGACCACAGTTGCCTTATTTCACTAGAACACTTTTAATTAAATAGCGATATGACCGCACTGTACAGTATGAAAAGGTACACGTAATACATTTCAAAAGTATGCGTACTGGGGTTGCAGCAATGGCGACAAAGCACAGCATCCAGGTGTACGCATATTATGCACGGGCAGCCAGTACACCCTGTCTGCTGAGCCTCATCGCTCCAGATGTACTCATGAACTGATACTAAAATCTGTGGGCTTCATACTACACTCAAGTCATTCTGAAAGATAAGATGAGCAATTAGTAGCTGGCATATATTCATAGTGAATAATAGGTTAGTTGTAAAATGTAATATCCAACGTGAAATAGGATTGAGTCCAATCACAAGAAAGGCCAGTCACAACATCACTCTATGCTTATATATCACTACCTCACAACATCCCTCTCCCTCACTACCTCACTCTTTCACTACCTCCCTCTCTCTATCTCACTACCTCACTCTCTATCTACCTCACTCTCTATCTACCTCACTCTCTATCTACCTCACTCTCTATCTACCTCACTCTCGATCTCACTACCTCACTCTCTATCTACCTCACTCTCCCTCACTCTTTCACTACCTCACTCTCTCTATCTCACTACCTCACTACCTCACTCTCTATCTACCTCACTCTCTATCTCACTACCTCACTCACTCTCTATCTACCTCACTCTCTCTCACTACCTCACTCTCTCACTACCTCACTCTCTCTCTGCTAATGCAATAGGTATCACATATGCAAAAATAAAAGCTAATGCCAATAGAAATGACAATGCCATTTATTTAGGGATTCAATAATGATAAAAAAATAATGAGCAATACCAATAGCTCTACCTATAATATTGCCGAGACCATTGCATTGTAAATGCTTGTTATTACTAGATGTCCATGCAGAATTTACTTCTACTTTCAAAGAAGTTGGTAGATGTATTCGATACTGAACTAATTCACCACTAATCCTTTTTTTTTGGTTCCGGAGTAGAGTGCTACTTGCCGAAAAGCACTGCAACACCTCATCAGGGGTAGCACGCGCTATATAAATGAAAACCCTTCCCTCTTCTATCTCCCTCTTCTATCCCTCCCCTATCCTTTTCAAACCAAATAACAGACTCACATGTCCACCGCTCAAATTAATTTCATATTTCCCTGCACTAATTCACCACTGATCTTTTTTGGGTTCTGGAGTAGTGTGCACTCACTAAAAAAGCGCTTTGATGCCTCGTCAGGGGTAGTAAGCGCTATATGAATGTAATTACAATACAATGCTGCACGAGCTCCCTTGCCTGTGGCATATGCGGGACATGCAGATCCGATGCAGAATGCGCCCCTCCTGTCTTCTTGCTGCTATATCCGGAGTGAAACACCGAAACTGATTTTCAGATCTAAAAGCCTCAAAAACTTTCATAAATTGTGGTGGCGGTTTTCGCTTGCAGCAGAGAGCGGAATAATTGCAAGGATATAAATCACCTCCAGCCTGGAGAGCTGGCATAATACTGAGCACACGCCGACTGCCCATTCATCACGCCACCCGACGCGCAATAAATGCCTGTCAGGAGAGCAAAAGGAATTAGCATAGGAGATGCTCAGAGCTCCCTCCCCGCTGTCCAAGCATTACTGATGGGGCTGGCTTCCCTGAAGAACACCGTGCGGGCTGGAGGCTCTGCCTCGCGCCCCGAGGCCCCACACGTCCAGCAAAGGCTTCACGCGCGCGTGTAGTGTGCAGTATGGAAAGCAGGGAGTGCAATGTCCCTGGAGCTTTGCATTACACTGAGACCTATGCAGCTCTGGTTACGTAATTGATCCGGGTGTGCGAAATTCAGCTGCCCAATCCTTGATCATAAATACCGGGCACCCAGTATTCCTAAAGGGAGATCCGATCATAAAGGACAGTGCTCCCCTAGGATTCATCCCATCTGTAGCTAATGCATGATGCAATTGGCCAAATGTTAGTGCATGATAAATACAAGCAACGCAATTTCACCAGTTTTATTTTAAAGTATCATAGCCTTAGTCCAATGGATAGTCAAAATAATACACAGTCCAAGCAATATCATCTTTCTCTGAAACCATCCAAGCCATCAATCTGAGTTGACCCAGACAAGGGCCTGATTTAGGAGTTGGCAGGACAACACCCAGCCCGCGGCGGCAGCGGTCGGGAAAACTCCAACAAGAAGGCGGCATTCTGACCTCTGGATTAGGACCTCACCGCCGGGCTGGCAGTGTGCCTGCGGTGCTTTTGCGGCAGCGGCATACTACAGCGTCTACAGAGCCAGAAGGCACTGCCGCCACAGTGCAGCGCATCCACTGTTGAGCGTGCACTGTTGCCATGCAGTGGAGGGCACAACTTGTGCCCCCAGCCACTATACCCACTGGGCTGAAACACCCTGAGGCCCTGTTTGGGGCCCCTTACCTTCCTTTCCGCCGACCTTTTCATGGCGGGGTCCCCGCCATGAAAAGGTCAGCGGAAAGGAAGGTCATAATTCCTAGGGACTACCTACATTCACTGCTACTTTGCCCACCACCACATTACCCAATATCCTGACAGTGGCGGCGGTCTTGCAGCAGTGTTACGGTGTTCTCATCGCCCCCATCCTAATTCAGAGGTCGGACCACCAAAAAGCTAAGGTAGCCCCAGGACCACCAACTCCTAAATCAGGTCCTATGGAATGAGGAAGACCCTCTGGATCCAATAACAGATCCAGATGGAATGGAAGTTGAGCTGGAGGAGCTCTCGCAATATGGAGAACCAAGGTTGAGCCATCCAGAATGGAGTCACAAGAATTTTCTCTGACCTCTGACATCTGACTTATCCCAGGACCCTGGGTATCTTGAGGAAAGGAGGGACAGCGTAATCCCAAAACTGAGACAGTCCTGGAGAAACGCATCCATTGCCTGTGTTTCTGGATCCAGACGCCAACTAAAGAACTTCGATAGCTGAGGAGTGAAGCAAGATGCATGCAAGTCTAATCTGCAGGGAACCCACAGGTTGTGAAGGCCTTGGAACATAGTTGGATGCAGCTTCTAGCCACTGAAATCCCTTAGGTGATGGGAACTACAATTAGCTATAGTGGTTCTCTTGCACGGGAAGAAATCCGCTGTGATCGAGATTCGATGACTGGGACAGAATACCAGAAATCCTTGGAAATCTCTGCTGGTAGATGGGACTTCGTCCCCCCCAATTTTTTGATGTATCTAACAGCTGAGATGTTGTCCATTCTCAGCAAGATGCAACAATCCGTCTTTGAGGGAGAGAAACTCCTGATGGCGAACAATCTCTCCAGGAGCTCCAGGTAAATTTATATAGAGAGTCTCAGCTCCGCTTCCGACCAACAACCCCTGTGGTGAGGGACACACACCTCGCTCCCCTGCCCCAAAGGCTGGCATCCAATTCTATCACCAGTTCGAAGGAGGTGCCAAAACTACCCTTGCCCTTCCAGGATTCACTGTGTTTCAACCACTATATCATCTCTGTCCTGGCTTCGTCCAAAAGGGGAACCTGTTCTGAATAAGAAAACACCTTCCTCAAATTTGGAATTTTCAATTTTTAATGGCCTGGATCGCGGAGGCTAGCAGACACGCAATTCTGTTAATCAACCTAAGCAATACAGTCTGGCTGCACAATGCAGACCTCAATTCTCTCTTGATGTTGTGGATCTTCTGGGAGGGACAGATCAATTGGGTCTGGACCGAATCTATTTGGAATCCCAAGAATTCCATCTATTGTGCAACCGACAACACTGACTTCTGCGAGCTGACTATGAAACCCAAACTCAGCAGAAGCAGAATGGTCGGCGAAAGGTGAGTCTTGAACATCTGAGAATTCCGTGCCATTAAGAGAAAATCATCATGATACACTATCAGACGGACTCCCCAAGCTCTCAGTGACTCCACCACTGCTCTCGTCAGTTTAGTGAAGCACCAGGGGACTGATGAAAGACCAAAAAGAAGGGACATGCATTCCAGGCATTGACCCCACTACAGGAATTGTAGAAAACACCTGTGAGGTGGGTAAATGGGAATCAAGAGGTAGGCGTCCTTGAGTAACAGCCGGACCATCTATTCGCCTTTCTGAAGGAGATCTCTTAGTAAATTAATGCCCTTCATTTTGAAATGTCTGCGTAATATCCATATGTTGAACTCTTTCAGGTTTAGAACCAAATGTTAGTAACTCCCCTTCTTTTCAACCAGGAAAAATCTAATTATGAACCTCTTGAGATGAGGTACCAAAAAGCATACTGACCCTTTGTCCAGCAACGTTAGAATCTCTGAGTATATAAAAGACTGTTTTTTTCTGGGAAAACTACAACTGTTTTGGAGGACATGATTGGACTGGCGAGTTGTAAAATTCTAGCCTGAAGCCTAGGATGGTCTCTAGTAGCCACAGATCCTGGGTAATCTGCCTCCAATTGTCATGGATCAATCCCACTCTTCCCCACAAGATTACATCTGAAAAAGGAATACGTCTCACAAGTATATCCAGTGTCTTGAATCGCTCCTTGTGCTCCTCTGTGATTGCCCCGATGGAAGGGGGACGGCCTCCGCAGGTATGGGAGGGGTATGGTTTCAGCTGGTTCTCCATGCCATCCACCCCTGCCTCAGGATTGTATTCACATGAAATGCTAATTAGAGTATCTTTGTCAATGGGCCAGCCATGTCCACGAGCTTGTACTAACAGTTACACCAGGCCTGGTCTAGGCCCTTCTCCTTTGCATATTTTCTCATAAAGGTGACCATGGTAGGGTCCACCTCTGGGGTATCCGTGACCTTACATACTATGGACCTCTTTATCGAAGCTCTGGTGAAGGTGCAGTTGGACATATTTAGCCACCCCTGAGGGGGAACCCAATTTGAAGCAGTGGGGTGTATATTTTCTGTTGGCTAGAAATTAAGTACTGAAGGATTCTTGAAAGAAGAAGAGTGGGGCATATCAGCAAGCAGGCGTTAAAAAATTATTGCCGCTTTTGCGTCAGTTTTCGGACAAAAAGCAGCGATAATTTCATCGCCTTATCTGCAAGGTCACGCTATTGCGTGAAACCTTGCCTTATCTCCATTTCCCTTAACGCCCATCTTTGCATCTCTAATGAAATGCAAAGTGGCCGTTCCTCCCCAATAAGCGTCATTTCTCCTATTATCAAGCCTCACGCAAAGCAGCATAGCGACAGGAAAAGTAGCGATAACCTGTTATCGCTACTTTCCTTACGCCTGCTTTGAAACTGACTTAGTCATGATATCCTATGGAAGGTGGATATCATGGCTAAGTATGTGAGGCCCTATCAGCAAGCTATCGCCAAACTTCGTGGGATTATCGCTGGGTTTCCAGCGATAATCACACGTTTGGAAGTTAGCACTAGGATTTTTATCGCTTTTGAGATAAGCGCTGCTAATCGCACGCTATCTCAGCGATGAAAATCCACGCTAGCCGTCGATAATTATCCTAGCGCAAAGTGCACTTAGCGATAATTATCGCCGGTTGTTGCTGATATGCCCCAGTGTTTCTTCTTGCTAGATCCAGGTTTATCCTCATTTTCGCTGTCCAAAGAGTGAGAGGATGAGGAGTCCAACTAACAGGTATTGGCAAAGGAGGGGATGCGTAAGTGTTAGGTCTCTCCCAGAGGGGAGGCGCTATAGCCATGGTGAGTGTCACATCTGTGTCACGGTTTTTATATGGTTCAGCATGTACCTCTACCTGGGTCTTTTTCTTTGGCCTTCCCTTTTGTGTAGGAGCAACATCACTTCCTGCTGCAGGGATTAAGGGTTGCCAGCCCTGTTGACGTGTATAATCACGTAAGTGATGAGTAAAAGAACCCAAGGGCCTTATTAACTGATTGCTGCACACTTCAGTCAAGTGCTTCCACCAGATTCAACTCCAACTGGTCATCAGCTTCATCAGGGAAAACCTCCATATCAGCCTCGTAAGGCTCCCACTGTGCCATTCTCTTGATATGCTTCTTGAGAAATAGGCAATACAAGAGAGAGGGGAAGTGTGGACCCCAGCCAGGCAAGAGGGGACCCAGGGGGAGCGGAGCGCGAGCCAGTCGCCCCCTGGGAGGTTTCGCACAAGGGAGCAGCCACCCAGGTGCGGGATAGGGTCAATCAGGGAGGCGCGAGGCGCAAGAGGCGAGGGAATAAGTAAGGGCGCTGTGGGGCGGGAAATTCATTGTGATCTAGGGAGTGGGGAGGAAGGGTTTTGAATTTGCCCCACCCACCCTTCCCCTTTTTGTTTTATTTGTTTTGTGTTTTTTCCCTTTGCCTCTATGGGGTTTTTTCTTCCAGGTTTGGCTACAGCCAGGCCTGGGAATTTTTCTTTTTGCCACGATAAGACAGGTTTTTTCGGTTAGATAGTTTTTTCTGGTAGGCGGGTTTTGCTGGGGGGGTGGGCAGACTGGAGCGGGATTGCCCATCCTCCAACGGGGGAAGTGGGGGACGCAGTCACGGGGACGGGAAATGAGAATGAGGGGGATCTATCAACAGGAGTCATTGAGTTGTTTTTGCTTGGGGTCTAACTTGGGGGTTAGGTTTATATAGATGTCAGAGAAAATTTGGGGATTTGATTATCAGATAATGGAAAAATGGTGTTTTTGAGAAAGGTATAATTTGGCACCTGTCTTAATAAAGTGGCCTTTTTTGCTAACAAAGAAGTGGTGAATCGTGAGTTATTGTGCGAATACAATGCTTCAGTTAAAAAGTGGCGGGAGCAGCCTGGAAACACTCTAGGCCAAGCCTGCGTCAATTTTACAATCCTGTGCTATTTCCAGCAGTCAGGGCACAAGGGAAGCAAATCTAGAGAGCCACCACACCAGTCTTAGTGAAGCGCTGCTAGCGAGGAACAAACGTGAACGCTTTGTGAATTCCGAGCATTGTGAGGAAAATTGCACATGCGCACCGGCCTCGTGGTACTGAACATAAAAATAGGATTACACCCGTCACACGGACGGACATAGTCTGCTCTCTGCTCCCACTTCACAGAGGCAACTTTGGAGTCGGAGACAGCCGAAGTGTAAAATAACAATCAATGCGTGAAAATGCAAACAAGATTATGAAACAATATAATGTAAATAAGATTATCAAACAACTATCGGCGCTGACATTGTTCAACCACTAATCACTGGAAAACATTGCAGTGCTCAGCACTTGTCTCTACTGTAATAATGCAAAAAATGTACTTATCTGTCTGCGAAGCAGCAAAGAAAGGGGACAATAAATGGAGTAGTTAGTACTTATAAGGTTTGCTCCATTGTGATTGGGGCATGCGATATGTGACATATATGGGTTACACGGTTAATGTAGTTTAAAAAAAAAAATGTAAATGTGATTGGCTGCTGAAATTTTACAGTAAAAAGCAGCATAATCGGAGCCTCTGGTCCTGATATAGAATTACATACAGCGAAGACAGTCCTTGTTTTTGGATTACTGATTGGGCGTATGAGTGGGAGATGTCAGTGGCTCAGATGTTATGGCTACAAAGGAGGGTGGTTTGCTTCAACAGGTCATCAAATGTTTGACCAGATTTTAAAGACCTTTGGGAACTATTGCAGACATTTTTTCTGCAGGATGATCCCTTATGCACTGGGAAAAGGGGAGGTCACCCAACTGATGCCTTTCATGAGTGGATTTTCAAAGGAATTGTAGTGTTGTCAGGGATCTCTTTGCATTTATATTGATAGCTGTGGTTTTCAATAATCACATCTAGTGAGAGCAGAAGTAAGGGTTAAGTAAATCAAACTTGAAATTTAATTTCAACATACAACATATTTTCATATAAATCAGGAGTTCTAAGCAGAAATTCATTCTTGTATTGGACGATGCGCACATTTCTTTCGTTCCACTAGAACATGGCTCTTTTATCACTCACTGCTCTACTGTTGTTTACCATAACATGGTTCTTCATGTTTTTGTGGATTTGGGTCTCATGACCAAGGACTTTGTTCTGTCTCTTTAGGCCATTTAATATGACTGGATGCACACCTAATTTGTTCTTTAGGAATTCTCTTTTGTATTCTGTTGATATTGCAGCCTTGAGAAAGTCTCCCTGGAGACGAAACATGTGTCGGCTACCAGATGTGCAGTGCTTAATTTGAGCCGGTGGTTTCCGGTGCCCGGCAACGGCACTTAATTGGCAGCACCGGCACTTATGACAGTCTACCACATTGTGGCGCTGTTTGTCTGATTTAGAGTGAGTACAACAGTGGATGTATGTCGTTACAACGCACACTTTTACAACGCATGCACTTACAACGCATTTTTTACAACGCAAAATCCATTACAACGCATTCCATTACATAGCATGACACTACAACGCATTTTTAAAAACTACCTTTACAACGCATTCCATTACAACGCATACTACCTTTACAACGCATACAACGCATAGTATTAAATTGCATTTAAGGTAAGTATTAGATAGTATAGGGGTAAAAACTACTTTACTAACTCCAGGGGGTGCAACAGTAGGGTAAGTGTTGGATAGTATAGGGGTACAAATTACTATTCTAACTCCAGGGGGTGCAACAGTAGGGTAAGTGTTGGATAGTATAGGGGTAAAAATTACTATTCTAACTCCAGGGGGTGCAACAGTAGGGTAAGTGTTGGATAGTATAGGGGTAAAAATTACTATTCTAACTCCAGGGGGTGCAACAGTAGGGTAAGTGTTGGATAGTATAGGGGTAAAAATTACTATTCTAACTCCAGGGGGTGCATCAGTAGGGTAAGTGTTGGATAGTATAGGGGTAAAAATTACTATTCTAACTCCAGGGGGTGCAACAGTAGGGTAAGTGTTGGATAGTATAGGGGTAAAAATTACTATTCTAACTCCAGGGGGTGCAACAGTAGGGTAAGTGTTGGATAGTATAGGGGTAAAAATTACTAGTCTAACTCCAGGGGGTGCAACAGTAGGGTAAGTGTTGGATAGTGTAGTGTAATATTATGCGTTGTAATGGTATGCGTTGTAAAGGTAGTATGCGTTGTAATGGAATGCGTTGTAAAGGTAGTTTTTAAAAATGCGTTGTAGTGTCATGCTATGTAATGGAATGCGTTGTAATGGATTTTGCGTTGTAAAAAATGCGTTGTAAGTGTAGTGCGTTGTAAAAGTTGCGTTGTAAAGGTTGTTCCCCACAACAGTTGTTTACTAATTGAATGTACATTAAAAATGACAATTACCTGCCACTCATGCTAATCTCATAGCTTTGGGGGCCAGGAAAGTCTGAATTGTCACACTTATAGAAGTGTGATGGACAGTTGCTGGTTTGGTACTGTCATTGGCAGCGCTGGCGGCGGCAATGGGTGGTGTAGGCTGCAGTGGCCACCTGATGAGGGCCCTGGCACTTCATTTTTTACAAATTAAGCATTGGTTTGAATTAATTGTATTATCCAATCAGGAGCATCCACAATACCTGAAGTGGTGAAAATAAAGGAGAAAGAAAATGCACGACTGCTTTTATGGGCATTATTACTGACTAACTCAAGTTCAATGTGTTCCAGAGCCATTGCGTATTAATACCTCTTTACAACATGTGATCGAATTTGTGCATATCACTGCCACCCGCCTGATCATCATGACCCCTTGCTCAGCCGTAAGAGCACTGAATTGAGGGTACCAAGATACGTTGCACTGAAGAGCTAGAATTTTGAGCTCAGAGTACCTCTTGTAAATATTCTTTGCAGATGTGATTCCCAATTGTGACTCGTGCAACGGTTCCCTTCTTAAGGACTCACTTAATTTCAGTTATAAGTCCAGGTATTTTATATTTCGGGCTCACTTTACCTATTGTTCCCTCACTCACTTAAGATAAGTTTTGGTACTCACACCCTGCTCTAACAACGGAATACAAGCGACTTCATTGATTTAATCAGACCAGTTTGCTACTTACTTTGACTAGACATACACCCAACCTCGATTCAGGTCTTAATGTACAGAATATCCTGAATATACAATTGATCAGCTAAGGAATCCAATGGCACTTGCTACCATTGCTTAATTTGAGCTCGGCACCGGCACTTTATTGTCAACACCGGCACTTTTGACAGTTGGCCATATGGTGGCACTGTTTGTCTAATTTTGTGATGAGCACAACCAGAGGTGTTTAGTAATTCAATATACATAAAAAAGGACTAATATGACAAATGACTTTCCACCCAAAGCTATAAGAATAGTTTAACCATGAAGTATTAGTCATGTAAGGGGGCGTGGCCAGTCAAGTGTCCAAGATGGCCGCTTGCCGTTGAAGCTCTGTCGGCCGGTACAACATCACCGGCATTATCCCCTTAGTCCCCTGATGCCATTGCTCTGAAAAAGGCGGTGCTGTGCTCCTGAAGTAATCTTGAGGCCGGCGAGCCACTTTTGAGACCTGGAGGTGCTTCCATTGTCTAGTTTCAGCGATGACGATCTGAGAGCACGGAGGGACTGGGTGCGGCACCCCAAACCCTGCCGATGCTGTCGGAGCGGAGAGGGAGCGCCAGGATTAGAGGTGAGCGGGGGGCCTGTGGCTGCGCTGATTAGGCCAGTCGCTGGATGGCGGCGGAGATTCCCCCCCTCCTGATACGCCACACATGGGTGTTGATTTTGGCCTGGTCCACTATGCCCGTACCGCATTGATCACGCCAGCCATTTTCACGAGGCCATGTTGGGGACAGGGCCCACTGTGTGCCTATCTGGCGTTTGCCACTGGGTGCAAGGGCGTAAGAGACGGGGAGGGGGGATGCCCCCCTGGTTCTGACCCCAAGTATGCTGCCCGGCTACGTGGCCCCTTCTCTCCCCTCTTCCCCGCAGCCTGCTCACTACCATGCGAGCCTCCACCTTTGGGCCCCAGCGGCGTGGATGACCTGGCCTCATCGGCTACTGCTCCCGGCTTAACAGCGACATCTTGAACACGACCACCCGACCTCACTGGTCCGAAGGCCTCACGCAGCGATTACACCTCGCTGCGGCAGTGCGCCTGCACTCTCTGGCACCCAGCCCTCCTCATCGCTGAAGAGGCCTTAAGCGGCCTACTGGCCACCGCTGGAGTGCAGTCGATCCCTGGTGGCTCCCTGGCTGTTTGCTCCGTGTGCTCTGCTCTCATCTACATCGGGGCTGTCCTAGCGGACGAGATGAGCGCGCAGTCAAGATAGCAGCGACGAACCTGCCTGCGGCCCGAGCCATGGTCTCTTGTCTCAACTGGGCTGGCAACGCACCGGACATAGTGCCCTCTCCTCTCTATTAGGCCAGCTGTAATCTGCAACATTGTCACCCATATCCCTTGTAACACCACTGCGTACATCCTACCTGGCACCCTATAATTACCTTGGTCCGCAGATTGTGTACAGTGCCATTCTAACACTTTGCAACTCCACTGCGCCACTACACCTCGGCATGGGCCGCAAGGACCCTCAACAGAGGACTTTGCCCTTCGAAAAACTTGCGGAAGGAGCGACTGGGGAGACCTCTACCATGGCCCAGTGTGCACAGGACACTGACCGCTTGGACGACCTCCCTACATTATCGGTATCTATGCTTCAGGAAATGAGGGCAGGTTTCAAAGCCCTTGATGGGCGATTTGACGCATTAGACAAAAGCCTAGCGGACATGGGGGCCAAAGTCCAGGCACATGATCGGCGCTTGGATGTTGCGGAAGCCCGCATCTCAGACATCGAGGAAGGCACGGCACAATCTCCGAACCACCTGGAATGGGTGGAACAAACCCTGAAAGAAGTTGCCATTAAAAACTAGGACCTCGAAGTGCGAAGCAGGCGCAACAACATTCGCATTTTGGGTGTACCCGAGACTGCTGCTGCGGGTAGGATGGACTTATTCGTGGAGAACTTACTATCTGACTTATTTGGAAGAGAGTCCTTCACTGCGGGATTTGTCATAGAACATGCACATCAGTCCCTCGGTCCCCAGCCCAACCCTGGCCTCCCCCCAACACCCATCATTGCGCTAGTTATGAATTTCCAAGATAGAGATTCAGTGCTGCGCCTGGCCAGGGAACAGGGTGAAAATATATGGCAGGGCTCCAAACTTTCCTTCTTTCCGGACTTCACTGTAATGGTTCAAGATGCTCGCCGTAAGTTTAATGGGGTAAAAGCCACCCTTAGAAACTTGGGATTGAAATATGGAATGCTGTACCCTGCTAGATTAAAAGTTGACATGGGTGGCCATACCAGCATCTTTGACAGTCCTACGGAGGCGCAAGAATTCTGCCACACCTATAAGCAAAATAATACTGGGGTGAGGGCAAGGAATGAAGTGCCCTCCCCGCCGCACAGCGGCTCTGATGCCAGTGCTGAACTCTTTTCCAATCTGGGTACTGGTTAGCGTGGCAGCACTATTCCTCCATCTTGATTGCACAATGAGCCTTGGGATAATGCATACTATACTTCTGTATTGTTTCAGTTGTTTGCCCGGCTGACGTGGCATTGCCACCCCTCAAGGTGTACACCTTGTGCTTGTTTCAGTTCTTTCGGAAGTGCCCTTCTTGGGGCTCTTCATGTATTCGTAAAGTCATTTGGTACTTCAAGTTGAATGTTTCGTTATGGTATTGCCTTACTTCGGTTGGGGTGAGGCTGGATGGGGGGAGGTGGGAGAAAACCTTGCACTGCTTACACGCTTTTAGTTATGTACGACAATGGTCACTGTCGCAATGCACCTTTTTAGTTAGTAGTTTCTTCATGACTTCATTAATGTATCCTTACTTTGGCACAACTGGGTAATACTACTGGTCCCTCTAGTTTGTCTTTAATGTCTTGGAATGTACGGGGCCTCAACAACACCCGCAAGCGACAACAGGTTATTAATTATTTAATGCGCCATAATGTGGACAATGCCTGCTTACAGGAAATGCATTTACCTAAATCAGACAAGGGCCGCTAGCTGGGGGGCACACAGATATTTCGCTAATTATAGCGGTTACGCTAGGGGCATGGCCCTCCCTATTCACAGGAGAGTTCCTTTCAGCCTCGGCACAGTGGTAGAAGATGTTGAAGGTCGCTTCCTCATTGCCACAGGCACGCTCATGGGTCATTATATGGCTTTGATATGTGTTTATGGCCCGAACGTTGACTCTCCTGATTTTTTTCACTCCTTACATACGCATTTAGTGAAACTAGAACCTAGTCTAATTATAATGAGGGGGACTTCAATCTGCTCCTTGAGCCAAGTCTGGATAGCACCTCCACTTCCCCTGACACCAAGCCACGTGCACGCCGCGCTCTACTCGATATTTGTGGGCAGCTCTCGTTGATAGATAACTGGCGAAATCACAATCCCGCTTGCACTAACTATACACATTACTCGGGCTACCATAATACATGGACCAGGATCGATTACTGGCTAGTCCCCCCGTGGATTGCCGGCTGGTTTCGGGCCCTGGAGACACTACCATGAACATATTCAGACCACGCCCCAGTGACACTCCACCTAAAAGTTCCTCGCCCTGAGGGATTTGAGCGACAGTGGCGGTTCCCAAGTAGTGCCCTGCAGGATGAAGTTTTTAATGCAGAGGTTCGCGAGGCCACCTGGGCGGTCCTATGGGAGGGTTTCAAGGCATACATACGAGGTGTCTGCATTCCCATGCGCTCTGGTGTGCTGAAAGACTTACGTGCAACACTCACACGTATTGAATGGGACATGTTGGCTTTGGAGGCTGAGATGCTCCGCACTGACACCACAGACACTGAGGGACGACGGCTAGCCCTACTGGTCGAATTTCGCAAGACTGTAGACCGGGAATTACTATATTTAGGCAAATACCAATCCGCCAGATGGTACGAAGAAGGCGAGAGGCCTGGTAGTGTGTTGGCACAGATGCTCCGCCCCCCATATAGCAGGGCCTCCATCACCGAGCTGCGCTCACCCTCTAATCAGCGGATCTATTCTACCCCAGAGATCCAAGATACCTTTTTAGATTATTTTAAGGCCTTGTACAGTTCTACAATAGGGAGTGACATTACAGCCCAGGAAGATTACTTGTCGGAAATCGCACTGGTTTATTTGGAAAAATCTATGCTTGATTTCTTAGCGGTACCCATAGCTGAAACAGAGATCCTTGGTGCGAGAGATGCACTCCAGGACTCATTGGCCCCTGGACTGGATGGATTTGCCGGGGACTTCTATAAGGCTTACAAACATATCCTTGCTCCGCAGTTGATAGAGGTGTACGCAGAGGCACTTGAGAGGCAACTTTTGTCCCCCACACTTTGCGAAGCAGTCATTATTCTTCTCCACAAACCTGGCAAAGACCCATCCCTGTCTAGCTCCTATAGACCCCTCTTGCTATTAAACCTAGACTATAAAATATTGGCTAAGATTATCGCCAGCCGGCTATCTCAATTAATGGAATGTAATATTTCCCCAGCACAATCCGGTTTCGTTCCACACCGTTCCACTTCAGTGAATCTTAGAACGCTCTTCGCGGTTGTACACAGAATAGACCCAAAAGTTCCGGCCGCGGCTGTTTCTGCTAGATGCCGAAAAGGCCTTCGATTCCCTTAAGTGGCCTTTTTTCCTCTCGTGGTGCACCGAATGGGCACCACGGCCCTATTATACAGTAGACCCACGGCGAGACTCCGTCTGAACAGCACACTGTCCCAACCTTTTTCGTTGTCACATGGCACGCGACAGGGATGCCCGCTTTCCCCCCTTTAGTTTATCTTGGCTACGGATCCTCTGATCCGTTAATTTCAGGAACAACATCTACACAGAGGATTACAATTTAACACAGGGCCCCTCGTGATGCGCCGAATGGGCATGCCAGCGGGCTTTATTGCCACCACGGCCCTATTATACACCAGATCCACGGTGAGACTCCGTCTGAACGGCACACTATCCCAACCTTTTTCATTATCACGTGGCACTCGACAGGGATGCCCGCTTCCTCCCTTTTGTTTATCTTGGCTATGGATCCTCTGATCCGTCAATTTCAGGAACGACATCTACACAGAGGATTACAATTTAACACAGGGCACCTCTTGGATTCACTCTATGCTGACGACACCATTCTTTATATACGACACCCGCAAGAAAATCTTGAACCAATCATCAGAGAAATACTTAGGTTTGGCCGCTTTTCTGGACTGGGCATTAACTGGCACAAATCAGTAATATTTCCGTTAACGACTAGCACGACTCCATGGGATTGCGGATTCCCCCTTGAGTGGTGCAACAATTCTGTTAAATATTTAGGCATCCACGTGCACTTAGATGCTGCAAACATTATCAGCATGAATTACGGACGCGCTGTTAGGACATTAGAAACCCAGGTAGAACGCTGGCTACATCTACCATTGTCTATGGCGGGCAGGGTCGCTATACTTAAAATGATAGTGCTCCCCATATTTTTATATCTTTTTAATAATATCCCCATCCCCTCACTAAGAGTTTCTTTTTAACACTACGTACAAACCTCATTAGATTAGTATGGGGGGAAGAGGGCTCGCGTCTGCTGGCAGGTGCTTACTCTCCTGTGCGACAGGGGGGTATGGAGTTCCTGATCTCCAGTTATATTATCTAGTGGTCCAAAGCTGCTATGCATATGCGTGGTATCATCCGGATGCGAGAATTCCATTTCTGAGACCGGAGGCGGATCTTGTGCTGCCCAGAAAGCTGTCCACTGTACTACCGAGGGGCGTTCCTAGAGACCCACACGACATACAAACTGTCTCAACTACCAGTTGGGCGTGGACAAAGCTGCGGAGATTGGTGGGTGCTACCACATATTCCCCAGCCCTACCTCTTCCCAACCCCTCCTAGCTGCCAATTACTGGGGAAACGCTTGTGCAGCGCACATTAGCCAAATTCAACATTACAAGGATGGGAGATTTGTATCCAGATGAGCATATCTTTTCGGTGACCGACGACGTCTGATTTCTTGACATCTTTATGGATAATTTTGTACTGCGATGGATCCGTTCAGCTCTACGAGCCACATTGACTACTTACCCAATTGCACACAAACCCTTTGCTCCACTCACATTGACAATTGAGAGTGAGGTAGGTACTCACCTAATTTCCAAATTATACAAATCATGCGCTAGTCTGAGACTGGTGAAAGACGATGAGGTTCGTACCACATGGGAACGCGACCTCTGTCAACCTATCACGGACGAGCAATGGAAGAAGTGCTGCGTGATGACAAGGGAAATCTCCCTTAATAGTAGACATAAGCTTATACATTTTAAATTCCTCTGCCGACTTTACCACACCCCCGCCAAGGCACATAAAATAGACCCCTCCAGACCTCACAACTGCCTGAAATGCTCCGCTCCCTATGCGGACTTTGCACATCTCACATGTACTTGTCCCAAAATCAGACATATTGGGAGCAAGTACATAACGCGTTGTGCTGTATTGTATACATGTGATAACTGCTACATGATATGTTCTCAGACGGTACACCACCCATTCTATGTTATTGCTGTGAAAGAAAATTTGAAAATAAAGATAAAAAAAAAAGTATTAGCCATGTAATGTATAAGTCTGAATTGTGACACTTGTAGGAGTGTAATGGTTAATAGTAGTGTTGGCAGCACTGACAAGGGGCAATGGGCCGTGCGAGCTCCAATGGCTTCCTGACAAGGGCCCTGGCACTTAGTTTTTTTTTTTAACTAAGCACTGCTTGCTACTATTAAGTACTTACCACAGATATACCCTTGCCAGGCTAAGGGTCCCTATAACAACAAAGAAACTACTTAAGAAGCTTGGTGTAGACTTTCATGTCAACCACCAAAACCTCACAAATCATTGGAACCAACATACAAATCCTACTGACCAATCACCTCCACAAAACCGAATCGGCCTTCGACTCTTTGAGGGAAACATTGGGAAGATCATAGTCCAGAGAAACAAAAAGCAGTGTACCAATGGTTGATCACATGCTTTACAATGATATATGACATATAGAATTATAGATAGGTAACAGTGAATTACGGGGATGTATTTCACAGAGGGGTTTTAAGTGACATCAAATAGACAATGAGCACGAAGATCGAGTTGTCGATGATGTCACTCAGAACCCCAAAGTGAAAAACATCCCCGTGACTACCTTTTTAACCCAGCTTGAATTTTATGCTATGTATAGCCCCCAATATCATCTGCCCCTATTCTCAACTTCTGTGCAGGGGCAGAGGAGTAATGAGAGAGCAATACATAACCTGGCCTTTCCTCCATGACCCATATTTGAAAAATAAATACCTTACCTGCCATCCTTAAGCAGCCCCCACCACGTCCCTTATTTCCTTCCCCCACCCCTGCAGCTGTGTTTTCTGGATTAAATCAAAGCAGACAAGCATCTCTGCACTCACAGACTCTGAGAGCCTGGTCACCCTGGCCTGGTAGGCCTTTATGATGTAGCAACAGTGAGAAACGAGTTTTGTTATCAACTGTTGCTACGTCTGAAGAACCAGGGCCTTATGGGCCTGGCGGCGCAGGGCACCCCTTAATCTCCTGAGTTCACCTGCTTTGTTGAACAGAGACACAGGACATTCTGTTGAGTGTAGAAGATCAGGTTTATTAGCTGCAGCTAAGTACAGTTGTCCCAGAAGTACACTCAGTATGTTCTTACGAGACTGCCACTTTACTCCGTGGCGCACAATCTTTTATAGCACATAGATTCACCAAGAAAACTCCCAATGCATACATGGTTATCCAATGAGAAGAGTTTGAAAACAAGATATAACCAATGAGAAAAGTTTGAAAACAAGTTATCAAGTAACCCAAATAAACCTCTCTTCCAACTGTTTTGTCACCCCTCCCCACAAGTTAATCAGTGGTAGTGTCTACAACTCAACTTGCAGGTGGCAGGACATATTTGTATGCTTTGGAGGACAGTTGTGAAATGAGAGAATACAAGTAGAGAATAGCGAAGGCCAGAAGATAAGATAAAGTCAGGAAAGAATGGTGTGAACTGACAGACAGTTGAGACAGGGTTTAGTCAAACCAGACGAGGATTAGTGGACTCAGCCAGTCTCTGACATCAGTCTCGTAAACAGAGGCAGAAGGTTATTTGACACGTTGCAGTAAGATCAGCAGAAAAACTTCGTTCATTGTGCTGCCTGAGTGAGGGCAACACAAAATGGCGGTGGAACACAAAATGGTGGCTGAATACAAGCGAGATCGAAAATCGAATTTCCTCAGACCCTCCTTTTGCCATGACTCAGGCAAACCACACAGATTCATGTTAATCTGAATCAATGTCAATAGCCATGAGGTCGTCAAACTGTTGCTGCAACATCATTTTAATGTTCTCTGTTTTCTGTGACTCAGGTCATGGGACACACAGAGTGGCACAAAGACCGCAGATGGCGGGGCCACACTGCATACAGAGACAACAGGAAAAAATGATGACCAAAACCACTCCAAGGAAGGTTAGTACCTTCCATCCCCATTTAGATAGTAATCCCCAAAACCATCCTAATAAAGACCAATCTCCTTCGTCTTGATGAATCGATTCGGAGATCATGTGTAATTTGGAGATGGCTTGGTATACCGTAGGGGCGTCGTCGGGTATATAAATACAACAGCTAGATCCAATCAATTTACAGACTCCACCACGATCTGCAAGAACAACATCTAGTGCAATCCGGTTCTGCAAAGTCATGAGACGATCCGCCTGAAGTTCAGCTGTGAGATTACTCAAGGCTCCCACAGTGACATCTATGGTAGTCTCAACAACACGAACCAGCTGTCTAATGTTTCTGCTGTTGGCCATTGGGCCCCAAAAAGGAAGAAATCCTTTGAGGAAATCACTTCCCTCTTGTCGTGCCGTGTCTTTAGAATCAATAATCCCTCTGCCATATCCGTTTCTATGATGGCCTGAAGGAGCAGTGTATGTAGGAGGGAGAAGAAAAGCTATATAGCATGATCCTGAAAAATCCGTTGGTAGCCACGTGTAAGCTCTATCGTGGCAGACAAAATATGTGCCCTGGGATGGCACTAACGGCGGTGAATTCTGAGACGTCTAGATGTATGTATGGGAACAAAAGCTTTTTCTTTGTCCAGTGTCAGTAGTCTGGCCATTCATTTGTAAACAGAAATTACCTTGATGAGGGACAGTCCAAATTGGTGGAGATTTTCCCTGTTTAGTTTTATCTGTAAGGCTAGTAATGTAACGAGTCACGTTCCAATTAGTATATGTTTGTCTCTCGTCAACAGGAACCTTATTATTCTCCACAATTTTAGTCATAGCCACCATTCCCTTTATCAGAGAATTATGACTAAAATCTGGCTTACTACCATAGGAACCAACTGGACGTCTAAATCGGCTCTGATGTGCATTTGAAAATATTACAAAATAGGCCCAAGCGGAACCTTCATAAGAAAATGGAAGGACTAAATATGGCATCCCTTTACCTGTGGTCTGAGGCATAAGTCCACACACCCAACAGTCGGTTGTGTTGACTACCAATTGGTGTTGGTGCAACAATTGGATAAATGAATTATTAAAATATTCTGTTCTCCCGATTAGTTCATGTTGGGGAAGTGTATATAATTGATGTGGGGAGATAGTAGAATGAAGAGGCAAGGAGATAGAATTAGGGACAACTTTTTGCTGCATAGCATGAATAACCCAACCTACACAAGCCAATAAGATACACAAAAATATAGAAACACACAATGTTACGCCACATCGACTGTACAATATTTCTTTCTCATCTCTTCCTTATTATCCTTCTTTCCTAATTTAACATCCACCCTCTAAAATTGTTGCTCACGGCAATCTTCCTTACTCACTTGGCTGTGATTATTAGCCGTCCTATGACACTGAAAGTCCTGGGGGCCTAGCCACTATACAGGTCACAAACCAAGACTCCTGCCGTGACCCTGCAACCTGGACAGATGATAAATGTAGCAGAAGAGATGGAAATCTCAGGTGTCCTTGACCAATCTAGGTCTTAAATTGTATCTAGTCCTTGTTGGTACAGTTTGGTCTTGATATAGGGTCTGTGGCTCTGTAGTGTTTAATCGGAGATGGGAAGGTACGGCTTCTTGTAGAATGTCGTCATCTTCTTTCTCCGATCGAGTTCCATCCAGGTGTGCACTACTGAAAGGTATGAATTGGGGGACTTTTTCTCCTTCAGAATCACCTATACCCTTACGAACCCACTGATCAAAAGGCAAGGGCAAGGGCACTTTCTTGCAGTGCACGCCGTGGATCCAGTTCTTTTTCCCTTCGACTTTTACTGCTGTGCGAGTTGTCAGAAGGACTTGTCGAGGCGTCTTCCAGCGAGGTTCCAAATTCTTTGTCCTCTGAAAATTTTTCACACAGACCCAGTCTCCAGGTTGGATAGAATGACCTGGGTCTGTGGAGGCTTCTGGTAAAGCGTTTTGAACCTGTTGGTAATTTAGTGGTGAGGTCATGTAAATAGTCAATCAGCATTGGATACTGTATATCAGAATACTTTCTGGGGCGAGGGACTCCCCATACATTAGCTGGGCGCCCGAAAACAATCTCGTATGGGCTGAGTCCCAAACGAGAATGTACAGCTGTTCTAGTGGACAGGAGAGCCAAAGGTAAAGCATCGGGCCAATTAAGACCTGTCCTGGCTTGTACTTTTGCAAGCTTAAGTTTAAGAGTGCCGTTATAGCACTCTACCAAACCCGCGGACTGAGGATGATTTGCCGCATGAAACTTCTGCCTTATACCAAGACCGGTACACACCTTTTTGCATAATTTGGCCTACAAATTCACTTCCATTGTCACTCCAGACAATGCGCGGCAAGCCAAACCTAGGGAAGAACTCTTTTAGAAGAACCTTGGCAGTGGACAAAGCAGTGTTGTCTTTCAGGGGGTAAGCCTCTATCCATCTGGAAAAGGCACATACCACTACCAAAACATATTTAAGATTGTTACATCGATCCATGTGAATGTAGTCGATTTGCAACACCTCAAAAGGATATGTTGGGGGAGCAAAATGACCTGCCGGAGTTGTGGTTCCCTTTCCCGGATTGTACATCAAGCAAATGATACAATGCTTCACCACATTATCTGCACATTTTGGAATCCCTTCGTTCAGCCACACTGGAGCCAGAAGTTTACATATTCCTTTTGCACTGATGTGGGCTGGACCATGCGCCATAGTAAATACAGGCAGTACATAGGCATCTGGTAACAACCAACGCTGGTGTTCTGACAATTCTATCCAACATCCTGTTGCGTCTAACATTCCTGTACTCTCTTTCCACTTTCTCAACTCTTTCTCTGTAGCATCTCCCTGAATCGATCTCACACTTTCTATTGTGTCCTCACACATCCCTCTTTCCCTGACCCAATTCGCAGGGCCCGCAACATACATGCGACTTGTAGCATCTCTGGCTGTCCTTTTTGCTACCTCATCCGCAAAAGCATTTCCGCGACCAACATCATCAGTAATCTTCTTATGCGCACTACATTTCACAATTGCTATCTGGGTAGGCAAAACAAGTGACTCAAGAAGATCAGTTACCAATTGACCATGCTGTATTTTAGTACCGTGGGAGGAAAGGAACCCTCTTTCCTTCCACAAACGACCGAAGCTATGCGCCACACCGAACGCATACTGGCTGTCGGTATACACATTCACTCTCTTTCCTTTAGATAACACACACGCTCTGGTCAAAGCTATCAGTTCAGCTGCCTGAGCTGAATTATTTCTGATGCGTGCTGTCTCCATGATTGTATACAAGGTGGTAACAGCATAAGCTGAAGTTGTCTCACCATTTGGGAGTTTGACACAAGACCCATCCACCCATAGGATCCCATCTGGATCCACTAACGGCGTATCTTTCAAATCAATCCTGCCTTTTGTCTCCTCCTCAGTACAGAGAAAACAATCATGTTGTTTCCGAATATCTTTCTCTTCTGGAAGAGGTAACAATGTGGCTGGATTTAAAGTGTTACATCGTTTGATGTGCACATGACTAGCCAAGAGCCTCAGCTCATATCCAGACAATCGAGCACTTGTAAGATGTTGTGTTTTCGTCCTATTTAGCAAGGTATCCACTGCATGTGGTACCATAACAATGAGAGTATTATCTAGCACCACTCCAGCAGACTGACAAATAGAAATCGCTGCTGCTGCTGTAGCTTTAAGACAACTAGGCAATGCCTTGGCTACTGGGTCTAACGTAGCTGAAAAATAGCCACATGGCCGCTGTTTGTCTCCAAATCGTTGTGTTAAGACTGACAACGCACAGCCCTCTCTTTCATGGACATAGAGCGTGAAGGGCTTACTGTAATCTGGAGTACCCAACACAGGAGCAGAACACAGAGCAGTACGTAAATCAGAAAAACTCTTCTGACATTCGTCAGTCCAAGGAAGGGATTGGGGTGTGTCTTTCAAAGTGAGTGCTAACAAAGGTTTGGCCAACAAAGAAAAATTCGGAATCCATGGTCTACAATAAGAAGTGATGCCCAGAAAGGCGCGCACCTCTCTTTGTGTAGATGGCACAGACATTTGCGCAATTGCTTGAATTCGTTCTGGGGTTAATCGCCTTCCCTCTTTTGATAAGAGATGACCCAAATAGGTAACCTCTCGACGGACATATTGTAGTTTAGAAGGCGAAACCTTATGATTAAGATCAGACAAGTGACGTAACAGCGCAACAGTCACATTCTTGCAGACATCCTCTGAATCAGCAGCAATCAACAAATCATCCATATATTGAATAAGAGTAGCACCTGGGGGCAAAGGAAAAACATCGAGCTGATATTTCAGAGCTTGACTATAGATGGAGGGGCTTTCACAATAGCCTTGGGGTGCGCGCTTGAACCGGAAACTTCGGCCTCCTAGAGAGAAACCAAAAATATCCCTACTCTCTTTGGCAATGGGAATGCTGAAGAAAGCATTTTTCAGATCAATAACAGAAAACCAAGCCGCTGAGGCAGGTATCATAGTTAACAGGGCAGTGATATCTGGAACAACAGGAAACTGTGGTACAACAATTTTATTGACCTCCCGAAGATCAATCACAAAACGATAAACAGGAGGTTTAGAATGATCAGTGCATTTAAGAACAGGAAGAATAGGACTATTACATACATTTCCTCTCGTTTCCTCAATCACACCCTTCTGAACCAAATCATAAATGATATCCAAAAGCGCTCTTTCACCTTCATTGGAAATTCTGTATTGAGGAATACGTGGCAATTTAGCATTGGGCTTGAGAGTAACAACATAAGGCGGGATCTCAAGACAACCAACATCATTTGGACCCGTAGCCCAGAGCGTTGCAGGAAGAGAGAGCAATTCAGGTGGGAATTGATCTTTAGACAAATACATTGAAGAAGTCAATTTCTGCCCGAAAGTAAGATGCACGCCAGAAGGAGAACAATATATTGTTGCCTGCATCCTTTTCAATAGATCCAAACCCAACAGATTCTCGCCGCAATCAGTCGTTAAAAGAAGAGGAGCTTCCATATCATATGGGCCAATTGAAATAGGCAAAGGACAGGAGAACGGGTTACGAACTGGGGCGCCAGAAAAATCCTACCGATACATTTGTTAAGCCAGACAAAGGTGCCCCAGGGAGTTTAGAATGAATGATAGAACTTCTCATCGCACCAGTATCTAAAAGAAATGGCTCTGAAACACCCATTGTAGTGACATTGACATAAGGCCCATCCTGATTTACTGGAATCGATACAACTCGCTCACTTTGTCTATGGCTGTCCTAGTTAGCGTGAAGGGTTTCATTTTCACCTTCAACATGATAATCATCATTGTAATACTGTGTAGACTGAGTATTCTGCTGATCGAAGTAGTTCGTAGAATTTGGAGGGGGTAAGGAACGCTGTTCTTGAGGCATCACACCTCGACCTCTACCCCTGTATATTATCTGGAAACCACCACGGCCTCGTGGAGCAGATAGTTCTCCCTTATGTGGCAATAAAACCGGGCAGCTATTCTTAAAATGACCTTCCTCTCTACAATAGGCACATTGGTTAGGACCTAATAAAGGTCGCAGAATAAAGGGCTCAGGCTTTTGATACACCCTCTGAAACTGTGGAGGCTGTTGAAACTGGCGCTGAGTATAACGAGGAGGATAAACTTGTTGCAGAAGAACCTTAGTTTTTAATTCTTTCGTCTTCTTCTCTTGCTTATCTTACTCCTCTTTATCTCTGTTCTCATAATATTGAGCAGTAGCCAATATCTGGGCAGAAGAAGAAACAGCCCATGAACTCTCCGAGTCTTTCAACTTCTGTGACAGTTCGGGAAGCAAATTAAATATGAATTTATCTACAAATAATCGCTGTCCACCCTCCGTAGTCATATCCTGACCACTGTGATCAATAAACGTCTCCTCAAAACGAGTGAAGAAATCAGAGACACTCTCATCTTTCTTCTGCTTACACGCAGCTAATTTATCCCAATTAACTCGCAAGGCGGGCATCATCGTTTTCATTAAAGTAATAATCCTACCAGGGAGTTCTGAAATCAAAACATCAGGCTTAGCACCACCCACTTGGGCTGCATCCGCGGCAGTTATAGCAGCCCAATCTTCACCCAATGCTTGGGCGTGATCCTCTCTACGAATCCGAGCCCATAATGCTTGTGGGACTACATTTCCCATCAACATATCAATATCGGCTAAATTCATAATACAGGCATCAACAGTCTGGGACAACTCCTTATAATAGCCAGCAGGGTTTTTACGGTGATCCGGTAGAGACTGTTTAAGAGCCAAAACTTCAGATCTCTTCCAGGGGACATGTACCCATATACGCTGGAAGTGCGCGGGAACAGCTGGATTAGCACCTGCTTGTGCAACCGCTTCTCTCCACACTGGAGGAACCTCTCTCATGGGATAATGTTTGGATGTCAGCCTAACAGCAGGATCGGAATCAAAAAAGTCTGTGAGGAAAATAAGGACCTAAAAGTGACAAGTGTCCTTACGGCATCCTCAACCTTAGAACCCACAATGAGTCCCTTATCAAAATTAGCCTGAACATCTAACAAACCCTGAGGAAGTAAACCCAAATCCATATCCTCCCATTCTTTAGCGAGAGTGTCACACATAACATTAAATACATATCTCTGCGTGGGAGTCCAATACCACCCGTTCGTCGGAACCTGGGAGTTGACTACGAGACCAAATGGGCCAAGAATTAAGTGGGCCAATATTAATTCTGTTAACCTTTTGGGAGAAGTCATCATTAAATGTATAACAGAAATTGATTACTGCCTAAGTAATGAGATAGTACCCGCCATACTGCTCTCCAAATTTTATCAAATTAATACTGTTATTGCTGGCTTATTGACAGGGAGGAGTAGGCCACTAAAAAACAGGTCTGTTGGCTGGTTCGACAAAAACTGTATACAGGCTCTGTCGAGATTAAAAACTGCCCTGGATATTAAACCTAGGGATAATACTCTTATTAAAGCCGAACGCCTTAATTATAAGACATCTCTGAAAGTCCGTAAAAAAGAAATACAGGAAGAGCTATGGCATAAACTAAATTTAGCTGCTAACACAAATAATAATGTTCTATTCTGGGAGACAATCAATTGTCCTTTCCTTAAGAATGATACCATCCCCGAAATAACATCTCATGTAAATTGCAATGATTGGATTGATCATTTTACTAATATTTTTAATCCCGATAGGTTGGTTTTAGATTTGTTAGATAATCACAACTCTGTATGGCCATCGTCACCTTTATCCATTAGTCTGGACGAGGTTTATCTGGGGTTGACAAAAAGTAAAGGGGGCAAAGCCCCGGGTCCGGATGGTGTTCCCGTGGATCTATATAAACAGGAGATGGATCTTTGGGCACCCATTTTAACTCGCATTTTTAATGCCGCTATTGAAGGTAAACTTCCTTTGACCTGGGGACAATCTATTATTGTCCCCCTATTTAAGAAGGGTTCTAGGTCCGAGGCACGTAATTATCGCCCTATCTCCCTCCTGGACTCATCAATTAAAATTTTGAGCAGAATACTCCTCAATAGACTGGAGATATGGGCAGAAGAAAATAACATTTTATCACCAGTCCAATATGGTTTCAGGAGGGGAATGGGTACAATGGAACAGTGCCTGAACCTCGACCTCATAATAAATAAATATGTTACGGTCAAAAAAGGGAATTTGTTTTTATGTTTTGCTGATCTCAGCAGTGCCTTCGATCTGGTCGAACACTCTATTTTATGGCCAATACTATTGGAAATGGGCGCCCCAACAGATATTGTGCATTTTCTGGCCAGATTATACGAAAGGCTCTCTTGCAAAGTTCGTTTTGGGCCTGACGGGGAATCTACCCCCTTTTTTAGAGTGACTCGAGGCATCAGGCTGGGCTGTGTTTTGGCCCCTTTGCTTTTTTCTTTATTTGTTAATCAAATTGATTCAATTCTTAGGCAAGTCCCTGCCGATGCCCCCCGAGTAGATGGCGACCCCATTCCAATACTGTTATATGCGGACGACGCCGTCCTCCTGTCACGTACTCAAATAGGCCTTCAACGCTTAATTAGCTGTTTCTGTAGGTTTATTGAAGATAGAAAACTGCTAATTAACAAAGAAAAAACTTATGTAATGACTTGCGGGAGCAAGAAAGGTGCTAAAAAGACCTTCTTCCTGGACGAGAATAAAATCCAATCCGTGACCAGTTTTTGTTACCTCGGTGTCACATTCTCCGGCGATGGGAAATGGGATAACGAATGTGATAATGTGCGCCTTAAAATGGTAAAGAACATTAATGGAGTGTTTAGATTTGCCTCCAAGCTTGGGAATAGTAGAATTAATGATATGATTTCGATTTATAAAGCCAGATGTATTTCTTCCGCTTTATATGGTGCTGGTGTATGGGGGCACCATACCCTTTGTGGTAATCATATCCAACTCGATGAGAACTCATTTTTGAGACGTCTACTGTGTACCCCCGCATCAGCTTCCACGGAGTTAATTCACAGAGAGGTGGGGCTAGATTATATTGAAGACCTTGCAGCCCTTCGCCCCCTGACTTTATGGCGTTCCATCTGGTCTAAAACCGAAACCATATTTACCCAAAGAATAATTAGAGATTGTCTAAGGCTGGACTACTGTCTGTATATACCTTGGCTCAGACATATCTATTACTGGTTCAAGCTCCTTTTCAATCAAGATCCTTTTTTAATTCCCGAGGAAGCTGCCAGTATATCTAAATTAGATCTCAAGGTGTCTTTTTTACGTTATATAAGACAATCTAGAGATCCCGTCCGTCTTAAACAGTGTACTTATGTCTTCTATGGTGAAAATAATCTAAACGAAGGCTTTCAGCCATATCTGACCGAAGTCACAAGAAGATCTCATCGCTTTGTTCTTACCCGCCTAAGGCTCGGAATAGTACACCATCTTGTGTCTTTTCCTATCACCAGGCAGCATAGTAATACTTTATGCCCATGTGATGATTCATCCAAACAGAGTTGTTGTCATTTTATGCTTTTTTGTAAATTTTATGTATTTTTAAGACGTCACTTTTTAAAACCTATCTTTTTAAAATACAATGTCCGGACTACAAAGAGCGCAATGCAGTTACTGTTTAATCTGGAGAGTGCAGATATATGTTTTCATACAGCTACTTATATTCTGAAATGTATGTGTGCCAGGAAATCTATTATTATGTAATTCTCTTGGCCTTCCATAAGTTGCACTGTCACTTTAGCGAGTGAGCAATACAAGCGACTTTTTGCACATGTCCAGAATCGTGAATTGCATTTTATTTTGCATTTCTTTTACACTCTAACCGGCATGTTTGCTCTTTGGTCACATAAATTTTAAGCCTACTGGAATTATTTTATTTGTTTTATATTGTTCATCCTATCATGCACTGGCACTTTATACGGGGATGGTAACTTAAACAATTTCCTGGGGTCAGCATATCAATTATTTCTATTTTGTACCTTTCTATGTAACTGGTCTATATCCTGTTATTCTAATGTTTTTATTGTATGATGTTGTATGTTATTTCATGTTCCTATGTGGCTGTTTTAAACATGCCGAATAAAGCATTTTGAACTGAACTGAACTGACTACGAGACTGTCTTCGAGAAAAAGCCGGAGACATATTCAAAGTCTCAAAGAAAGGAGACAGGAACCCAGAGACAGTATCTGTGATTCGTTTGCGCACAGTAGGAGAATTAGACATAACAACAGGGGACAAGGTATTAGGTGAACTAACAGTTATAAGGGAAGCTGAAGGCAAAGGAGATTGATGTTCAGGAAACGGAGGCAAAGAAGTCGGTGGCGGAAGAGGTGGGGGTGGCACTACCGGAAGGGGCAAATGCGGAAGAGCCGGAGCAGGCGGAGGCGCAGCTAATGGCTGAATTGGTTGTAACAATGGAGGTGGATTAGCACCTTGTACATAGGGAGGAGGCAATCTCAATAAGTGAGACATCAAAGGGTCTTCCTCCGGATCCTTACTTTTATCAGAAGGGGAAATAGGCAACACCGGATAGCATTTATCTATCGCCAGACGATGCTGTCTCTCTGAAATTTCCATTTCATGATTAATCTTATTATCTATAAACTGCTGGGCAGCCTGTATAATCGTCATACTTTGTGTTTTCTTATCTCGTTTTGCCTGTTTAATTTTTCTCTGTTTGGCTTCCTTACGCCAGAGGCGGAAAGAGTCAAAATTGCTTCCAAATTATCTAATATATCAGGCTCAAAGCTACCATTCTCTGGCCACTGTAGAACACCATCGTTCTTTGTGTATCGGATCCATGCCTCATTAAAGGCAATGGGGCCAATACCATGTTTAGAATAAAGCCCATAAGTGGGAGTTCCAACCGGAGGAATTGGACAAGAGTCCTCCAGCCGGGAATCCCTATCACAACGAAAACAACAAAACTTTCTAAACTTACTCAGACCAGGCATCGTTATTTCACTGGACTGTTCACAAACATCAAGGGGTTAAATCAAATAATATAGCACAAACGTACTCACCCCTCGGCTTCGGCTTTTGCAATAGCCGAATCAAAGACCCAAATCAAAACAAAATAGTGGGAGCTACCCACCAATACTTAACTAAGTGTCTTCTTACGCCAACAGAGGCCCGTCTAACGTCTCGCGATACCATACATCACCAAAAGAGGCCAAAGCAAGGCGGCAGTCAGGGCAGCAGTTGTCAGCAGCCGTCAGGAAGGAGAAACCGCGCTGAAAAAGACCTTCGGACCACTTCGACATACAGGGGTCGCTTGACGTGGTTCGCGATTCCTCCAGAATTTTCTTGCGGGGTTCCTCACGACCCTCAGGCAAAATCGCTACCTCTGAAACCGCCTCACAGAGGGCACCAATTGAAGAACCAGGGCCTTATGGGCCTGGCGGCGCAAGGCACGCCTTAAACTCCTGAGTTCACCTGCTTTGTTGAACAGAGACACAGGACATTCTGTTGAGCGTAGAAGATCAGGTTTATTAGCTGCAGCTAAGTACAGTTGTCCCAGAAGTACACTCAGTATGTTCTTAGGAGACTGCCACTTTACTCCGTGGCGCACAATCTTTTATAGCACATAGATTCACCAAGAACACTCCCAATGCATACATGGTTATCCAATGAGAAGAGTTTGAAAACAAGATATAACCAATGAGAAAAGTTTGAAAACAAGATATCCAGTAACCCAAATAAACCTCTCTTTCAACTGTTTTGTCACCCCTCCCCACAAGTTAATCAGTGGTAGTGTCTACAACTCAACTTGCAGGTGGCAGGACATATTTGAATGCTTTGGAGGACAGTTGTGAAATGAGAGAATACAAGTAGAGAATAGCGAAGGCCAGAAGATAAGATAAAGTCAGGAAAGAATGGTGTGAACCAACAGACAGTTGAGACAGGGTTTAGTCAAACCAGACGAGGATTAGTGGACTCAGCCAGTCCCTGACATCAGTCTCGTAAACAGAGGCAGAAGGTTATTTGACACATTGCAGTAAGATCAGCAGAAAAACTTCGTTCATTGTGCTGCCTGAGTGAGGGCAACACAAAATGGCGGTGGAACAAAAAATGGTGGCTGAATACAAGCGAGATCAAAAATCAAATTTCCTCACGTCATAGCAGTGAGTTATGAGCCTTAGAAATAGAAATCAAAATAAACAGAGGTTTTCTACGACAGCCATACATAACAATAGCAGTAACACTTCAGTGTCTTAAGGCAGAAAATTACACAGTGGCCCTGCGCTACCCATATTTTGGATTGAATGTACTGGTACTGGTGTCATTCATGGCATACATATTGTATTCTTTACATACTCTAAAACGTTTTGGTTCAGTGTCCTTCAGTCATTAGCTTTCATGGCTCATGAACCTTCATTTACTGGCTTGTGAGCTTGCCAATCATTGGGGTGTTTTAGTCCCACCTTCTTTCTATAGGCTGTTTGGCTGTATTCCTCCACCCCATTGAAATGCACGAGGTATTATTTCACATCCGAAAAGTACAATCTGTCATCACATATATAATTTTGTATTTCATCAATGCACTTACCCTTTACAGTTGTCTTAAACTTGAGTTCAAGCCAGTGCTTAATTTGCAAAAAACATAAGTGCCATTGACTACATCAGGAGGCCACTGCAGCTTGCTCCACCTAGTACCCCTGTCAGCAATGACAGTCCCAACAGAACTACTAAACATCACACTCCTACAAGTGTGACTATTCAGAGTATTCCAGCCCCTCCAAAGCTATTAGAATGGCTTTGTCGGTAGGTATTAGTTATTTTTAATGTATATGAATAATAAACTGGTATTGCGCTCGTCTCTAAATCAGACTGACCGGTTACTCACTGGTAATATTCATTACCTCCTCGTCCGTCTTCCCGTCCCATTCCTTAACAGTGAGCAGCTTGTCTGCTCCACAGAAACCCTATACGTAGCAGAGTTGTAACACTTCCCCTAATATGGCGCCACCTAGTAGGTGTGCATAAAGGGGGAAGTGCATCATGACAACATCCTGAGAATACCAAAGAAACCCAGAGAAGAAACCAAATACAAAACAATCACCTGAAAACAAAAAAAGGGAGGGAGGAGAGGGCTCAGGAATGGGACGGGAAGACCAGGACTTCGAGTAATGAATATTTCCGATGAGTAACCGGTCATTACCTCCTCGTCTGTTTTCCCGTCCCCTTCCTTAACAGTGAGCCCATACGCAAGCGCACGGTGATTGTAAGAAAAATACCAAAAAAATGCAGCACACAACAGTGTCATTTATTAACAAGTAAAGCAGTACAAATTAAAAATCATGTACAGCAGAAAAAACATGAGTGCCAAAGGCAGCTGAGGCCGCCATCCCCAACTGAAGACGGTAATGGGAAACAACGGTATGGGGAGAGGCCCACGTGGCAGAATTACAAATGTCATGCAAGGAGGCACCCTTAAACAAGGCCCAGGAGGAGGACACACCCCGGGTGGACCGACCCTGGACAGAAGAAGGGAGAGGACAGGGAGCAGAGTCTTAAGTCAAAAAAACAGCATACTTCACCCAACGAGTCAAAGTGGACAAGGAAGGACCAAGACCCTTCCCTGCGAGACCGTATGTGACAAATAAGGAATCAACCTTCCTAAAAGCACTGGTACAGTCCAGACAGATGTGGAGAGCCCTCAACACATCCAAATAATGCAGAACACTCCTCCTCAGGGGAGGAGTGGTCAGGGAAAAAAGCAGGAAGGACAATATCCTCCTCACAGTGAAAAGAAGATAAAACCTTGGGCAGAAAAATTGACTAGGACGCAGAATCACTTTTTCCAAGCAAAAACGCTCACCAGCCCACTGCCCAGATTGCCCCTGATATGGCCAGACAAATCAGAGAGCTCCGCCCCCTGGACAAAGCGAACACGCACACAATCCTCTTCCTCCGGCCCCACATCATCAGGCAAGGGAATAGGGTGAAGCACCTCAGCAGGGGGGGGGCATCCGCCTCCTGAACCCGGAAAGCAACAGCAACAGCCTCATTAATAAGGAGGCTCAGGGCATCCAAAGTAGGGGCAGAAGAGCACAAAGCACCCTGCTCCATGGTAGCCACAAAGCAGAGGACGGGCACCAACTGAACCGTTTAAATGTGAACAAAGTCCCGTGGCTCCCCACCTCTCGCGCAAGCCGTAAGTGCCTGGCCACCACAAATGGGAGCCATCCGGACTGGGAACACCCCTCGGGGAAGAACGCAAGGCAAACAGACACCGGACGCTCAGAGCTGCAGTCCAGAAAGCCAGAGGGCCAGCGCCCGCTAAAGCAGGACGCACAGACACCAATGGCGGGAAGCGGCCGCCGGAGCAGGCCGCCACCGCCCAATAAAGCATTAAAGCACACATCCGCTGAAGCCGGGCAACCAGTAAGCTGCAGAGTTGTATGCAAAATGCAAACTGAACATGAAAGCGGCCGCTAGAGCAGGCCACCAAAATCCAAATAAACAAATACCGCCATCACAAACAATATTTAAAACACATCCCCAATCACCCACCTAAGGCAGAAGTGAAGGAAAGAAGGCAGAAAAGCAGCCGCTAAAGCAGGCCTCCAGAAAAACAAAAATTAAATAAAAAATAAAAAACACTTACCCGACCACTCGCTCTGCTATGCACACGGAAACTGACAAAGTCAGAAAAAAACGAACATGATGTTGTCATGACACACTTCCCCCTTTATGCACACCAACTAGGTGGGGCCATATTCGTGGAAGTTTTACAGCTCCGCTAGGTATAGGGTTTCTGTGGAGCAGACGAGCTGCTCACCGTTAAGGAAGGGGACGGGAAGACGGACGAGGAGGTAATGAAGCACTGGTTCAAGCGTCAATCCCATAGCTTTCGCCAACGCTGAGTCCACTATAACTGGAGGCACGTGCAGTCCTGCAGAGGCACCCCTGGTAGACTGTACCACTTTCTTCTTTCCCACTGATGTATATACACTGAAATCTTTTCTGGTCCACCTTCTTCTATGATTGGAGTTGTGTAAATCTTTGTAAATGAATCCCAATACAGTCTCTTGTGGTACCCCCTAGCATGCAGGTCACATACGCATACATCCCGGTAACAGCACTAACAGCAGGCACAGCATGCGGAGCAGCAGTCAGCTGTGTGAAACCCACCCGGCCCCGCGTATCATCTTAACCCGGGATATGATTGGTTGTCACGGGCGGCGATGCTTATGCTCGCCAATCAGGCTTGTACGACCCTTATCTCTTCCAGTTATTCAAATCGCATTCAGCTTTGGTAGTATCCTGTCATTTTTAAAAGATACTTTCCAAATATACTGTCTAAAAAGCAGTTATTTTTTAAAAACCTCTCAGAAGGGAAGTTGTAAAATAATTCGATGTTTTGAGCTCACTCACGTTATCTGGCAATGATCCTTATTTCTCGGCAGCGGAAAATATATGTGTAAGCCTTTCACAAAATTGTATGGCAGACATAAATGTACCTGCACACAAGGACCAGTGCCTGACAGCCTGTCAGTGACAGGTGGCACACCAGTTTACTGCTGGTTCCTGCAGGAGGGGATGTGCACAAAAGGACCCGAAATACTCGGGGGAAAAAATCTAATGGGCTCATTGTTGGTACAGGCTTGGGTGACGTCGGCGCCAACGTAAAGACGCTGCAAAATAAAGAATTGTAAATTGCAATTTCAGCCTTAGGTGACCCCTAAATACAGCCCCGCCTGTGACTCCACGGGTAGCAGCTGGGCCATACAGCTCGCCCATACAGTTTCCGTGAGTACAATACATGCCTGAGGCATCGGTAAAATGACCAGTGGAAAAGTCTGAAAACGCCTGCGGCTGTCGTTAGGACTCATCTGGAGTCTCTTTCCAGCCCCGGGCCTTTGCTTTCGTGCGCTGATGTAGGTCCTTGCATAGCACATCGCTCTTCCCCATGCGCGCTGGAAGAGCTGCACCTCAGAGGCACGGTGAGTAGTGAGAACCCAGTCTTACGGACGCCGAGTCGGCCACTCCACCTGTTCACAGTGCTCACGGAGATGCACAAGAACACAAGACGGGGGAAAGATAGTAAAATATGGCAAAATACACTTTACAATACATACACAATATGCACTGGTAGCCAGGTGTAAATTTAGGCCCTTAGACCAGTCCCAAGAAACTAGGGCATGCTACCTTGCCAAGTTGGCCAGATTACTCACCTTGAATCTTTATTGCCTCCTCTCCCGTCTTCCTGGATGCTGTCCTTACACATGTGATACTCTCCTTTCCGGCAGAACCAGTTCCCTAGCTGAAACCCAAAAGGTTTCATCAAGATGGCCCCCGTTACCCAGGAGCCACCACAAAAGGAGGAACCACCGAAGCACTTCCTGTAACATACCACGCAAATGCCACAAGACAAACAGCGAAACAGGAAATAGTCAACCGCCACGCCTAGGCGGGAGGGCGGGACTCAGGACTGTATCAAGGAAGACCAGGACTCGGAGTAATGAAAATTACCAGGAAGTAACCGGGGTATAAATGCAAGCCCAGGTCTTCCTCATCACTGATCTAATATAACCGAGTCACACAGAACGTACTACTCTATCCAAGCATAAAGAAATTTAAAAGAAAGCTATGCAGCAAGTATCTACCTCCCTTAAGATCCTCCGCCTCTTTAGAAGTTTATTAGATATTAGGGCGTTTCCACTTCCTCTAACATACGACTAATGAAAATAGAAATAGCCAGAAATGCCCTCTCCCTGCGAGTGGGAGGGAGGAAGCCCAGGACTGAGAAGAGGAAGGTGTGGACTTGGAGTAATGAGGATTACTGGTAAGTAAAACTGTCATTACTTCCTTTTCCGTCTTTTGCTTTCCTATCTTAACAAAGCGGAGAATTTACGCAACCAGTTAGTATTAAGTAACAAAAACATTCAGAAAGAAAAATTCCAGTCAAAGCCCTACTCATAACAAGTGATACGTAACCACAATAGTCCAATCGGAGAGACCATCAAAAACAAAATTTTTAAATGGGGAAAAGGCTTAACCAGTTACCTTACTCATCTTTTCATTTATCAATCACAACTTCCTCTGCTCTGAGGAAGGGAGTAAAATATTGCTTCCCTTAACTCCAACATATAGTAAGCATTGCCACCCATCTGAATTATATAAATATGCTTCCAGCTCTTTAACGATGGGATGTGCCTCTACTGGCTGTCTTGCAAAAACTCTTATTGCTGTGTCCAGTTTTCTCCTTGCTTAGTGCATATCTTTTGTGTGCCCCTCGACATGTCACCTCAGAACAAACTCTGTCCCCACCAAACTTGTCCTTGCCCCTTTCCTTTTAAGCAAGAACAAATCATGTTCCTCTGTTTAATCAATGTATTCCCAGAAAGTTGTACCAAGTCAGTTTCACCTGCATGTAAAATCAAAATGTTCAGGCACCCTCTGCCTAAATCCAGCTCAGCCTACAAAGGCAATAATTGCCACATTGCATTCTACTTTTTACCCACTACATCACCTCATGTCTGCTGCTAGGCAGTCCCAAAGATAATTCATATATTTGCTCATCTCGTATTTTGAAGCCCAGCACACCAGCGAGTGCCCAGCAATTCAAGTAACCATCAATGGGCCCTTAATACAACCTAAAGCAAAATAAAGAGAACATTTTTCAATAATTTTAAAGTAGGCAGTCCCAAAGATAATTCATATATTTGCTCATCTCGTATTTTGAAGCCCAGCACACCAGCGAGTGCCCAGCAATTCAAGTAACCATCAATGGGCCCTTAATACAACCTAAAGCAAAATAAAGAGAACATTTTCCAATAATCTTACAGTAACATTTAACCATAATAGTGTATTTCTTGCAACATTTTTATTGCCATCAACTGATACGCCCGATGACCCCTGTCCCCTGCTTTCATTCCCAACCAGGCTGCCCCTTTTACTGTCCCAGTTCTCAATTAGTGCGTCCTGTGTCCTTCCGGTCAAAATCCCAGCATCTTCAGAGCTTTTCTCCAAACTCCTAATAAACTAGAAGCATCCTCCTGTCTCCTGCGCGACAGAAAATCTCATCAAATCTTGACCAAGGTGAGTCTAAAACGTTCTAAAACGTTCTGGACAACATGCCTCAGATACACTTCTGTTCAACCACACCCATTGTCCTCTACCTGTCTGATCTGTTTTTGACTTCTTTAGTCAAAGGTGCACACTATCTTCTTCCGAATGCACAACTTTCTTCCTTAAATCAACATAAATTTTGGAATCTAAAACTGACATTGAATCCCCCCAAAAACATCCATAACTTGAAAATGATTACTTAAAACTTGCCATATCAATAACTTTATCACGTTTGAAGCAAATCAAGCTTGACAGGGTCTGATATTTTATGTGTGTACCCTTGTCCATGCCCCAACCTGTCAAGACCCGCAATGCCATTTCTTCATCTGCTGGATCGTATCCTCACCATAACTCTCCACAAATGTCACTCCCGCCAGTTTTGCCTGCAATAGTCATTTGGGAAAGACCCTTGTCATTCAAGCCCAATAAGAAACCCATGAGCTCCCTTTGTCTATTTCCACCGTTCCCACAATCTCCTGACCCAGTCCTTGTTCAGTACTCCTATGCTAGTTTCTATTTCTTTCTAGAGGATCATGATGTATATTTTTCAACCAAGTCTATAATTCTCATTCTCATAATGCCCATATATATTGTGGCAACATTGTCTTCCAGACTCCGGCTCTTGGAGCCAGAAATTAAAAACCACTCATAGCATCAGCAATATTTAATGTTCATACCTGGTGTGTTCTTAAAATAGTGTTCTATTGCAAGCAATTCAACATAAACCTTGTAAGCAAGCGAAGCACTCTCAAATCTCTTAGTTTTTGTCTGTTCATCAATTCAACCCCTATCATTCTTGCAACATCAAACATTACGTTTCTATGAGCCATCTCCTTGTTCCATATTTCCTATGCCACCAGCAATGGATACAATTCCAGGAAAGCAATACTCCTCCGCTGCTGCACAGTGGCAGCTGGTGACATTTGAAAGTGGTGGTGAGGCAGAAAAGTTCAGGATGAGTGCCCTTTGGCGAACAAGCGCAGTGAGCGAACCTGACTGTTGTAAGGGAGTTCAGTAGGGTTCTTCCCCTGAGAAAGTTTTGAAAAAGAGTGGGCAAATGGTGCATTTTCAAGCAAATTTGAGAAAGCAAGAAGTTTAATAAAGTAATTGTGAAATTATGGTTATGACATCAATAAATATATTCCATATGATAATGATGTATGCAGCTCCAAATTCAGTATAACCAGAGAACTTCTAGCAAACGTTGAGATAATAATGCAGTGAGCAGCTCACAGATTTCTTTATTTATTGATATACCTTTACATATTAAATCTAACAATACCTATTATAAAAGAAAATGCTGAATGATTCAAATATGAAGAACTAGAGCTAGCACATCCAATTAGTAGCATCCTGTTCTCATATATAACACCTTCATATTGCATTCCTAGCAATGAAAAGTCTGCTGGATGTACTGACATTATGTTAAAGGCAGACTTAATACTGCATTTAGCCAACTCTGCCCCTTTTCCACCTATCTAATGGCATCATCCACACTAGTATATTTACACTAGTTTTCTTGTAATATGAAGTATTTGACAGAAGCCCCATTATGTCAAGAGAAATGATGAATTCATCTGTTTTTCCCTTCTGTATTCCTGTGAATCACCTGCAATTAGGAAATTGTTAAATTCTGTAATGGCCATTCAAAAAATGGTCCCATACTTCTGTGTTCTTTTACTTCCTTTTCCAATTTTGTGATGAATATGTGTAGGAGTCTTTAAACAACAATAGTACCCAAAACATAGAAAACAGACACAAAAAAGTGCAAAACTGTCAAGTTTTATCATAAACTTCATCACAGATGCATTTTATTTTACAGTTTTATAATTTTCTAATCAAGTTGCTTAGAAGTGCTTAGAAGTGAGTAAGAGAGTGATTGGAGGAAGTGCTTGTGATAAAGATCAAGTAGAAGACAGAGGTTTATACATTAAATCAGTATATACAAATTCATACAAAAGAGGCCTGTCATAATTTTTTTCTAAATTACTGATTTATAACATCTTGTTTAATATCCTCTGCCTTAGGAGCAAAGATAAGACGTGAATCATATATCCGATACAGGTAGCTAGTATGTGTCGACCCCAAGTGGAAGGCAGGTCAATAAACTCCTTAAAAGGGGGTCTTCATCAGGACAGAATAGAGAGCAACCTGTGTAAACACGAAAAAGGAGGGAGATCTAATCAATTCTGAGATCTTGAAAGCGTCAGTGTGCGGTACTGCAAAAGGGTGGAATGACTCACCTAAAACAACCACCGGTCAGAGACTGGTAGGAGGGCCTCAAATCCAGGGCCAGCCAACTCCTAGGGGTGGGCCGATAACTTGGTACTGTTAGATGTCCACAAAGATCCAACCGCTCGATGTGCTGGAAATTATAAGGCATGACTGTTTGCCACACAAAAGTAGGATTTCATCTACACAGAGCGTGATGTGAAGGGAACTCAACTATATGGGAATACATCTGCTGTATATGCCCACCGGTATCCAAAATGACAGTGTGGCGTATAGATTGGGAAAAGATCCTAGGTCCAGAGTAAATCCTATGACAGGAGTGTAGCTGAAATGGAAATTAAAATCACCCTGGAATGAATAAGGTTGCAGGCTAAATGGGAAAGATAGTGACAGTATTAGAGTATATCAAAAGCACTTACCCCGTGGTCCCAAAGTCTAGACTAAATCCAATGACCTGCAAAGTGTTAATGTAGAATAAATCGGTTCGGCAACCAATTTATTTGACATTCACATTTTGCAAGTCATTGGATGAATGTATACGCCACACGGTTGTTTTGGATACATTGGTCTCATTCTTCCTCTGTAGATGCATCTTTAGACTATATTTCTCTATGTTGAAGTTGATAAATGCTAGTAAAAACCTCTTTTTTTTCTTTTGTCTTATCCGATAAGAGTGAATACAAAGGTATAATGATATCTATGGATGTCAACTTCTTTTATGATTAACATTAACCTTCTCCTCTTAATTTTATGTGCTTTCTATTGCTCCCCTAAATGACCTTGCACACTGCTGTGTACTGCTCTTTGTATGCATGCATGATAATTATTGGCGGGGGTCAATATTACTATATTTTCCATCATGGCCTTTTCATTACTCCCCTGCATCCTCGCTGGCTGCCTAGCACTTCCATTCCAGCGCCCCTGGGCGCTAGTATTTCTTAACGCGCTCATCCGCCTGCTAGGTGGTGTTACTGCATTTACTTGGACCATGCCTACCAACCCTCGTGCTCCCAAATCACTGCTAAGAATTCTCCTGAACGACTAACCCCACCGCTTTCGTGGTCCACGCTGACGACCCGCCTCCTGTCTTGCTCCCCTCCCTCTGTCAATGCTCATGGCTCCAGATAAGTGTTTGTCGTGATTGGGTGCTAATTTTGTACGCGTCTCCTCTTCTTTTATTATTTGCATTTTACCTCTCCCCTTTTCCTTACTCCTCTTTCGTGGGAGTGAGTGGGCAGCTACCACCACCACGACACACCCAGATGCCTGCCTTACCAGCCTCCCCATTGCTAACTGTGCCTGTCCTTTTTTTAGGTCTCGCCTGGCGTTAGCAGCGTGCATGCTTTTGCCATGCGCGGGCTTCTTGGAATCAATACGGTTCCAGAAGTTCGCTTTGTGCTCTGTCCGTGTTTCCCATTTGTGCACGTCATTTTGCGTCACCTATTATGCTAAATGTGGTGTTATTATTGCTCTGGAAGCTTTTTAGTCCCTTCTGGTTACCACCCTGTCCACTTTTTTCCATGCCCACCTGGACTGGATGCTTGACTCGTGGCGAGACACTCTCCCTTTCATTACTCATTGAATGCACTTTTTTGGGGGAGAAAGCGCGATGTAAACAAGCGTCTGCCATTCCACAATGGAGACAGCTTGTTTTTAATCCCCTCAGTAAATTTCTGTTATCCCTACTAAGCAGCGGTTGTGTTTCTGCTCCCTCATTATGTAGTTTCACTCATGCTACGCACTAATGTTCAATCTGTGTATTTCCAGCATACAAAAAATGTAGATTTTCCTTGTTACTACTGTTTCCTCCTTTTTGCTGATGGCTGGTTTCCAGGTTGGCTTACAGATTGGCGTAGGCTGCTTTCTCTCAAACGAAAGTCTCTCCTGCTTGCCTGTAGAACTGATTATGCGAGACAATAAGATACACGGTCCTGGGGCCACGGAATGGAATGCTTTCCTTTACGGAACTTTTGATCTGACTGCACTGCAGTTTTGTCAGAAAGCTGCTGCTATAACCCATTTGGAAAGGGACCTGGCAGATATGATGGCTTGCTGTTGACGTCACATCACTCAGGTGCAGAGCATCACTCTAGGCAGTGCACAGGCTGTCATATTAGATCTGCTTTCGCATGGCATCCATTGCGGGCTGTCGATAACATAATAGACTTTAGCCTCTTCCCCCTCCTCATGTTGTCCAAGTTGTAAATACCCTCCCCCCTCAGGCAAGTGGAACAGAGGTGACGTCTCTGTGCTTACTCCCTGCTGCTCCTGCTCGTCCATGCTATTACCAGCTTTAGTTTGACTATCAGCATTCCTTATTTTTTTATTTTAATGATCGGCATTTATTTTCATTCTATTTTTTTGTTTTTTAATGCACAGTTTTACCATGCTAAGACTCGAACTGGCTTCCCGAGGTTCAAAGTCGGCAGCACTGAAGGTTATGCCACAGCATCTCTCCTGCTGGCTGGGCATAAGGGTCTGTGCATTTAGCTGCAAATTTATCTTTTCTCGCTTGAAGCGAGCTGCCGGCATCAAAGCCTACTTCACGGGGCTGTCCTCATCTCCATTGTGACGCACTCTCACCCACCCATTCATACCAAGCTGCAGCTTCCTGATAGGCCCTGGGGGCGGGGCCATCCACCAAAGAATGTAAATCCAACTTAGATGTGTCTCTTTCTGTTCATCTACTTTATTGTGTAAAATTAACTATCACTCAGGTCAGCCGTGAAATGTGTAGGTGTAATTCAGTCCTCAGCACTGCACTCTGTCTCTTGTCATCTCTTGCTGTTTAATCCCTCTCTTCTTGGTGTTCCAGAGTCACTGCCTTTCTTGTTTAAGTTGCCTATCCAGATGAGATAACAAGCATTTGCCAATGCAATAGGTCTCGCAGTTATGCTAGTTTAAGGTATTGGCATTGTAAATTACAATGCCTTTTATTTATGTTTTTAAAAAGAAAACAAAAATAAAAGGCATTGTTATTTGCAATTCCAATAGCTGAAACCCGCGTCACTGCGACACCTATTGCATTGTAAATGCTTGTTAATGAATTCTCCCTGTCTGCTGTGCACAGCGTGAGCAGCGTTTCCCTTTCAGCCTCACTCATCTCCATGCCTATCACTAATATCCTCTAATAATGCTATTGTTACTTGTGCTTTACCACTCTTTAACTTGACTGGCTTTACTTTCCTGGGACGGGGTCCCGTGGGCCCAGGAACACCTCCCCTGTGCGGTCGGGCCCAGGAGCTCCGACCAGGCCCAGGGCCCCGCCAGGCACCAAGGTGAGCGCTCTCACCCTGGGCTCCGTTTCTAGCCTCCTGCACCACCAAGTGTTTCCCTTACAGCCTCACTGCTCTCCATGCCTATCACTATTATCCTTTAATAATGCCCTATCCTTGCTTTTGTCTTTACCTTGACTGACCAACTCACCTACAAACTTCCCCCATCTGCCCACGGGGTACCGGAGTCAGCAGGAGTCCTTTGCTACCTCTATATCCCAAGCCCTAAATATCCTTGTCCTTTAGGTCGCGCCCTTCCTACCTTTGAACTATCCACTCGTCCCTCTCCTAGTAGCCTTTACCATTCACATGAAGCTACTAAGGGCTAGACATGGCCTCGCCTTTGCTTCGCTTGGTAACCCATCCGCCTTCAACTGCCTTTACGTACGAGTAGAGCGTGGTGTGGGTGGTTGGGGAGTTGTTTTTAGTGACACTGCCAATGCACTTCACTGGCAACCTGCAGTTGTTGGCTCTTCACAGACACTCTTTGCCCCACCATTCTTTTCATTACCAGCTCGGTGGAACTGAACTGCAGCCTCCGGATGTGCACAGACACCTGCTTATGCAGCAGACATGGCAATACAGACGAGGGCTCCAAATAAATATTTATGATTCGAATATCTCCAGACGCTCTGTCGTGTTGACAAAACATCTGTGGAGTGTTATCGTTATTAGGAGGACAAGTACAATAGTCTATCTTCCTTGCAGGCGCACAGGCTCCCCCCGGAGTCCAGAGCTCGGTTGAAGCTCGGTCGCGCAGCCGCAAGATAGTCCTGGCCGCTGTGTTGTAAAGTGGAATCGACACTTTTTGCTTGCCAGATTGCTGCACTCAGCATGTGGATGCAGAAGTGTGCAGGCTTCCAGCTTCCCCTCAGGTGAGATTGCTGTGAACATGTGCACAAATATCTCTCACTGTTTTGCTTCTTTGGGCACAAAGATACATGAATATTTGCACAACAGGAGAACCATGCTCATATATCAACCCCTTTCCTTCCAGAGACAATGCAGATTATAAACCTCTGGCCACAACAACAGAGACCGCTCAGTCAGGCTTAAACCTTGCAGGCATTAATTACCATGTTACAAATATGTTTTGATCTCAGATGTAGATCAGTCAGCAGCGAATCCTCCTTTAGGGCGGAGGAGCATCGGCACACCTGCTGCAGGGGGTTGGGCCTACTTGCCCCGAGGACAAAATACACATGAAAACTTGTTGCCCTTGACCCTAAACAATATGTCCTGGGCATCGGGCTATAGGAATTCTGGGAGAGGATGTGGTCCATCAGCTAGACTGCCGACTTTGGTGCTGGAAACCAAGGTTTGAGCCTCGAAGTCGCGTCCACATCCTGTGATTCTGGGCAAATCACTTAATTTCCCCATGTCTGAATGTGTAAGTAACAGGTGCTCATGTAAAGTGCTCCAATACCTTCAGGTCCAGTTCGCGCTGTATAAATCTGCAAAAAAAACAACAAAAAAACTACATCCCTGTAACATTATTAAAATAGCATCAAACGTACTCTTCTTTTTGCTACCGGCGAGTTTAGGGGCAGTGTTGATTACTGTCGATTGACAGCCCCAGGGATGACACAGCCTGTCTTGCGCCAGCCAACCCAACATGTGCACTTCTGCCCACACTGATAGCAACTGTGTTAAACAGCCGAGGGATCCCAGTCTCAAACGGAGTGCTTGGTCAACCTGCTCCATCCAATCCTGCAGCTTCTCTCATGCTGAACTACATAGAGAAGCTATAAAATTGGTTAGGTTCGAGTTGGGGGGAACAAAAGTTTCATCCAACTTCGGTCAGAGTCTGCAGCCTCGGAGTGAGGTAGAATAAAAAATGTGCTAGCATTCGCGCCAACAATTTTCAATTCTATTAAGGACACGGAGGCGAAGATTATGCTTTCTCTTTCTTTTACTGTAACAAACAGCAGCCAATAAGATCATTTATAACATAGTAAAACAAAAACATTTCCAGAATGCTTAGCAAAGGTACACAACAACCATAGAGACTAGCCCTACATAAGTCTTTACACCTTCACACTTCCTCTTTCTTTGCCCAACGAGCAGAGTCCAAGTTGAACCAGAACAAGTCCAACTAAAATCCATAATGTCTCCAAAACACTCTAGAATGCTGAAACAACAGGAACTTTGGAACTTGAATATGAAGGTCGTAGAGCACGACTTCCCTGAGGACCAGCCGATGGTCTATTCTCCCTTCTGGTCAGCGCCTGAAACAGAAAATTTGTACTTGTAATAACTGACATAGACCTGTAAACCAGGGAGGGTAAACATGACATTATGAATCATAATACACATGTTACTGGGCGGGATAATCTTTGCCTCCGTGTCCTTAATAGAATTGAAAATTCTTGGCGGGAATGCTAGCAAGTTTTTATTCTATTACAGGACTGGAGGCTTCAGATTATGCTAGTTTAACGCTTATGTAATACAACATTAGCTACATCGCCTACAGGTTTGTAATAAAATTGTTTGAAAGTGGAACTGGAAGACCAATCAGTCGCGTTCATGATATCCTGTATACTGGTACCAAGCATGAATGATTTGGAGGCCATAGCACCTCTGACTGAATGCGCTCCAAATAATTCAGTATCAATACCTGCTTCAGACATTACATATCTAAGCCACCTGGCAATAGTAGCGGAAGTAACAGGTTTGAAAGGTTTCTGTAAAGCAATTAGTAACCGGGAACATCCAGCTGGTCGAAGAGAACATGTACATTCTTCATACACTTTGAGACATTTTACCACACAAAGTTTCTCATTCGAATGAAAAGCATTATAGTCAATAGATTTGGAAAAAGTTTTGGTACGAGCAGTAATAACAAAAGACATGCCTTCAGGTGAAAATATTCTACCGTCCAAATCTAGAACTCGAACATCAGAGACACTGCAACAAGCAGCTAAACACAACAACATGGCTAATTTAGCTGACAATTGCTTTCGAGAAAGTAACTCATTATTAGGCCAATTATCAAACAAATTCAAGACTTTAGAAACATCCCATAAAGAGGTATACTTAGCCTTAGGAGGATTGGCAATGCGTATTCCTTTTATAAGTTTGCACACCACCGGATGCATGCCCATAGGTCTGCCATCCAGATGGGTGTGGCCTGCTGAAATGGCTGGGCAAAAATTATTCACTGATCTATAGAATAACCCATCGGCGGCTTTCTGGGAGAGAAAGTTCACCACTAGAGAGAGGTCTGCTTCCACGGGATCCAAGTGCTTCTCCAAGCACCAACCCAGCCAAGCCTTCCATGCGGAACAGTGTTGTTTCCTGGTTGAAGGAGCCCAGGCTTGTTGGATAAAACTGGAAGCCTGCTCTGAAATTCCTGGCAACGACCATTGTTGCCGGAAAGCCTTCAGGCCATCAGGGACAGCTGCCCCGCCAGGACCAGCGGGTGGAGCTCTCCCTGAGGGCCCTGGAGCATCGTGGGAAAGGACGGGAGACGAAGTGGGCAGTTGCATGCCATCTCCAGCAGGACTGGGAACCATGGTTGTGACTTCCAGATCGGTGTCACCAATACAATTTCCGCTTCCTGAAGAGATACTTGTAACGCTACTCTGAGGATCAAGATAAATGGAGGGAGGGCGTAGTGGAGACTTAGCGACCAGTCTTGTGTGAATGCATCTGTCGCCCTTGCGAGGGGGTCTGGCCTCCAGCTGAAGAAGGACTCCAGATGATAGATCAGTCTGGAGGCAAAGAGGTCTACTTGGAACGGACCCCACAATGATTGATTCTGATGAAACAAGGACGGGTGAAGCTTCCAATCGCTGCAATTTTTGAGGTGGCGATATTGCCAGTCTGTCACTGCATTGTCTCGTCCCGGAAGGTATTCAGCAATCACTGTTATCTGAGCGCTAGGCAATAATGCCAGGAAACCTTGGCGATCTCCGCCAACATCGGGGATCTGGTTCCCCCCAACTTGTTTATATAGCGCACAGCTGATATATTGTCCATTCTCAATAGAATCCAGCATGACACCTTTCTAGGAGAGAGGGTGCGAATCGCAAATGACCCCGCCAGGAGTTCGAGACAATTTATGTGCAATTCCAACTCCTGGAGGCACCATCTGCCCCCCGTGCTCCCCAACCCGATCTACTGGCATCGGACTCTATGATCAGCTCCGGGCGAGATCCGAAGATCGCCCGACCATCCCAAGCATCCACTTGAGTCAACCACCATTGAATTTCTGCCCGGGCTTCATCCGTAAGAGGGACTTGATCCGAATAGGACAGGCCCTTCTGAAGATGTTTATCTTGAGGTGCTGAAGGGCCCAATAGTGTAGGGGCCCCGGAAAAATCACCTGAATGGAGGAGGCTAACAGACCCACCAAGCGAGCGATTGCCCGTAAGGACATCAACTGCGTGTCTAGAGTCTTTCTCAACTCTCTCTTCAAATCCCTCAGCTTATGTTTGGGTAACATGAGCTGGGCTGACTGGGAATCGATCACAAACCCCAAGAATTCTAACGACTGCGTTGGAAGGAGGACCGACTTCGTTTTGTTCACGACAAACCCCAGACGCCCTAACAGTGTCATCGTTATCTGTAGGTGAAGAGCTGCTAGATGCGCTGAAGGGGCCATGATTAGAATGTCATCGAGATACACTATTAGACATATCCCCTGTTCCCAGAGATGTGATACCACCGGCTTCAGTAGTTTGGTGAAACACCACGGAGCCGAGGAAAGACCAAAAGGCAGGACCAAGTATTCCAGTCATCTGCCGCGCCATTGACATTGCGGGAACCTGCAATGAGGGGGAAAAATGGGGATCGTCAGATACGCGTCTTTGAGGCCGAGGTGGACTAACCAATCCGCCTGCCTCAAGATGTCCGCTAGAAGATGAATCCCCTCCATCTTGAAATGACGGTAAAGAACAAAACAATTGAACTCCTTTAGGTTCAGCACCAGTCGGAACCCGCCACCCCTCTTTTGGACCAGGAATACATTGCTGCAGAAACCCGCTGGTTCCCCGTCCTCGCAATAGGCAACCGCTTGTTTCTCCAGCAACTCGTCTATTTCTTGATCTATAAAAAACTCGTCTTGTTGGGAAAAATACAGAGGATTTGGGGGGACCACCTGCTGGGGAGTCTGAAAGAAATCTAGCTGAAAACCCCGCACTGTCTGAAGGACCCAGGAGTCCTGAGTAATAACCTGCCAGTTGTGAAGGAAATGGCGAATACGACCTCCCAGAGGGTAGAGAGGCAGAGACAGTGGACTCATCTATTGTAATTTGCGGCTGGGTGTTTCCTCTATGACCCCATTGATGGAAGTGGCGGCAGGAGAAACGTCGTGTTGGGTAGAACGCACCACCTCTGGTGGGGTCTTGAAAGTCTCCTTGACCTTTGTCGTAACCCCCTCTGGACGGCCTGGTGAGCGGCCCCTGCCTTGCCTGGCCCGTCCAAAAAGACCAGCATTGAACACCCTCTTGATGTTGGATTGAGCCTTGTCTAAGCTGGTGAAAGTGCCCACGTATTTAGACACGTCTTTCACAAAACGGTCACCGGATAATAAACCATCCGCCAAAGCACCGGGTTCTGCTGAGGCGAGCTCCGTCAAATTGCTGTCCATGCGCATTAAGAGAGATTTCCTTCGCTCCGCGGATATGGCGCAATTTGCGTTGCTAGAAAACATATGGCACGTTGCGTCCACCCCGCAAGGATATCCAGATCAACGGGTTCACCACATTCTTTGGCCACAAGAGCTAGCTCCAGGATTTTGGATAAGGGGCCGATGTCTAGCAATTTACCCTGACACCCCCGCCAGGCCCGATCGATCCCTTTCTTGGGGTCCTTCTGAAATTTCTTCAGGAAGGCCAACATGTTAGGGTCTCCGTGACCTTGTCAGGCACATCAGGACGCGGACATTCCGACCGTAGCCGGTTCCGGACTTCCCTGTCAAAGCTACGTCGTAAGGTCTGCTGAATATAGTCTGCCACCTCTGGAGGGGGGCCCAATCGGAAGACCGCGGATGCACTATATCCTGGGGATTGAAATCAAAAGGATTTGAGGGCTGGTAAACAGGAGGAGATTGCTGGCGAACAGAGGCTTTTTTGGCCTTCTTTTTCTTAGGCGACACCGTCTGTCCGGAGGAATCAGTGTCTGTACCAGTGTTGGTATCTGTGACCACCTATGAGGACGTGGGCAGTGGGGTCAAGAACCCAGAATATGGATGATCCCTGATCAAAGGAGGGGGCAGTTTAGAGAGTGATTGCGCATGCGGCCATTTGGATGCGCTAGTAGATACAGACTTTCCCCCTGACGTGGAAGGATTTGCGCCATCCGTCTGAAGCAGTCCATGGCGTTTCACGAAGTGCTCCAGTTGCGCTGTAATAGGGTTTAAAGCGCCCGCTAGCGCTTTATTCACGGTCTTAGGAACCGCCACTTCCACCGCTTTAGTAACGGAATCTTGGACGGATGTATCCAAAGCATCCACGAGGTTGTCTTCCAAGAGGGGGCCATGCTCCTCCTCATAGTACCCATATTCATCTTCTTCAAAATAGGCCGTCTTCCATGCCAAACACACAGCTGGCGACACTTTAGACAAAATGTAATAATGGGTCCCAAAGGGATTAATCAAGGGGGAGTAACCCTGGTGCAAACAGTAAGTAGGCTAAATAAATGCTCCTCAGCAAAGCTGTAATCCACAACGTCAGCCCGAAGGCGTCACAAGCCACACAACACACACAAGCCTGCACTCAGCTTGGGGCCTGCCTTGTTCTCCAGCCCAGGGGAGGCGTCACTTAAGGGTACTCTGAAGAAAACAGCCTAATGCTCCGACGCGCGTTTGAATATGCGCGCGGGACGAAGAAAAATGAAATTGGGCGTTGCGTAGCCCAAAACTTGCCCAATTGGGCTACGCGACCTGAGGCTCGTGAGAAGTGCGGGCCTGTACTAGGGAAGGCGCCGCAGGCCGTAAGAACAGCAAGAACAGCGGCGGTGAGTCGCGGAGAAAGTACAACTTAGGATCGACAGGTGAGGGGGCGCTATTAGAACGAACCGCCACCTTCCGAGTGCTTGTAATAACCGATGCAGCGCAACGCGCTGAAATAGTACACGCGCGCAGAGTGCACACATAGGCAGCAAGTAATAGCGAATGACACACAAAAGGGCTGCAATAGTCACAGAGAATATCAATCACAAGCAAGTACCAAGAGAAGGGCAAGAAAAAATTTGAGCACTTAACTCTGTGAGGAGCAGCAAAGAAAGAGGAAGTGTGAAGGTGTAAAGACTGTTATATAGGGCTAGTCTCTATGGTTGTTGTGTACCTATGCTAAGCATTCTGGAAATGTTTTTGTTTTACTATGTTATAAATGATCTTATTGGCTGCTGTTTGTTGCAGTAAAAGAAAGAGAAAGCATAATCTGAAGCCTCCGGTCCTGTAATAGAATTGCCGCTGCTCAGCACTAATGTAAGTTAGTTATTTTTGTTTATATTTCATCATGTCTATGCCTGACTTAGTTTTTTCATTGCATGTGGCAGGCCAGTCGCCTTGACGGTACCTATCTGTAGAGCTTGCTGACAGGCTATGTCAGTCAAAGGGTCGTTCTTTTATCTTAAATTCTGCATTCACGCTGCGTCCATGTGTATTTTGTCTACGCTGTTAAAAGTGCTGTCTCAGGAGGCATATACGATCCACAGCCCTTCGGCTATTGCTTCTTTCACGCACACATGCCATGCTTCTTTATCACTAGATTTGCCACATGCTGCTTATCACTGGCCACTTTTGCCGCACCGCAAACAACTTTGGGGCAGATTTACAAGCCCCCTGCGCCACCACTACGTCACTTTTGGTGACGGACTGGTGGCGCAGGGGGCTCCTCCATATTTACAAGGAGAGGAAAAGCCACCCTGCGTGACTTTTCCTCTCCTCGTAAATATGGCCCCTTCACATGCAGCACTGTGCGTTGAAGGGGCGTTCCATGGGTGTTGCTGTGGGTGTTCCCACGCAACACCCATGGAACTAGACACATCTCCAGATTTACGAGAAATTGTAAATTTGGAGATGCGTGTGAATGTTACGCCACCCTAGAGGTGGCGAAGCGAGGCGCAACGAGGAGAAATGTTTTCATTTCTCTACGTTTTTTCCTCTTTCAATGCGTGCTGCATTGTACAGCACGCATTGAAAGAGGAAAAAGCCTCTTGTGATTGTTTTTGTGCAGGAAGGTGTCCCTTCCTGTGAGATGGATTAAGCCACGCCCTATTTACAACACTAAGTTAGCATAACCGAAATCATAGTTAACAAGCAATCTTGTCGTTTCTGCTGCACTGCACACGACACTGTTGTTATGTGTTATTCATTTTAGAAATGCTGACTCGACTTTGCCTTACAGGATAACAAACTGTTGTTTCACATTCTTAACCGTGAAATGTGCCCTTGGTCTGTACATCATGCAAAGAACGCGTCTGCTGGAGCAGAGTCTTCTGTTGAAAATTTATTGCGTTTTAAGCTCCAGTTTTGTTTATATGTTATGATTAAAATTACTAATTTATAATCACTAATTATCACTAATTATTAGTTTTGTTAAAAGTCTTGATTAACCAACATTACTAATGAGAGAAATTACACGTGGGGATGCATATATGTTGCTTAAATAATACGTGAACTAAGTTGGTGTGCAATTTAATTAAATAAGTGTTGCTAAAGTGCTATTTGTTTGGTGTTTAAATAACGTGCTATAATGCTTCCTTGTGTCGCAGATGGCCAGGTAATTACATACACATAAGGGTATTAGTGGGGATTAACACTGTATAATCATTATGATGTGGTAATGTTGTTTTGTGTTTCTTTTAATTAAGATGGTCCGTTTTGGCCTAAACAAAGATGGCTGCTATTTACAGCCTGCGCTCGAGTGATTGAGATGTGACGAGAGGCCTTGCTGAACATGGTTGAAAGTCACCTGACCACAGCCTCTGTCTGATTTAAAAGTTTCCGTGAGGACAGCAGCTCCGGGCATGCTTCCAATTGTCCTTGGAGAAGAATAAAGCCACATTGAACTATGATAAACCTGCGGTGACTCTGCTATGGTACCAAGGAAGAGCATTCATGAATGTATCGCTTCCAAACTCGAGTTTCCTTCTTCCGTGTTTTTATTTTTGTAATTTTTCCTGAGTGGAGGTTTTCTAAATGTTGCCAGATGACATCCTTACCTGCTCGCTCTGCTCAGCGGCTCAACGGACATTCAGAGTTTATTTGTTACATTTATTTTGCTAGTTTTGTTATAAATATTACTAGACTAGAGAGGGTCTGTAGCATTTTGCATATGAGGCCACTTCTTCCTGAACTTATGCTCGTGAGGATCGATGCTGATCGAGAGGACGGCGACTCGGGAGACTTTACTGAGAGACCTGTCCTGACCCATTTAGCTAGAATAGGTAATTATGAGAATAATGATCTTGCTATTGATTGACTTTCATTGAACTAATTTAGATAAATAATGATCTTTGTTTGAATATCAGTGTAGGGTGGTTATTTCTTTTGTCATTTATTGAGTAATAATGTATTTCCTATGTTTAAAAATCATGACTCAGGACAATGTCTTTATGGTCGCATTGACCTCGTTTAGATGCAGATTGGTTTAGGTTTCTCTCATATATTCAGTGTGGATAGAGTAATAGAATTAATGTTAGTGTGATGGGCCCTAGCGTATGATGAGTGTATGTGCGTGCGACTGTAGGTTTACTCTGTCCGTGGAAGTAGGGAGAATTTATATGCGCCGATCTGCAGCACGTCTGGGTCACTAGAAGGTACAGAGTGTTGTATTTAGATTGATCGTACCACTTGTTAGACATATCATGCATACAGCTGCCAATATTTGAAGGACAAGCATCTTTAATATTGCAGAACAGTTTGGTTTTAGATTCATTCAAACAAGAAGAGCTGATGCATGCTGTGAGAGCTGATCTTTTGATGTGATTCTACTAAGCTGATCTATACGGTATGGGGTCCCCCCTGTTAGCCTAAGAGACCTTCTAATAGTCTAATATTAATAATAATGTATTAGATTATAGTGAAAGGAGTGTGGTCGTATACCACTGTCATTAATAATATGATTGCACCTTTCATTCTATATGGTATTGTAATAATGCTCATGATTCTGATCTGTATTGTTAGTCTGCTATTGTTAGCCAAAGTACTGCATCTTAGGACGCGAGGTTTATAAAATAAACTCTTTAAACTTTACTGTGTCTGTATTATTATGTTGTGGACTAACAAATAAGTGCGAACAGGTATTTCGGATTCCCACCACTCCTGAGAAATATCTAAGTCGCTTGTTCTGGTTTGTCTATACATTGGGACCACCTAGCTAGATCTAGGTTAACAAATGAGATACTAAGCTAGTCGGATAAGGGGTTCTGGGTTCTGAGGGGAGTTTTCTGGTACACCACAATTCTCTGAGGTCCTGGTCTCCTGCGCATAGTTCTGTGCAAAAGCAGAATCCCTGCAACATGGCGCACCTAACGTTTGGTCTTAACGTCTGAGACGCTTTAGTAGTACTGATTTTAGTCCACAACTACCCTCACTCTCGTTTCCGGAAAACTTGAGTGACGGTTTAACCTACCTAGGTTTAGACTAAAGGTTCTATCAAGCTTGAAAATTAAAAAGGTTATAATTTTTGAGCCCAAGTGCTACTGTGTAAATCGTTGTTATTCTTTAAGGAGTCCTTATGGCGGTTAATATTCCCGCTCATAGTAGGGTTCCTCTGCGCGCTCATTTGAGGGCGTATGGGGTACCTGATGACGGGATGTCCGTAGTCTTTGTGGTCAGTGCTGATACCACCTACCCATATGAGTTGTTTTACTCATGGGTGACCTTTGCGGAGGTGGATACAGACGATAATTTGTTCCACGAATATACAGCCTCGGCTGTACCTGCGGCTTATGCCCCATATCGGACTCTGGAAATTCCTATTTCTGTCTGGCAGCATACAATTTGGTTTAATGGCGCCCTCCCCCATGAGATCGTATCGGCGAGAATGGGCCCGTTGTCAATTGCAGGGGCTACATGGCCGGTACTGGCCGGATATACTCCACACCCACGCTACCTGACGGTGGGAGTGGGTGATTTACGAACGCTACACACAGCCCTGATTACGGTCCATAGGGCTTTAGTGCAGTATGTGTCACGCACAGTTCAGGTGGGAGCACCTGCGGTTGCTGGACACGAGGCGGATCACCATCACGCGGTGGTGATAAGCCCTGTTATGGTTAACGCGGTTGTCGGCAAGCGTCCCCTCAGTAAGGATGAATTTCCTTACTGGCTTGCGGAAAAATTTGATCAATTAGAAGCCGTGTTTCCAAACACTACACCTGTGGATAAACACAGGATACTCACCATTACTTTGCCGAAAGACCTGGTCCCTGAACTTGTTGATTGTGACAATTGGGGCAAGGTCTTTGCTGCAACATATTCGAAGTGCTACGGCACTCCGTCTATGGCTGTACTACCCTCCGTCATCAAGAAAGTTCAAGAAAGTCATGGTGCGGAGGCAGCTATTGAGTTGGGAATGAGGCTTGTCGACAGTTTCGATGTGGTTTGTTCCATGGTAATGGGCAACCTCAAAGGAGATGCCATGCAGTTCCAAGTTGGTAATATGCTGGAGCTTGTGGCTGATGCCGATAAGCCTAGGCAGTTCGCAAAAATTATTGCAAAAGCTTATAGGATGGTTGGACGTAGTGCCTTGGGTGTGAAACCCACCATCAAAATTCCGGATGTAGTGCAACAAACTAAGGTGAGTTTGTCTACAAAAGACGAAAAGCCCAACTTTCCTAAACAAAGTTGGCGAGCCAAAAAACAAGAGAAGCAGCAACAGAAACAGGTTTCTCGTCCTGCCTCACCAGTTCAGTCGTATAGTGAACGCACTTATGATTTGCGCGATCGTACTCGTATTAAGTCACCTGATAGGTTTCAGGTTTCTGAACAACGCTCTCCTCGTTCTTCACAGGAAACATCGACTTCGCACTCTGGTGCAGGAGAACGTGGAAGACGACGGGGCACTCAAGGTCGAGACCAGCCCCGCCAGACTGACGGTAAAGGCAAGCAGGAAGACGCTGCCAGACCTCGTCCACCGTTTCAGAAAAAGAAAGTTGCTGCTATCTCAGCGAGATATGCCTCAGATGGTCAGGACACAGCTTCGGAACCTGACATGGGCACTAACGCTGCTAGACAGCGCGGCGGAAGTTACAGTAGTGCGGGAAGCATTGCGTCCATTTCTGGAGGCGACAGCAACTGACATTTATGTGACAGTTGAAACTGCTGATACTCGCGTAGCCCCCCCGGAAAGATTATTTGAAATAGTCCTTAATATTGAGGGAAACATACAACGCAAAATTAAAGTGTTTTTTTGGTATAATCTTACCACCACATATGATATTCTTTTGGCGGAGAAAGATTGGCCTCCGGCTTTCATTTTGGACGCCCCTAGGGGCGAGGAAGTTATACTTCCTTCCTTTGGGCACGCAGTGCCGACAGAGGAGTCTACTAGGTTGGCCGGGGAGTGGGCACAGGTGCTTGCGCCTGCGTTATATCGTAATCAGGTTGGCTGGGATAAATGTTCTCCCAATCACGAGATTCCATTGCGATCCGATCCCCAGCCTCAACCCCAATATCCCATGCGTCGCGAGGCTAGACCTCACGTCGCGTCAATCCTTGAACAATTGGAATATCAAGGAGTAATTGAGACATGTGTGTCACCCATGAATAATCCTTTATTCACTGTAACGAAGCCTGACGGATCGTACCGCCTAGTTTTGGATTACCGGCATTTAAACTCACATTGCCGGACGTGTGCGGTACAAAATACTCATAGTTCGGCTCTCGTAGATAGTCTTGTGAGAAAACGTTTCAAAACTACGCTTGACTTATCCAATGGCTTTTATTGCCATAATCTGGCCCCTCTTAGTTATGAGTGGACAGCATTCACCTCGGGTGGCAAACAAAAATTGTTCAAAAGGCTCCCGATGGGCTATAAAAACAGCCCTGGAGTTTTTGCCGCTCGCGTGGTCTCTCTCTTGGAGATGGTAGACCCAGAAGCATACTCGTATGTCGACGACATCTATCTGACAGACGACGAGTTGCTTCCACACCTTGCTCGTGTGGATAACATAGTGACTATGTTTGCAGACTTCGGTTACAAGTTTAACTTTAAGAAGTCGCACATTGCTGAATTTACAGTGTTGTTCTTGGGGTACGAACTCAATAATGAAGGTCGAGGCTTGGCACCGCAGTTCCTTGAGAAATGCGCAAACCTTCGTATCCCCATGACACTGAAAAAACTACAATCCTTGCTGGGTTTTCTGAATTTCGGTCGATCCTACATTCCTGATTATGCCCAGCGTATCAAGACGCTTTATGCCTTGATACAACCAACTTATACCAGATCTTGCTGGCTGCCAGAGCACTCGTTGGCATTGTATACTTTGCAAACTGATCTTCTTACAGCTAAATATCTAAAGACTCGTGACAACCACACCAACCTGGTCATGAGAATTGTTCCAGGCGCGGAAGGTTTCACGTACTTAACGTTCAATGAGGGTGACACAGTCCCCATTGCTTACAAATCTCATCTGTACACTTCGGCTGAGCTGCGATTTTCAACTGTTGAAAAAGTCTTAACAGCAGTTCAGATGGCGATCCTGAAAGAACGTGCGCTATCACAGGGAAAACGCATGCTGGTGGTAACACCGTTTCCTGCTCTCGAAGCAGTCACTAAAGCTAGTGTACCAAATTCTAAGGCTTTGCATCCAAGGTGGATACAATGGGCGACCTCCTTAGCTTCGCCTGACGTCGAATACATCTTTGACGCGGCGTTGCAGACTCAAGAGAGTTTGGAGTATGAATTTGTTCACCCAGCTCCACAGTCATTGCGCCCCATAGAGGAATACCATTGTGTCATATACACTGACGGGCCGGCGCAACCCGCAACTGGATCAAGGCACGCTTATTCAGCGGCTTGCGCAATTGTAGTCGGTACTTTGGTGAAGGGAGAGTTCAAATCTGATGCAGTGCATACGCAGTCATTGGGTGATTGTACCGCGCAACTGGCGGAGCTTCGTGCTCTGGTGCTTGCACTTGAGTTTGCTGATCACAGAGTCACTACTCTTATAGTGAGTGACTCTTACTATTGTGTTCAATCTTACAACGACAATATACTTTTTGGGATTATGAATGGTTTTCGTGATTCCAAAGGTTGCTCAGTAAAGCATAAAACAATTTGGGCTCGAGTGTCGGAACTCAAAGGGAGTCTGCCACTTGTGGATGTAATTCACACTCTTGGTCACCAACGAGTTGGTGTCCATGCTGTCGGTAACAGTTTGGCTGACGAGGCAGCTAAAACAGCAGTGGCGACATATTTAGTAGCAGCAGTTACAAGATCAAAATCTAAGATAGATGCTGACCAATGTTCCCTCTAATTTCTTTCCTCTGTGTGCGGCAGTGGAGGGTCTCTGTGCGCTGCAACCATGGCTATGTGCGCCAGGAACCAGACCGCGCGTGTGCGCGGCGCATAATGTCACTCAGAATGTTTACTTCAATAAGCGAAAAGATGGTGCATTTTCACACATACAGTGCCACAATAAGTGTCTTGAGGGCAGTTTCCAAATTAGATAAACGAGCCATGATGACATGAATTGGTTACACAGGCAAGTACACTTCAAGTATAGAAAAGCGCAAGACTTAAACGGTGGTACCATCATAAGATTTTAATAAATATTCTTAACTTGAGCACTGTTAATTGGGTGGGGAAATGTTGGGAGCCTATACAATATCACATATAAACAATAAGGGAGACATGTCAAGTGGCATCACTAGAGGGGTGACAGGGTTTCTTCTCACGGCGATCTTTGGCATTTTTCCAGTGGTGATAAACTCGATCTAGGTCAACTTTCCCGTTCAGGAGGTAGGCCTTTGTCTTCATCAGCATATCCAAATGCTTCTGCTCTAGTCTATTCCTCAATTTACTCTTTATAGTATTCATGAGGCTGAATCCTTGTTCACAATCTGCACTAGATGCTTGAAACGTTGCGCAGACATCAACAAGCTGAGAGACCACACTATACTGAGCAGCATTGCGTACAGTGAAATTCACCATGTCTTGAAAGGTGGTAAATAACCCACCCTTTACATGTTCTGCCACCACATATTTATAGTCTCTGTACTGCCGAACAACATCTTCTGGTGTTTCGCAATCTCCCAGGACCAAGACATTTTTATACTTTTCTACAAGTCTTTGTATATTCTCAGTCCCAAAATCAAAATGTGATTGTGCGGCCATTGCCTGGTTTTCAAAACTTGCCCATTCTTTTAGCTCATCTTCAGGGAACCTTTTTTGCATGTGCTCACAAAGAAGGGAAACAAAAGACAAAATAGGCCCACTGTCAAACTCTTGCTTTTCCTTGTACAACACCATCAGATCTCTTACATTACTGCTCCAAAAGACAGTGTCCCCCAAATACTGTTGCTTAACTTGGCCAATCTTTGCTCTTGCATACTGTACAGCTTCAACAGTAGTCAGAGAACTTTTTTGGAACAGTTTGCACAGAGATGCAAATTCACCCAGAATGTCATTAAGTACTGCAAGTGAAATATGGTAGTTGGAGTTTGATAGCTTTTTATAACAATATTTAGCAACTGGATCATTCTCCTCAACTTTCTCATGCTCAAAGTACTTAAGAACAGCCTCGTAATTACGAATTAGTGCACCAACAGCAAAATGCCTTGAAAGCCACTGGACTTCATTCAGTGGTCGAAAAGAGACCACTTCACATTCAGTGACCGATGCAATTTCATCCAGCTTGGACTTCCTTGCAGGAGATCTGGAGAACACAGTGTAGACAGTCCTCAATAATGTCTCCATCTCTTTAACCATTGGAACCCTTTTCCAGGCATCATCAACTCCCAAATCTTCTCGATGGGCGACACAATGCTGCTCAACTAGATGAGGTATGGATTGTTTAAGGCGAGTAGCAACACCATTATTCTTACCCAACATCACGGACGCACCATCAGATGTGAACATGACCATTTTCAGAAGGTCCAGTTCATTGGCAGTGTAGAAATCTTTCACAGCAGTAGTGATAGCCTCAGCATTGCAACTAGTCAGCTTCACTATGCCCCCAAACTGTGTTTTGTGGTCTGTTGATGTTACTGGTCGGAACTTGAAGTACAGGATGAGCATTTTTGAAACAGAAATATCAGTGCTCTCATCAATTATCAATGTGTGATACAAAGCGTTACGGAGTTCTGCCATAGCTTCACAGTGTATCACGCTATTGATGGCCTCAAGGAACTCAAAGGCATAGTTCTTGCTCCTCCAGCTGTCTGGTATCTTGACATACAAAGCTAGGTGGTCATGGATGTCTTGTACAGATAACATTGAAGTATTCATCTTGACTGCCAGCAGCACGTTGTTGATGAGAATCTTTATCTCTTCAGGCACAGATCTTTGGCGTTCACCTACTTCCATTCTATTTGCTTTGTCAGTGGCAGTTTCTGTCAGCATTGCCCGCACTCCAAAACCAAACCTGGCAGCAGCACTTCTGTTTCTCAAGATCACCATGGCAGACTCGTGTACTTTGCTAAGTAGATGGCGTTTCATGTAATCCAGTTTCCAGCCATCACTCCATTTCTTCCCTGTGGAAAATTCCCCAACAATCTTGGCTTCGGCACATGCTTTGCAAATCAAGCCCACGTCTGGACTGTATTGGAAAAGTTCCCCGAGTTGCACGCGGACCTTGCTTCGCGATTTCTGCGTCTCAGCCTCCACAATTTCCTTCATCCACTCTTCCTTGAATACAAGGCAACATTTCTTCCTTTGTGGTGACGCACTGCACTCTCCCAAAGTGACAGCTTTGCGCTTGAACATTTCCGTGCCCGCCGGTTTTAACCTGCTGTGCCACAAAGCCTGCAAGACAAGGGAACATGGCTTACGTTGACGCCTAGCTCATAAATGCAATCCTTTATACTACAATGATCAAGATGCACCACAGTTTAACTCTACCAAACAATTACCTCTTCTGCTTGAACTCACGTACGCCTGTGTCAATGTCTGGGGGTCTGGCTGCGAAGCCTGCAACAGAAGAAAACATGGGTAAGTATATTATACTACAATGATCAAGATGCACCACAGTTTAACTCTACCAAACAATTACCTCTTCTGCTTGAACTCACGTACGCCTGTGTCAATGTCTGGGGGTCTGGCTGCGAAGCCTGCAACAGAAGAAAACATGGGTAAGTATATTATACTACAATGATCAAGATGCACCACAGTTTAACTCTACCAAACAATTACCTCTTCTGCTTGAACTCACGTACACGCCTGTGTCAATGTCTGGGGGTCTGGCTGCGAAGCCTGCAACAGAAGAAAACATGGGTAAGTATATTATACTACAATGATCAAGATGCACCACAGTTTAACTCTACCAAACAATTACCTCCTCTGCTTGAACTCACGTATGCCTGTGTCAATGTCTGGGGGTCTGGCTGCGAAGCCTGCAACAGAAGAAAACATGGGTAAGTATATTATACTACAATGATCAAGATACACCACAGTTTAACTCTACCAAACAATTACCTCTTCTGCTTGAACTCACGTACGCCTGTGTCAATGTCTGGGGGTCTGGCTGCGAAGCCTGCAACAGAAGAAAACATGGGTAAGTATATTATACTACAATGATCAAGATGCACCACAATTTAACTCTACCAAACAATTACCTCTTCTGCTTGAACTCACGTACGCCTGTGTCAATGTCTGGGGGTCTGGCTGCGAAGCCTGCAACAGAAGAAAACATGGGTAAGTATATTATACTACAATGATCAAGATGCACCACAGTTTAACTCTACCAAACAATTACCCGTTTGTTCTGCCTGTACTCCCGTCTGCCTGTGCAATTGTATTCGTAGTACGGTCTCCCAAACCTGCAAAAGAAAAGGGGTGCAGATTGTGATTCTATTTACACAGCAACCCCCAACCCAACGAGGAACGTACACAGAATTACCTTGTCTTCTTGGGTACTTGCACCTGACCACTCCTATCCAAATACCTTACAGACTGGAAACCTGCAACTGAAGACAAGATAGTCAGCAAATGCTTGAAGAATCACAAAATATGAATGGGACGGGTCTAGAGACCCCAATAGAACAATTGTCTACATAATTACCTGGGATTCCAGTCTAGGACAAACAGGCGTGTGCCAATGTGTTTCATTATTAGTATGATGTAACCAGTACAAGAGTAATTCGAATAAAATAAACACATGGGCACACAAAAACAAACTCTAATTACTAATGATTTTAGTATTTTACATTGGAAGAGTTTGCCAAAAAACGGGAACATCTAATGGGAAGGGGAACATATTTTAGCGCTGTCTGTATCTCTTAAATGCACACGGAATTCAAAAAAGATTTCACACTGAAACCATTGATATATACCATAGCGACTCTTAAATAGGGGGCTCGTGATTTCAAACGTATCATAAACGTCCATTTGTGAATTGAAATGAATGTAAAATTACTTACAAAGGGTTTGTGCAGTCACAGGCCAGGGATGTGGAATTCCTATAGCCCGACGCCCAGGACATATTGTTTGGGGTCAAGGGCAGCAAGTTTTTTTGTCCTTGGGACAAGTAGGCCCAACCCCCTACAGCACAAACCCGTTGGCTGCCAGTTTACAGTACCACATTATGGATTAAAAGTAAATGCCGTAAGCTCGACCTTCACTCCGTGTGGGAGCTGCTGGGCCCTCACCATTATAACAAGCATTGGCAAACGCAAAAATAGATTTTGGTCTCCCAAAATAAGCACACATTGACACAAAGGTCATGGTTTACGCAAGGCCTAATTAAAGGCCCAATTAAAAATCTCAAAAGTGCATCCATGGTATATATCCTTGCATTGCGTGCATATATACAGAACATATACAGAAGTAGGCCAAGAAATAGTAGGGGCAAAATGGTCATGCTATGAAAATCAATGTGATTTTGAAATTGGAGTGAAACTGCTTTTTCAAGAACTTTGAAGTGGGCTGGTGATGGGGGAAGAATTTGTAAAGTTGGAGGGAAGAATAATGGGTGTCTTTAGCATTGGAAGTATCTGGATAATTTTATAGGAGGGGGAAACATCTGTAGGCAACATTCCTAATGGAGTTCTTTGCTTGTCCAAAAAACATATGGGGACACTTTCCTAAATTGTTTGCACACCAAACGGAGGAACATAGCACTGCCAGCGTGATACAGCGGCTCACCCTTCTACAACTCGGCGCACTTCCACCACTTGGCGCACCCGCTTCGCGGGTGCCCCTTCGCCTGTGCTGAGGAGGGGAACATACCTGACGTTTGTGAGGAGCACTGAGGCGGTAAGGAGGAAAAGCGGCATCAGGCGTGTGGCTGCAGCGGGGCTGCGAGCGTGCGGGGACTTCAATTCCCAGAAGTCCCTGCTAGACCGACGGAGAGCTTCCGGTCCGCTCTCCCTGCTGGCCCGCCCCCCGCCCTCCTGAGGCTTCATAACATCAGTTTGCTGCCAAACGAGTGGGACACTTTCCTAAATTGTTTGCACACCAAACGGAGGAACATAGCACTGCCAGCGTGATACAGCGGCTCACCCTTCTACAACTCGGCGCACTTCCACCACTTGGCGCACCCGCTTCGCGGGTGCCCCTTCGCCTGTGCTGAGGAGGGGAACATACCTGACGTTTGTGAGGAGCACTGAGGCGGTAAGGAGGAAAAGCGGCATCAGGCGTGTGGCTGCAGCGGGGCTGCGAGCGTGCGGGGACTTCAATTCCCAGAAGTCCCTGCTAGACCGACGGAGAGCTTCCGGTCCGCTCTCCCTGCTGGCCCGCCCCCCGCCCTCCTGAGGCTTCATAACAACATCCTACTCCCGCAGCGCGGGACGCAGCCCGGGCGAAGACGGGGCAAAGACAGGGCCGTTTTAGGCCGTTAGAGACCGTTTAAGACCGGACCGGGCCATTCCTCTTGGCTTTTAATTTCTGTGTTACATTAGCTGGCCTTCCTGCACTACTCATATTTAATTGTAATATCCCTTCCACACAATGTCCTCGCGCGAAACTAGGAGTAAGGCTACTAAGACCTCCAAAAAGGCTACAGGCACCTTAGATGATTTTATCACCAGGACCAGCCTCTCTATTGATAATGAAATAACTAAACTTCAGCACAAAGTCTCAATAGAACTTGAGTGTGCTAGGAGGCTCTCAACTGAATTTGCACTCAGAAAAAAATCTTCTCTAGGCAGCATTGCAACCTCCAAAACGCCTGAACGCATTACTGGCACAAAACCAATTATAACCTCGGCCGAGGTTTACTCAACAGTAGAAGAAACAACCCCTCCTATTAATCAAGAACCTCCTGGGCCTTCCGTTAGAGCCGAATCTGAAAGCCTATCACCGCTGAATCTTCCAAAGGAGAGTGCTGAGGATATCGCAAATGAGGTGCCCTGTCAGCTACCAGCTGAGACAGAGTCTAATAAAAGCAAGTCACCTGCCAAGGCACCATCAAAGCATAAAAGAAAGCGCAAACACCTAACCGCTTTCGCTAGGAAAAAAGCAAAAGTAGCCCTTAGCCATAATATCACGGGGGGAACACCAAGTATGCCTACTGTAACAACTGATAACATTGTACACGATGTAGCCCCAGCAACTGTAGAAAATACTAATGCTAACATAGATGAACAAATCTCTATCGTCATGTCTGATCACTCAGCCAGTGAGGGGCAAAGAGTCTCGTCTGATATGGCAGAACAAGATGGTGGAAGGGAAGAATTCTTAAAAATAGTGTGGGAGACGCTAAAGAGACTACTTAAACCACTAGAAATCAGGCTAACTGGCATTGAGAACCAACTACTTGAAGTTGAGAAAAGTGTCATCACTTTGTCAAGTTTAAGCCTTAACTGTACTGAAGTGCCTAGAGCCACCCAGCAAGCTCCAGTCCCCGCCCCGGTCTTAACAATAAACACAAATTCATCGAATGTGCAGCAAAAAAAGGAGGGGATAGTAAGAAATACTAATGTTAAACAACCAACTAGCACTAAAGAAAAACCCAATCCAACTTCCTCAACTTCTACAGCTGTAAATATTACTAGTAAACCTTCACAGAAAAATCAGGTACATAGTAATACTTCTCAATTGCCAATTCTTCCCTCTACCCACTCTTCCAACCAGAGCGTATTAGTCCCAAATAAACCCCGATCCAATCCGCCTGCATATCCTTACATTACTTCTGCAAGCAATCAATCCTTGCCTGATAAATCTTTTATAAATACCACTCATAAGTCAAACCATCAGTCTAGCCACATGTACAGTAATTTTAGAGGAGGGTATATAGATCTACCACCAGACGCTAGTCCATTTGTAGCTGTCCTCACAGGGGTGCCAGAATTGGATAGCCAATATGAAGAAAACTTCCAATCTTTAAAAAACAAAGTGATTTTTTGGCTAGACAAATATAAACCCATTCCTAACCAGATGAAAAGTAAGATCCTTATGGTTAGGAGGGTACCATGGGTAGGGCCAACGGCCAAATCAACCACGGGTGACTGTATTGTCATATCCTTTGAAGAACCCCAAAGTGCTGAACTAATATGCAATTGGAAATCGTACGGTGCGAATCCTCCCATTGAAGCTAGACCCCTATCATTCTTTTACCCTTCACCTAGACCCATTCATCATGTCCCCAAGTGGAACCCTGTCAACCATTATTATGGCAGTGCTCCCAATTCGGCTAGACATGGCGATTATAATATGTGGTCTGGCATCCCCACCTTCAATAGATTCAGTTGCCTTGACGCTGTCGATTGACTTGCCACTATGCCTGACTGTATCTCTAATTTATATGACACCTTCTGTAGCATGGACAAAGGTAATCCCAAACTAAAAAATGTCCTACAATTGCATGATGATGATCAGATCATTAAGGTTAGGATGCATAGGACCATTTCAAATCCCCAGAAAGTGGAATTATCTTATAAAGCCGGAAATGTATGCTATAGTAAAGCTAAGGGTGGTCCGGATGGGGGATCTAATACTGTAGTGAAAGAAAGAGCCAGGGATGCAGAGAAAGACATGCTAAACCCACAGCTAGGCAGTTTATCTAAACAGTGTGTAGTCAATCCCTCCCCTGACACTCAGAGCCTATCACCTCGCTTACTTATTCTATCGTGGAACATCGCAGGTGTTTGCAAGAACTTAAAAGACCCTGACTGGGCAGACTACATTGACACCTGTGACATTTGTCTGCTACAAGAAACCTGGGCTACAGAAGTTCCACATCGGGTAGGATATAAAACATATGGTATTGAGGCAGTCCAGTCCGACCGAGGAAGACCATCGGGGGGCCTAATAATTTGGCTAAAAATCACCTTGGTCATGCAGGTTGATCTTGTTGATACAGGCTCTCCTGATATCTTGGCCCTAAGGGTTACTCCACCCTGTGGAAACGAATGTTACATCGTTAATGTTTATAACAGACCGATCGGCCACTCCAAGGTTTCACCAACACTTGAAGCCCTGGATCTCCTCTTGAAAAACGTAGTTGGAGACACCCCGGTTATCTTGGGAGGAGACCTAAATTGTAATTACGAACCTGTTCCGGGCATCTCCGATGTGTTCGAAGATGAGGACCAAGCGTATAATATCCCCCAGCTTGATACCACAAAATCTGTTAAATACTCCACATTGGCCAGCCAATTATTAAGACTCACCGCAGATCACGGCCTTAGAGCAGGCAATGGCCGTCTACCATCGGACTTGCAAAAACAACCAACCTTCTCTAAAGCTAAAAGCAATCTAGATTTTGTACTTGTTTCTCTTAGCATCTGGCATTTTTTGATTGATCTGAAAGTAATAAGTAGGGGGGAAAGCGATCCCTATCCTTTGGAACTTTACATCAACATGAATATGGTTAGTGACACCATCACAACATCAACTGAGAATATCCATGTAAGCATGTGTGAGGACGTCCACACAAACAACAACAGACGTGCAGTAAGATGGCCACGTGTTCTGGCGGATGGTAAGGCCTTAGCGTTGGTGTACTCTCTTTTTGAGCAAATGTTTGCACATATAGTTGACCATGCCTTCTTACCTGAACATTTTGATCATTTCGTTGATCTTCACAAAGTCTTCTTTTCAGAACTAAAAACGTATCTATCAAAAATGCCGAGAAAAAAGCAACAAAACATAAGAGTGGCCAATCACGGAAAGTTATGGTATGACCACTCGTGCAGGATTGCTAAAAGAAACTTATTGCTTGCCATTAAAAACAAGGCAAAAGAAGAAGTTAAACTTGCAAGGGTGGAATACAAACGTATACTAAAAACATCCAAAAAACTATGGGAGGAATCAATTTGGGCTGAAATGTTAGCTGCTGCAAAAGTTAATGATAATGTTGGCTTCTGGAGGCTGGTGGCTAATGGGGGGCACGCTGGGAGAGCTGTGAAAGATGTATTCCTGGATGAGATGACCTGGGTAACTCACTTTACAAATCTTTATAAACAATACGATGGCGACAGTTAAGGGAGCTTATGGTGCCCCCCCCTTATTGAATCCCCCCTTATTGAACCCCTCAACTTTACACTGGATGAGACAGTAAGGGCGATCAACGAACTTAAAAACACCAAAGCCCCTGGCCCGGATAAAATACCGGGGGATCTTTACAAACACGAAGTTGACGTCTGGGCCCCATATGTGAACCGCCTGTTTAATGCTTTATCATCAAACTGCAACTTTCCTGATAGTTGGCGTGCAGCGGAGGTTGTGTTAATATTTAAAAAGGGGGATAGACTGATACCCTCTAACTACAGACCCATTAGTCTGATGGACACGCTCCAAAAATTATATGCTAAACACTTGCTATTCAGGATTAATGACTGGCTGGAAGATTCGAACATAATTTCCAAATTCCAAGCTGGTTTTAGGAGTAGGACCAGCACTATTGACCAAATTTTTCGATTTTGTTGTTTGATTTGGAAGTATGTGCACATTAAAAAAGGTCACCTGTATGTTGCCTTCGTTGACCTGAGGGCTGCATTCGATCTTGTCCCACGCAGTCTACTTTGGAAAACTTTAAGAGAAATAGGTCTACCGGGATGCCTCCTAGCCCAAATAGTTGAGCTGCATGCTGACAACTTTGCAAACATCAGGTGGGGCCCTAATGGCGAGTTGACACGCAATATTCCTATTGAACGCGGGGTTCGCCAGGGATGTGTCCTGGCCCCTACCTTGTTTTCTCTGTTTATTAATGATGTCCCCGAATATTTGAATGTTTGTGTTAATGATTCGCCGCAGCTCAATGGTGAAAGGGTGCCTGCGTTGCTCTTCGCAGATGACACAATACTTATATCTCAAACAAAAAAGGGCCTCCAGGCACTCCTTAATTCCTTCAGTTGCTATTGCCAGACAAAGGGCTTGGAAATTAATGCTGACAAAACAAAATGCATGTCATTAAATCCCAGTATGCCAGATTGAGGGTTCTTGACCCTGAATAGCCAAAAATTAGGTATTGTGGAAAACTTTTCCTATTTGGGTGTTGTGCTCGATTCCAAACTAAGTTGGAAAGCCCAAATCGAGAAAAGCAAGATAACATATGCCCAAAATGTCAAGCCAATTTTATGCAAAATGAATACTAGCACGAGCAAAAGTGTAACCCCGGTTTTAGAACTTTTTAAATTTAAAATACAATCTGCTGTGCTATATGGAGCAGAGATATGGGGCACATGGGCAAAGAATATTTTTCAAAATCTGGACAACAAATTCATGCGTGCTTCTGTAAGGGTCCCTAATAGTACACCTCTTTTACCTCTCCAACTTGACCTGAACTTTAGGAGAACAGACCACCTAGCTATCCTAAGACCATTAATATTCTGGGTTAGGCTCTGGTCCACCCCGGAACTGATAGAATATAGAAATGGTCTACATGAATTGATGACTCTTGATTCCTTTAATTCCATCCAATGGCTAGTGCATATTAAAAAATGGTTTACACTCCTGGGCTTATATTCAATGTGGGAGACTCCCGACAAAATGTCCACCTCTTCCAAACTAATAGTTAAGCGAGCTTTTTGGATCCACATGAGCGGAAATTTAGTGGATGGAAGTAGTGTTCGCTCCGCAGTCCAGGTCTTTCTGTCATTTAAGGATGAGTTCCGTTTTGAACCATTCCTGGACGAGATAGAGCCACCCATTGCAAAAACCCTTTACTTAAAGTTCAGATACGGGATACTTATGCTTAATTACAACACCGAAAGATGGGCACAAAAAAGACTGGGAGAATTGAATGTTAAAACGGGGTGTTGCCCTATGTGTTCCAACGTCTGTTCTGAGAATGAGGTTCACATGTTTTTTGTTTGTAGCGCCTACATGAATGCTAGAAAGAAATGGCTAAAACCAATGTGTAACCTCTTGGGAACTAGGTCCTGCGCAATAGCTTTTAGGATCATGAAAAGTAACTCAACCCAGTACATTGTATTTAGCATAAGTAAATTCCTATACTCTGCCTACATAACCCGTAAGAAACAAGGACAGGTACTCTGAGTTGGAAAGGTGTATATGTTTACATAACTCTTACATTTTTAATATTTTTATATATTTTTAAAATTGAAATGAAATGAATTGTAAAAGCTATTCTTTCTCCATGTACCATTTTCTTAAATTGCTGCCATGTTTACAGCTTGATTTTCTATGTATGTATGTGACTTTTATGGCCAAATTGGCCGAAATAAAGTAATAATAATAATAATAATATGTTTATTAAGGGACCTTTCATGTAGACTGCTTTGGCTGTAATAGAATGCGTGGCAAGAACACAATTTCATCATTCTGATACCCAAGCTCAAAGGCCTTCTTGTAAACTGTTCTAGTGCCCGTCGTGCCCAAGATCAGTGGACCAAATCAAGCCAAACATAATGAAGGTGGAATTGCCATGTTAGACATAGATACGACATTTTCTCTACCTACGTTCCCTTCGAGCTATGAAATGGATGAGGAAAAATTGTGATGTATTCAAGTCACAAGTCTAAATAGCCATTAATGCACACCAGCTAACCCAGGGAAACATTACTACAATTTCACCAGCACTGAAACGTTCTTCAAAATTCCAATCCGCGCCCAAGTTATAGTGGTTCAGTTGGCACTTTTTTTCAAATGGAAAAGAGTACTGTCACATGGGGCAGATTTCTACCAAACAATTCACATTGCACATGAGAGATATAGCAGAGGAACTCCAGACAATTCTACTTTCTTTTTACTTGTTACTTTTTTCCCTTACCTAAAAGTACCGGATATATGAGGAAGGAGAGGTGATTATATCAAGATACATGTGGCCTAGCATGATGTGCTATTCTAGTGCTGTAAGATGGTATATCAATTTATTCCGCAGCATGCATACAAAGTAACTCTGTTCCTACATTATATATCAGGGTTATTAGATACGACAATGATTTTGTATGAGATACTACCAGACAATGAGCGGTATTGGCTCCACTGATGTGGATAATTAGAGAGGGTTAACAGGGAGGTAAAAAGGGAACACACCATGCAACCAATTTCTGGAAGTGGAACAGTGCCAAAGCAAGGGTAATGCCTTCTTGAGTGGATCACTGTGATCACTGTCTTCATCTGGCACCGACAGACAGGAGCAACAGGATCACAGCGTCCTGCTACTACGGTCTATGATTTCCTGCCCAGTGTCTTGTTTAAATGTGATGCCCATCTTGTAAGAGTCATAACTATAGTGCAAGGAGGTATTTCTATCAATGACTACGAAAATGTAAACTAGCCTCATCACCGGACAAAGGTTATGTGATATTACCTTCAGTAGGACTCTTTGGAGGAGGGAGCACAGATGGTGCAACGTTATCTCTAGTTTCCGTAAGGATTTTGGCATATAGACATCACTGCACAATGAATGTACATGTAGACATGGCATTACAGGAGATATCACCATGCGCATGTGCATAGTGTGCTTGCTCATGCAATGGTGCAGGGCCTACCCTTACAAGCTGCTACCCAGAAACTGACTCCACTAAATGAGTATGAACTTAGCAAATTTTCTTCACATCAAACAAGGTGGTATATCAACCAGTGCGGCACATCGCGCTATGTACAAATTAACAAAATACCCAGCATGTATGAACACAATATATCCAAATTGCAAACATTTTCTATTTATATCCCCCTTTACAGGCAGCATAGCACACATAGACCAGAGGATATAACTTAAACACCCAACATCCGTGAGACCTACAAAGACTGCATAGTGCTTGATCTCAGCTGGGGTATCCCATGACTCTCGATCACACCCCACGTAATCTCTGAGGTACCCAAAGTAGAGCTAGAAGTGTAGGGCCACCAACAGGTTAGTCACCCTCCCAGCAAGCATCGCCCTTAAAAGGCTTCTCCCACAGAAGGAAGCCGTTCGGGCAACCTTGTGCACTCAAGAATGACAATGCTGTTACTCTGCTAACAATTGGCCACAGAACAAAGGTCACTGTTGCATCCACCCTCCCCTGCCAAGAATTTCCTTTTTCGATAATCGCACACAAGCTTGCTTGAAGGAAAGGTATTTTTTTGTTTTAAGTATTCCTTTGCCGTGCATGTACAGTCCTAAGACACTAATTCACTTCCAGAGAGTGTGACCATGGGAGGCGAGAGGTTGCATTAAAGTATTTATAAAAGACCTGCAAAAGTCAGCAACTACTTTGTGATCTCATGAGCTCTTCAGCACTGCGACACCATAAACGGGAGAACATTACAGAAAAAAATAATTCCCAATGGGGTGCACCTAATTAGTTCATATTATTAACGACATATGTAGGGATACTCTGGCTGTTTAATAAGCAAGCGTGATGTGAGTGAGGCAAGGCTTCTGTGCTCTCTCCCTTCGCCTGTTTACCATGTGCTTCAGGGTTAAAGCTAAAGGGGAGTGGATTATGAGATGTACATAGTAGTTGGGGTGTTTCTTTTAACAGAATTTTGTCGACTTTCGAGCGCGTAAAAAAGGCCATTGTTGCTGCAGGCACAACTCGTTCAAAGTCATGTCTGTTCTTAGCAGTGAACTACAATTTTGTTTAGAGCGCACTGCCCCCAAATTACCCTTATTGTCTCCATAACACCCCCGAGCAGCCGCCACAAGCCCGCCGGAAGCCCGCCACAAGCCCGCCACAAGCCCCCTTACCTGCACTCTCCACGACTTCTACGACTCCTCGCCGGCACCACTCGAACAGTGCCTGGTTTTCGCGCCGTTCGCTTCTTAAAGCGGTGGCGCGGCCGTTCTCCGCCGGACGTCCTGAAATTGTCGTGCGCGCTCCACATCCGGGAGTGCACGGTGACGTCGGCATAGGTGCGCGCGCGCGCGCGCGCCTTAAAGGGAACGTAGATGCTGACATCTTAGCAGCTATTGCGGCATCAGAGACAGGGACAAACTTCCCTAGAGGTTTCCCTTCACGATACCATTATCACTTAAGTCCTGATAACGTCCCATTAGTGAGGATTAACGACGTTGGTGATAGATTGATTCCCAACGCGGACTGCAGACCAAATTTGATAACAGCTGCCCACGAAGGTGTTGCGTCTGCGCATGCTGGAGTGTCAGCAACTGTCTCTCTTTTGCAGCAACGTTACTGGTGGTACGGTTTGTATAAACAAGCGCGGGCTTATGTACTTAATTGTGACATTTGCCAGCAGATCAAACCTTTTTCTGTTGCGCGGCCGCCTCCAACGCAGCTGCATATATCTAATCAACCACTAGAGTGTGTTTATTTAGATCACTGCGGTCCTTTTACCTCTGATACTGCGTACAAGTACATCTTGGTTGCAGTGGATTCGTGCACACGTTTTCTGTGGGTGTGGCCACAAAGGAGTGCTGATGCCAGGACTGTCATCAAAGCATTGCGTGTCTTTATAGGGAGTTTTGCGTGTGGTACCCTTCACTCTGATCAGGGCCTGGCGTTCGCCTCTAAGGCTTACAAAGAGGCAATGAGAAGTTTGGGGTTCCAAGTCAAATTTTCGTCTCCATACCGGCCTGAGGGCAATAGTGTTGTGGAACGGATGAAACGTGACCTAAAGCAATCGTTGACAGCCAAGGTGTTAGGTACAGGCCGGAACTGGCTTGCCCACTTGTATGACGTCCAACGTGCACTTAATAATCTCCCTAGAAGGTCTCTGGGTGGGCGGACCCCGTACATGATGCTCTTTGGAGTGAGAATGTTTGTTCCGGACCTTGATGGTCTAGACATGGCGGCAGCTGCCGCGCCTTTTGACCTCGATGACCACTGTGCTGTATTACAGAATCTACAAGAAGCAAGAGACACTCTAGCAAAGGAACACGTGCCCTCTACATCTGAAGAAGCGCTCCTGATTCCGGTGGTCGGCTGGCTGCCTCGAGTTGGTGATCTGGTCCGTGAGAAGGTGGAGAACAAGAAGGAGTTTGGCCCCTCTTATCGTGCACCAGTCCTGGTGCTTGGAGTATTGGGAACACGTACAGTTGTTTTACCACCACTTCCTGGTCGCAAGGAAAAAAGGTACATTTCAATTGAAAATGTCAAGCTACACAGGGTGGCCGATTCTCCATGGTATGACACCTTCGGTTTCCTGCCCTTCGATGCTGAGAAACTCTGTTGTGGTGCCACCCTCTATCATCGTGCCTGAGGTTTCCATTGAGATGATCACTGTTAATGATCCGCCACCTACTGCTGGTGGTTTGCCCGCTGATCCTGAGTATGCTTATCCTACAGAAGTCGCTTTTCCCCTTTTAAATACAACAACACTTACCCAGTCAAATTCTTCCTTTGAAACTGAATCATTGACTTCCACTGTCCCTTCCAAAATCTCTATATTTTTTGCCTGGTTCAAGAGACATTTTTTGGTTGCACCTTGGACTTACGTCTGGTTGGTGCTGATTTGTATGTTTTTATTCATGACAATTGGCTTTGTGGTAGTGTTTTTTAGACTTATCAATGGACACTACCTGAATGAGCGTTCTACAATTCAATTAATTGATGGAACTTTGGCCCCCCATTCCTCATCACACATCATGAAAAGAGACCAGACGTTTGTGAACATCACCGCCTGGCCTGTACGTGATGGGATTGCTTGGGATGCGGTGAACTTTCAAATTCATGGTCCCACCAAAGTTATTAATGTGCCAACTGTTTTTCGTGTTTCTATGGGTGATGTAGTTAAACAAAACATCCGCTCAGATGATTGGGATGTACAAGCAATAGAAGCACTGTTTTCTGATTTAAAATATTATGCTGCATTTGATGCTGAAGATCTGTATTTAAATACTGCAAACTATGATGAGCAGTTTTGTTTTCAACATTATGGCACACATTTCCTACACAGAGCAAATACTTTTAGAAATTTTGTTAATTTTACACAATGGGAACATTGTCCTGCCCCTATGCCTGGCAGCTCTGCCACTTTATTGAAAAAATTCACATACTTTTCGGATTTTAGTGTGTCAACCCCTGAGTCTTTTTATTTTAAGGTAGCGGTAGAACCCACTTCTAAGGTCAGACTGACACACACAAAATTATTATACTCCAAATCCTTTATGGAGGAATTGGCTATTGGAGGTTATGACGTATGGAAAGCTACTATCGATCTTAAATCGGTTTGGGGAACTAAACCGTGGCAGGTACAAGGAACAGAAGCTTTGCATCGTGCCTGTCTTATCCCTAACCATATTTTATGTTCAAATTCATCTATTTTTCAGACCACCTGTTTTGGATTGGCTATATCTAAAAAATTAATTTCCCCCTCGATCCCTGATCTGGGTGCTTATCCTGGTTGGGAAAATCACTCAGATCTGTCCCTTACTATGTTGCAGTCGCTTGTTTCCAATGGCACCTTCAATATTTCAACATTGAATCCTGAGGGTTGGTTGGTATGGCAAACAAGCTCAGATTCCTGTCAACGTCGGTTTCTGGATTTGGCTCTGGGGTATACACAACTTAGGGTTGACCCTCGTTTCACATCTTCACACACGGTGACTACCTACTCTGTAGGTAAGTTTTGTCAGTCATGGCAGCAACATTCCACGTTAACTTCAGTTAAGCTTCATTTGTCACGTTTAAATGAAAAAATAGATTTGAATGATTTCATTAAGGGTCCTGTAAATGGTAGATCTAAACGATGGGCTTATGCTATTTACAATGAAATTTGGAAGTTGTCGCAAATTGAAGCTGCTTCTAGACTACGTGCTATTGACCAGGCCAATATCGAAAAAGTATTGGCTGTGATAGATAATAGTATTAATACATTGTCTTCTAGAATGTATACATTAGATAATATTGTTTCTTGTGTAGTAGACATTGTGCAAGATGATGTATCTGTGTTGTATCATGGTCAAAATCAGTTGCGTTCAATTATGCAGTTTGCATGGACATTGCAAACGTTAAAGGCATGGAAAGTCCCTTGGGATTACATGAATATTTCATCATTGTTCCTTCCGTTTAATTTGACTGAAAAACAGCAGTTCATGCCCATGAAAGATGCAACTTATGCATTGTGCACATTGAAAAATTAGAACCTTTACCTTTTTCTGTAGCTGAGTTAAATTCAGCCGTGTGGTTAATTCACGGATTAGTAACTTTACCGTTCAGTTTGTTCAAGTTTAGTTCGTGCATGAAACACTATGCTATTGGCAGATATGAACAACTTGGTGATGCGTTTCTGCATGAAGTTTGGTCACTTCCGTTCACTTACAGATGCGTGAGGGATGGCAAGGAAGTTTACTTAAAAGGTGAAGAATGCAATTCCGCTCCTGATCACTCTGTGGTTTGTAGACATATACAATTACATGGCGCTTGCAATATACACGCTCCTAATTTAGCTTGTGTCCTAAAGGGGATTCCAATGCCAGTTATAACGTCTTCTTTTAAGCTGCTTGTCAACGGTAGTTATTTGCTTTTAAATAGTGAAGCTTGCTGTGGGATGCTAGTGGGTATTCCTTACATAGTGACTGTTTCACAAAAAGTAGTTTGCTGTAATAACGTCCTTTTCCCGCCCCCGCAAGGCCGACTCGACATATCCATCTGGCCAGCGATTCCAACCTTGAACGCAGAGTTCAATAGGATGAGCAGAATAAGGGCTCTTTTGTCTAAAAAAGAGGTTGCGTTGACTTAATCCCGTGAAACATTTCCTCTTAATGTTGCAAACACACGCACTTAGGTACAAGCTCTTTTAAATACCGACCTGCCCCTCCATTTTGGAACCTTGATTCAAACTATCTTTAATGCTTCGTCTACGACTGGCCTTGTTCATTTTTTTAAAATTGTGGGCTCCGGCCTCGTGACATCTTTCCAGACTGTTTTTTGGTGTGATCCCCGCATTTTTACATTCTATTTTTTCAAGTGTCTTCGGAGGGTTCCCCTTGCTCCTCGCTTTGGTGGCTGGGATCCTCGTGTTGATTTGCGCACTTCGATATGGCTGCACACCGGGAGTTGCAAGACAGAATGCTGCGCTTGCTCCATCTTCGTAGCCGGATGCTTGATTTCTACGGCACCTTACCACTGGCGGTATTAAGCGTCAAGTATGGATTGTCTTTCCGGTTTCCCTTTTTTACGTGTGTGCAACCTGTTTTTCATTGCCTAGATTGTCCCTTCCAATGGGCTCTGGACTTGTGCCTGTCAAACTTGGCGTCACCTGACCCGGATTTTGATGAACTAATGTGTCCCTTAGTGGCTCATGAATTCGACTGTTCTGGTGTCGGGTTTATGGCTTTGGGTGCTGCACACGGAGTCCTTGGAAACTGGGATATCGGAGAGGCAGCTATTGATTTCCTTAAAAGGAGTTATATTGAGGAGAATGACAGTTGTCCTATCATGGTGCTGGATGCTCCGATAATTGATGAACATGTATGTTCCTTTCCCTTGCTCAACTGGATGGCAGATACTTTTTCGGGACGCTCCAATGATTTCCTCTTGGAAGCAGTCGCAACTTACGGTGCATATACCTTCATGGATTGACTGATTGACAGTGTCAATGCAGCTTGCATCCAGAATTTTTAATTTTATACGAAAATTTTGCTTATTTTTTAACAAATCATTTTTTCATTTTCAAAAAGAACAGTTTTTTATTCTCGGACTTTACACTTACCTTATATGCCCTTGGTTCCGTTCTAAATCACTTGAACTCTGCGTTCTTGATAAGTGTATCCCTATTGGTTAGTGCTCCGATCATGGGGGGGTGTGAGATGGATTAAGCCACGCCCTATTTACAACACTAAGTTAGTATAACCGAAATCATAGTTAACAAGCAAGCTTGTCATTTCTGCTGCGCTGCACACGACACTGTTGTTATGTGTTATTCATTTTAGAAATGCTGACTCGACTTTGCCTTACAGGATAACAAACTGTTGTTTCACATTCTTAACCGTGAAATGTGCCCTTGGTCTGTACATCATGCAAAGAACGCGTCTGGGTCACTAGAAGGTACAGAGTATTGTATTTAGATTGATCGTACCACTTGTTAGACATATCATGCATACAGCTGCCAATATTTGAAGGACAAGCGTCTTTAATATTGCAGAACAGTTTGGTTTTAGATTCATTCGAACAAGAAGAGCTGATGCATGCTGTGAGAGCTGATCTTTTGATGTGATTCTACTAAGCTGATCTATACGGTATGGGGTCCCCCCTGTTAGCCTAAGAGACCTTATAATAGTCTAATAATAATAATAATGTATTAGATTATAGTGAAAGGAGTGTGGTCGTATACCACTGTCATTAATAATATGATTGCACCTTTCATTCTATATGGTATTGTAATAATGCTCATGATTCTGATCTGTATTGTTAGTCTGCTAGTGTTAGCCAAAGTACTGCATCTTAGGACGCGAGGTTTATAAAGTAAACTCTTTAAACTTTACCGTGTCTGTATTATTATGTTGTGGACTAACAAATAAGTACGAACAGGTATTTCATATTCCCACCACTCCTGAGAAATATCTAAGTCGCTTGTTCTGGTTTGTCTATACATTGGGACCACCTAGCTAGATCTACGTTAACGAATGAGATACTAAGCTAGTCGGATAAGGGGTTCTGGGTTCTGAGGGGAGTTTTCTGGTACACCACAATTCTCTGAGGTCCTGGTCTCCTGCGCATAGTTCTGTGCAAAATCAGAAGCCCTGCAACATTCCTGCACAAAAACAATCTCCCCACGACGCAGGCATCCTTGCACCATGGTGCAAGGGTGCCTGCGCCGGCGCATGGCTGCAGTTTGTGCGCCAGCGCAGGGGAAGCACAGAGATGCGAGATATTCTTGTAAATATGTCGCATCTCTTTGCTTTCCAAACTAACGCAGCACGGCGCAGCAAAATGACTTGCTGCACCGTGCTGCGTTAGTTTGTTGTAAATCTGCCCCTTTATTTTTAGTTCAGTGATACTGGTGATTTGGGGTGTTTGTCAGCGGAGATGTGCACATTTCTTCGTGTGCTTTGCCAAGTGCTGAGCTAGTCAGGTGAAGACGGACATAATCAGTGATAAATGAGTGATATTTTCGCGGGAGTGGGTGTTCAAGTCTCTCTCGTTTCTTTTTAAATGGTAAACAATATTTGTAGGTTGTAATGTTGGTGAATTGATTAGGCATTATGAAAATAATATTACATATAGAATTACAGATGGGTAGCTGTCAATAACTTGGTCATTTTCCATTCAGAGTTTACAAATGAAAACAATAAACAATGAGGATAAAAAGTTGAAGTCGTCTTCCGAGATAGCAGCCACCTGAAATATGATATTGTGTATTCCCCGCCTCATGCTCTTCAAACTCTTTCTGAAACCCGCACGCCTATCACGAGAAGCACCCGATGTTCCAACCTGATGCAGGATCAGTTTCATTTTACGATCATTATCGCAGAATGTTTCATCTTCCAGCGATCCGAGACCGAGAGGCTAAGGACGGGGCCGGAGATTTGGCCGAGCGGTGTAATCGTAATTTGATGGGTGCATTTCTCAGTTGGCTGGGGGTGATTGATTGGTGTCACCGGCTCCCATATTTTATGGTGTACCTTGAGATTATAACGCCGGGCTTTCTCACACATTTCCACAAAAAGGCCTCAAACTGCTGATCTGTGTGTGCTTAATGGGCACAGCAGTTTGGAAGCACAGGCTTTTTGAGTTCATCTGTCTCAAGATATCTTTTTTGCTTCAGAGTTCAAGAGTGGAACCACTGGATATGTCTGTATTTTTGTTGGCGAATCAGTAGCTGACACAAAATTTTGTGAGCCCTATACAAATAGATGTTGTGGAAATTCAACATGTCTTTCTTATTGAAAAAAATCATAGAAAATCGAAGGGTTTTGCATTTTGAGAAGGATGTGTATTGGTTGGCTGTATAGTGCCCCAATCAAGATACTAGAGCACCACATGACATTATGGTATGTTGGCAGAGGCCTATGGTGCACCAGTACCGCTATTAAAGGCACTTCCGCTGTTAAGAATTTAGGTCACTTGTAGTGTGTGTGTAACCCCGGTCTATGTGTTAGGGAAGAATATGCTATACCTGTTGTGCTGTTGGTGAAGCTTTGTCTACTGCTGTGCTCCCTGTTAGTAAAGTCCTTCGAGTATACAGAAGCCAGATCTATTGACTTTGTCGCCGTTCTTTACCGTGCAGATGTGGCCATTCTTGTTTTCTTCTGGAATCTCTGCATCCCTGTGTTTTTCTGGTGATTTTCGTGGACTCTGTAATCTATAGTTAGCAAGCACTACCTAAAAAAGTAATGTGCATTTTCCAATGTACATCCAGAGTCACAGCAGGGCGATGGTTGACCTGAAGACCTCCGGGGGCTGCAGGCAGAGAGGGGACAGGAGGGAGCGTAGGGAGGGAGCCTACACTGTGCTGTAGCCCTCACAGCTGCCTTAAGCATGGTCTTCGTCACTATACTGTGCCTTATCACATGAAACAAGCTTTTTGCATGGTCTTCCGTCACATACTATACTGTGCCTTATCACATGGAAGTACCTTTTTGCATAGATTTCCACCACCATACTGTGCCTTTTCTGTTACAGCTGCCTATAGCATGGTTACCTTTACCTTACTGTTCATTATTCCTCTCCACTGCCTTTAGCATAGTCTTCCATCACCAGGAGCTTCGAGAGGCAGAGAAGGAGCTACCTGAGGCCTAAGCTCCATGTACCGCGTTTGACGGTCGCTACGCTGCCTTGTCATAGGGCACTCATCCAAACTTTTATGCCTCACCACTTTCAAATGTCACCAGCCGCCACTGGTAGATGTAGAAAATTGCATCTCTTCCAATTTATTATTTAATTTTAAATTGAAGTAGTCATTTTATAAAATACCTGCATACTCTCACACTCCTAACTAAATGTATGCTTTGTTTACTACTCTAATCTGAAAAAATTAAAAAACTTTAAACTAAAAATAACTGCCCAATGTGCTCATAGTTCATTCTTTTATGACATATCGCAATTTTCTTATGATGTCATCTGGTTTAGAAGCCACACAGTCGATTTCTTTAATCAGGGTCTCATGTCATGCTATATTTTGTGATGTCCATCAATGGAGCAAATGTTATGTGATGTGTCATGCCCGTTGAAATGATCTCAATATTACATTATTTAGTTTCAAAACCTGTAAATCCTACCCCTTTTTTGTATCAATGCGTTGGCAAGGATGAGGGTGCATAGATAGATCTGCCCCTGCTAGAGGCCCTCTCTTTCTGAGCACCTTGTTTTAAGTCTCCAAAATCTAAATCCCCTCCCACCATTCCCACGTTGGTATGCCCCAAGTATGACGTCCTCTAGGAGAGACCCGCCTGTTCTACTAGTGGGAAGTTGATCGTCTAACGACCTGTGTGTGTCTCGTTAATGTGCGCTGCCGCACACAAAGGCCTTGAAACATGCAGGCAATAGCCTGGCTCTGATGATTTAGGCTGCTCCATACTGTGGATCTTAGCCAAAACACGGAGAGTGCAGCAGCTCTCTTCCTGGTTTCAATCCAAGTTGCGGTTTTCTTCTCCAGTACATCAGAGATGAGGCACGCCATGCCCACTGGGCTTAAAGGGCTTTAGCGATTGCTGATTTAGTCCTCTTGCAAGGTAACCATCAAAGCTTCATCAGTGCCCAGGAAAAGAGCAGTAGGGGTTAAAGTCCCTGTTAGCCCTTCTGACTTAATCTACAAATACACAGTAGGGGTTCCCTGCCACACTCTACAACAAGAGGTGGAGAATGAAAAATGTCATTAGGAATTAATCAACAGAGATACAGAAAAAATATACTAAGGATTTTGGTTTCAAAAGCAATAAAAAAGCGTATAAAATTAGAACCTAATTGTGTTTTACTTTTAGTGCTTTGAAGCCATTCCCAATATGAGGTACTATTGAAACAGAAAGTGAAAGTACAAAATGTTGCACTCTTACATTATCGGTAGAGTGAAAGAGCCACTCTTGTGGTTGGGCACCCTATAATGACCTTCAACTACCACCATTTTAACTGACTTTAGTATGTTATTTTACCCTAGTCTGGATTTATGTAGGACGGCCCTACATATGCCTGCCTCTCTTCTGTCTTGTAATCTTGCTGTCTTTTAGTGGGAGCTGTCATACAGTAGAACAGTACATTTATATTATAATTTATATTATAAGTGCTTACTATTGGGTTTGACATGGCCTCCTGTCATTTTGTTTTCTGACTTTGCCTTGCTTATGAGTTTTTACTATTTGCTTTGACATGGTGTCATGTCATCTTGCTTTCTTCTGACTTTGCCTTACTTCTGCGTGCACAGCAGTGCTTGCGATTCATATTCAAGGTCTTTCTGCTCCTCACTTGTTTTTCGCACCTCACCGACCAGAGTGAACTGGAATATATTGTGGGAAGTGTCTGTGGAATGTACAACTCTGCCTCAGAGCCAAAACACGGGAACTTGGCCAGCCTCCGTCTTGGCCTTGACGCAGACGGGTACCAGCCAGCTCGTTTTTTTATAATGAGAAGGGGCGAGGTTTTCTAGAAGCTTTGCTTCACATTGAGTAATGGTATTAAAGCTGGGTGCTTTCGGGGGCCAGGTGGAAGTTCACCACAGAATAGACATATTGCTGTGGAGGTGACGGAACTTGAGTTCTGATTGAAACTCCTACCTGGGCTTTTGACGGACTTCCCAAAGCATGAGTTGGCAGGATGATGCAGAATCAATCGGTGAGGTGTTCCTAACCATTTTATATATATTTTGTACTCTTTGCTACCTGTACATAATGCATTTTATTTCAATTGTTCATTTAATCATTAATTTGACATTTGAGAATCTGCATTTATTGATATATTTGGCCTACCTTTTTAAACATTGCATTAATAAACTTGTGTATGTTATTTCAAAAAGCACCTGAATTTGTCTTTTTGCCACCAGAGTGGGAGTGCTGTGCAAACGTGTATTATTTAATGGTGCGATGGTAAATTTGCCTCCCAGAGTGGGAGAGCAGGGTTTGGGTGTGTCCTTTTAGTGAAAAGCACATTCATTAAAATGGGCCAGATTTAACAACACTTTGCATTGGTGAAAAGTCATCACAGTGGTACCAAATGGTGCAAAGTGTTAATAAACCATTTCCTTTCCAGTGCAAAACTTTTTATTTTGTACTATAAAGCTGCTTAAACAGTAACGTAAATAGAGTTATGGGCTAATATGCATAAAGGGAGCCTTCCACTGGTGGTACATGGGCATTCCCATGCTCCCACCTAGGGTTTTGATGCAAATGCCCATGTACTGGGCTGCACTCCAGTAGCACCATATCTTAATTTGGTTGCTGCCCTGCATGCAGTGTTACTATATATGACCCTTACTTTTTAGTACACAACTTCTTTTCACTGGAACATTGACAAAAAAGTATCAATTATGTCATTCCTTGTGGGCATTCCCTTTGCTACCACCAAAGGTTTTTGATGCAAATCCTACTGATATGCCATTTTATGTGGGATTTATAAAGCGCAGAGCTACTCAAAAGAGTATCCCAGAGTTAAGAAACAGTAAGGGCTAAGAAGAAAAGCTATCTACTGGACAAAGAGCCAGGTTTTAAGAATTTTCCTGAACAGTCTTTCATCTTCCGCATGCCTAAGTTCTAAAGGAATGTTGTTCCAGCCCACTGGCCCCAAAAGAGAGAAACACCCCCCCCCAACTCTTACAATCCAAGCCCTGTTAACCTTGTTTCAAGAGGAATGAAGAGTGGGCTCGCTGCAAACTACAAGTTAACAAACCTCACCTATGTCAACTCCACCAAGAGTCCCCTGCCTGGAGTGCATCCAGTAGACTTTTAAGGCTTTTGGCCAGGTGCTTTGTGGGCATTGTGGTCCTAACATTTCCAGGAATATCTTGGAGCTTCCAGACCTGCGAATTGTGTTTTGGACCCTCAAGAGGAACTTCAGGAAGAAGTTCCAGAAGTTTGGAAAACTTTGGAGCAACTTCAGGAAAAAACTCCATGAGGTGACTAAGTACTAGAAAGTGTTTAATCTTTAAAAATGCATTTCTCTGGTTCCCTACATTGGATTTTCTTTTTGTGCTGGTGTCATTTTATGGTTTAAATCGTGTTATTGAAGTCTTCATTGTAACAATAAACACAGCACCTACCTACAACCACTGGTCGGTAGGGAATAGCATGGCTTATACTTATTTTGTTAAAGAAAGGGAAAAGAAGAAGAAGAAATGAAGATAAGGAGTAAAAATGAGAATGGTGAGAGAGGAGAAAGACAGAGACCTACCCATTACCTAGTACCTGACACAGTGGGGTTCAAGCCTTTGGTGTCATTTCAAAGATACAAATATTTCAGTATTTATAAATTGATGTTGGATTTTTATTGTGTTGTCTTAATTATTTACTGATGTGTTGTTTTTTAATGCTTTACATACCTGTCTCTGAAGTTAAGCCTGCCTGCTCGCAGCCAAGCTACCAAGGGTTGTGCATGGGAATACATTTCTGAGACCTATTCTGAGCCCTAGACTGTGTTAGTGGCCTTATTGCCAGTGGTAGATGCATATTTACTATGACTGAGAACCGACTTTCCAACAGTAACCCATGTTATCCAATAGGAAATGTAGGTCTTGCAGTATTAAAAAAAAATGTATTCATGTTTCACTACCAGGACATGTAAAAGGTAAAGGTACACACCCAACTTCTTGAATACACTGTATCCTGCTGTATGGGCAGTCTAGGGCCTTCCTTAGGGGTGACTTATATATATTAAAAGGGAAGGATTAACTTGGCACGCCACTTTTCATCTGAGTTGTAGAAATAGGTAAAAAAAAATTTTTAAAACAAAAGAAAAGGAAGGTTGATTTTGCCAGGTCGGAATGGCAGTTTAAAACTGCACACACAGGCTGCAATGGCAGGCCTGAGGCATGGGCAAAAGGGATACTTAAGTGAGTGGCACAATAAGTGCTGCAGAACCACTAGTGCAAAAACAACAATTGATGGACAGAATGCAGAACAATGTCATACATTCACCCCAGTACAGAGATCTGGGCCTAAATCCATTGTTTTTTTGCCACTAGTAGCATTTAATTTACAGGTCCTGGGTACATGTTGTACCACTTTCTAGAGTCTTACAAGTAAATTAAATGTGCCAATTGGGTGTAGGCTGATTTTACCATGTTTTAAGGTGTAAGCACCCACACTTTAGCACTGGTTAGCTGTGGTGAAGTGCACATAGTCCTAAGGCCAACATAAACAAGATCAGCACAAATGGAGGAGTAAGACAAAACGTGTTCTGTACACATGGCCTCCTTTAGGTGTCAAAGGCTTTCTGACAGGCTTCTGTCCAAATCACCTCTCTGGGCTGTTTCTTTGATACCAGATCAGTTAAGGGGGCAACAATGGTAATATCCTGTAAGGCCCTCACTTCAGTCTGAGTTTTGGGGGCTTGCCAGGCCAGGATAGTCTCAATCTTGCCCCCGCCCACCACGTGGCCCAGATATACCACAGCACTCTGCCCACTCTCGCATTTACTGGCCTTGATGCCCGTTGCAGGGCATGAAGCACCTCCTGGATGTGGTACAGGTGTTACTCCCAGCTGGAACTGAAGACAGCTATGTCATCTAGGTAGGTGGCAGAGAATGTCTCCTTCCCAGTCGAGACCCTGATCACAAACCTCTAGAAGTTGGCAGTGGCGTTGTTTAGAACAAGGGCATTACCCAAAATTGGAAGTGGCCCTCTGAGGTCGAAAATGCTGACCTATCTTTGGACCCCTCAATCAGAGCAATCTGCCAGTGCCATGATGTGACATCAAAAGTATTGAGAAATTTGGCAGCGTCAAGTCTGTTGATGAGCTCCTCAGCACAGAAGATGTGGTGAATGTCAGTCTTGGTGACTGAATCGAGTCCCCTATAGTCCACATAGAACATAAGTTCTGGGATGGTGCCTGGTGTGGCAGTCTTGAGTACCAGCACCACGTGCTGTAAAAGGGACTGCTGGGCGGGCTCTATCACCCCCTAATGCCTTAATTTGGAGACCTACTCCTTCATGTCCAGCAAAATATACATTGTATTTTTAATAGGCATACTGTCCCCAGTGTCTATGTCGTGGGTACGCAAGTGTTGAAACCCAGGGGTGTGGGAGAACAGTGAACCAAACTATCCCATTAACTGGTGACAGTCACTCTGCTATTCTAGGGTCAGAGTAGGGAGAGGTTAACACCCTCTATTGACCCACAGGGCTCCTTGGAAGATAGCAGGTGTAGGAAGCTGGCTCTCTCTCTAGTGTACTAAAACAAAGTACACTGAGCAAAGAGTTCAGTGGGTTCCTAATTGGTTGACAGAGGCTAAAGTAGATAACACTGAAGCTCTCTTTTGTGGTAGTGTGGGTTCATCTCCAGGACCTACATCACACTCCTAGACTTCAAACTACCCACTTCCCAACCTCAATAGTATCACTGGGAAACTGTTTTAGGGCGACTTATTTAGGAGAAACTCATCTCATCTCTCATCAAACTTTATTCGATAGATATTTATCATAAAAGTACAAACATGCAAAGTACATAAAAACAATCCATCCATAGTACTACAATTACATCCAGAACAGCAAATAGCGAAAAAAAACGGGACAAAAAATAAAAACAGAATTTAAAACAATGCTTTCTTCATTCATGAGAATTTATATATTACCCAGCAGCCTAGAGCGGATTAACCAGGCACCAGGTTTAGGAGAAACAGTGGGACACCCTCTGGAGCGAGATCCCCAAAACCCACAGGAGCATACCCCACAGGGAAGCAGGCCTAAAAGTGATTTTCCGGTGGTACCTGAAACCCGACAGACTATCCCGCATAGTACCCAACACAACCCCAACCTGTTGGTGATGTTGCACAGATGACAGCACTTTTATACATATTTGGTGCTCCTGTACAGTAATACAAATATATTGGAAAGAAATTCTAGGATACATCAAGAGCGTCATGGGATACCCCTAACCGACAGACCCTGCAGTCCTACTACTGTGATTAAAAACTCAATCTGTGGAAGCTATGAGCCACACAAACTAGCCACTTACAAGACACCTGACTGGGGCCAAACAGCTTCTACCATTGTGTTGGAAGACGACTGACCCTCCCCCGTTAGCAGCTCGGTTCCAGAGAAGGTAGCGCATACTCAGTAAGTAACGCATCACCCTCGACTTCTCCTACTTAGAGAACAAAATCACTTGTGTATGGCAACCCCTGATTGACTTGAATTTCTCTGCTTTAACCCGTCCAGATAATGAGCACTACACCACTTCAGATGAATTCTCCAGCCATCCCTACGGGATCCCGAATGAAAGCAAGAACTGAGCCCTAGTTCCTTCCCCTCTGCCCCCCGCACCCCGTTCTCCATGGGAAATAGATAGGATCCTCTCTCAAATTGTATTATTCGCCCCTAACCTTCCTCCTTAACTACTCACATACTCCAAAGGGATGTTATGTTGTGTTACCATTCCGTTGAAGTCTCCTGCCAAACATGCCCACCACTCTAGCTAGCGGACAGGGATAGTGGTGTACTGTATAATTTTGCTGTCAATTCTATGTCCACATGGGTGCCTTTTTGCCACGTGGCTGTATTTACTCACTGACCTAAGTGGTCGATGTTTATGTTGTTGACTATTATTCATAAAAAACAAAAATACTAATTTTTTAAAGGGAGGAGTATGCCAAAAAGTTTATGGGAAGACCACCCTGAGGATGGCAAGGCTAACACCTTAGAATGGTCACATATGGTCCAAGAATACTGAAGACCTTCATTTGATATGTGTCCCTTATTACCTCTAGAAACCCTAGTGTCGAAAGGAGATTTTCCCAGCTGTGCATGGAACACTGTATCCGACTTCCAACTGGCAACCTGATCCATTTCCACCATGCCCAGGAACGCTATGCTTCTCTTGCCCGCGAGGAAGATTACCCTGAAAAGCCTTTCCCTTGAAGGTGCTCATCTGAAGGTGGAGGCAGATGCTATGAGCAGGGTCTCACGGATCTGAAAACTGCTCAATGTGAGGTGCAAACAGCAACGATGGTGAATTTATTTAGTATAGCATTTCAGATCCTTGGCAGAGTAATTTACAAACAGTAATATAGACAACAAATGGCACTTACTCAATGTCATCAAGAAGTGAAAGTGTATTAAAATAATTAAACCTGTGATTTGCTGGTCACACCCCCTAAAATCAGGTGTTTTCTTTCACCCACTAAGCTCAGTATCTGAAGACATGCACACATCTGTATAGCCTCCAACACAGAGATGTTGAATGTACTGTAAACATACCTTCGGTCAAAAAGCAGATAGGAGCGCCTCCCTGGACCTCAAATGATAAATAATTCACAAGAACTTCATCCTTCCACGTAAAAATAGTGGCCTAACTGGGGAAAAAAGTTTTACCATGTTGAAAACATTTGCAAAAAAGTTTTCAATATGCTTGATATCGAAATGTATAGGAGCTGTTTTTCACTATGTTCTGAATGTAGTTGATTGCTGAATTTTGTCGTTCTGGCTGGGAGGTAGCTCTACCCCATTGCTTAAGTGTTAGCCCTACCTCCTTGCTTTAAGTGTTAACAACCCCCAAGGTTCAGGCACTGTCGCTGCGCCCTCTACTGGGAAAGGGTGATTGTTCGAGAGGCTGTTGTGGGTGCAGCACTCCCAGCCCCGCTGACCTGCCCACTGCCAGAAGTATTGTGAAAGGTCAGTCTTTGGGACGGAGGCAGGTCCTAGACGTCACAGGTAAGGACATCCTCTCCTGCGACCCTGGAGCCCTCCATAAGGGGCCTCCTGTCCACCCTCTCCGTGAATCCTTACTCCGAACAGAATGACAGCGCCTAGGCCCGCATTGTAAATAAGGCGCCTTCTGTGAGTAGTGAATCCAAGGGCACGTGGTTCGAATCAGGCACAAATGAAATACCTTTTCTTGTCACGTAATCTGTTTTCCTGCGTGTTCTCTGTGAGCGGCGCTGTCACCATGCCCGCGGGTGGCTTTGATCTGTCGAGGACGTCCGTCTCTGATCACGTTAAGGAGCCGGGAGCTGCCAAGCTGGTCCCGGGGACTCGGGCGCCGTCCTGCGCCGCTCAGTGAGACAGTGACAGCACTGGGACCTCTTGGGTGTCAGCAGTGAGAGGACGGTGGCGACAGCGCCGGATCCTGCACAAAAAGCAAGTCGGCCCGGTGACGTTGAACCCTTTAGGTGTGCCATACCGGGGCCAATAATAACTCCTGGCCTCACAGATTACTCCCTGGGGCGACTTCACTTCTTTGGCACACTTCACGCCTTGTCGGTCACTGTCACGGAGACTGACCCCTGACAGCCCGCCTGCTGTCACTCAGGCAAGTGATTGTGGGATCCCAGGTGGCTGAAAAGGGCTTACAGGATCGCCACTGACGTAACGTAAAACGCCCCCCCCCCCTTCAAAATCAACTGAGGGGTCCTCGAATTCCCGCCTCCACCGTGTAATTGCACCTCCGCTAGTTACAGGCCTGAGGCTAAAGCTACAAATACTGACAGGGTGACACGAATCCTCATAATGGAGACAGCTGCGCCCCCTGCCTGCCCTTCCCGAACATTTCTGCGTGTCTTTCCACCCCTTGAACTGGGCATCTTCCAGCCTACTGCGGGCGCAGCTCTTTGTTTTGTCTCCATCTTCGCTTGACTGTGGGTGCATCGAAAGGGCACTGATATCCCCACGGGAGCGTGTCTATTGCCCCTCAACGGGCTAAGGTGAGAGGGTTGGTGATGCTGATTTGTGTGGAGGGGTACAACATTTTACCTGTACAGCAGGGAGGGCGAGGTCTGCCCATTTGTCCAGTTCCTCATGATTCCAGGGCTCTTTTGCTCTCCATTAGTGGTGCTGCGTGGCCTATTACAAGAGGCAGGTCTGGGACGGCGCAGCATGAACAGTGTCTCTTTGAGAACATAACATATGTTGCATAATTAGTTTAATTAGGATTTAGTCCTGTCCCCTCTGTCTGGTTTTTGGGCTTCAATCGACATCCAACCCAGAGACCTTCCTGCAACAGCATCTGACTGGATTCCTGCGCACCTCAGTTTCCTGATCTGCACCGCCACAGCTCCATCTTGCTCGGTTGTCGAGAGCTCTCACTCTTTACTGGAACGGGCCTATTTTGAGGAGAGGACAGGGTCAACGACCTGGGGATTTATTTTCACCCACAGCCCTCCCTCCTTGGGCTGTGGGGATCTGCGAGTAGGCAATTGTGTGAAGTGGGGTTTGGCGGGCCGGAGATGTCTGGCATGAGAGTGTACATCACTCGGTGTCAGTGGCACTTCACTTGTAAGGTGCCAGGGAAGGCACGGGAATTATATTTATTAGAGGCCTAGCGGGTGCGCGGCGCAGACAGACTCAGCCCACACCAGCTTGCAGTGCGGAGACCGCGCCCTCGAGCAGGCGGCTCCTTTTATTCAACCCCGCAGCCCACGCCTGGCCTGCGGATGCGGTGTGACGTCTAGTCGCACCACTAGACTGTGGGATATTACATCCCTATCCAAATCGGTCAAAGAAAATACACAAAAATGCAAACTCAGATCATAAACACAGTTCAAACAGTTCAAACAGTTCAAACCCCAAGAGGGGTAGAACTTGCGTGCTCCCCGTCAGCCGCCGCTGAACATCTTCAGCAGGTGAAGTCCTTCAACCGCTGACTGGGGCGGGGATTGGGTCTTAAGCTGTGTCTTTGGGGAGAGTCTCGTAGTCGCGGACCCATGGGGGGTCCACCCTCTGGTACCAAGTTCGGTGTCTGTGTCACAGTGGCCTCGGTGGTTTCGGGTGTCGACACAAGTGTAGTCTCAGCGGGCTCTTCCGGGAGTCTTTCCGGGTGGCGTGGGGGCACCTCTTTGAACCAGGACACATTGCGGGACACTTCCTCTCCTCCTTTTTGGGCTGTCACCATGGTTCCTCGCTTCGCTACTACTGTCCAGGGCCCTGGTTCGTAGTTGGTTCTGAACTTTCCTCCAGGACGGCGGTCCTTCAGCAGAACGGTGGCTCCTGTGCAGAGGGTCCTCGGCGTGGCACGGTGACGAATGCTTGCTTGATGGTTTCGCCAGGATCTCCTCGCCTGTCCAGCCTCGGTCTCCACTGGGGGCGGTGACCACCCTGGGGCCATAGAGAGTAAGTCTCTCCGTGGCCCCTGGAGCATCAGTGCCCACGGGCTCCTCTGCGTGGTGCAGTGTGGTGAGCTCCGATATTCCCGCAGGAATTCGTGCAGTCGTAGTTCCGGGTCTACTTGTTTTACCTCTGCAATGCGGAACACTTTGTTCAGCGTCCGCATGAAGCGTTCCACGTCGCCGTTGGCCTGGGGCCGCTGAGGGGTTATTTGCCGGTGGTGTATTCCCTTCTGTCTTAGGAACATGGCGAACTCTGCTCCCTGGAAGGGTGGTCCATTGTCACTGCGGATTTCCTGTGGGAATCCGAACATGGCGAATACTTTTTCTAAAACCGGCTGTATCTGGTCAAATGCCGTGCACGTCACTAGCTCTACTATGGGATATTTCGAGTATGCGTCCACTAAAACCAGCGTGTGCTTTCCTCCCGGAAAGCTCCCAAAGTCTAGACTCACTTGTGACCACGGGATGGTACATGCCTCTTCGGTGATCCCCGGTGCTGGCCTCTCCGGGTTTCCAGTCAATTGCCATAGGGGGCATCGCCTGACGTACTCCTCCACCATGTTTTCCAGCTCCGGGAACCAGACTTTCTCCCGCATTCTGGCCTTCATCTTTGTGATTCCTTGGTGTTCCCCATGGGCTAGTTGTGTCGCCTTGTGTCTCAAGGTCCGCGATATCACCAGTCTGGGCCCTCGGAGTAGGATCCCGTCGCTTGTAGTGCTGAATTCGTTCCTTCTGTGCCACATCTTCGCGGAGTACTCCCGCTCGTCCGAGCTCCAAGAGTTGGCTTGCCGTAGGTAGTTCGTCCACGACCCCTCCGGGACCGCTTTCAGGGTTCGGCTATACACGGCGTCTTCGGCAGCCGCATCCCTAATGTCTTCGAGCGTCATATTCACTGGGCATGCCACTGTGGATACAAGGTGCACATATTGTTCGGTATCCTCACTGTCTTCCTGCACGTCAGTCGGGGCCGGGTGCCGGGATAGAAAGTCGGCCGGATTCTTTGCCCCTGGCCGATACACGACTTCCATTTCATACGGCTGCAGCTGGACTGCCCATCTCTCAATGCGCGGCGGCGGGTGAGGCGCCGTCCCTTTGAAGAGGGGCACGAGCGGTTGGTGATCTGTGACCATTGTGAATGGTTGTCCCTTGAGGTACAAATGGAAATGATTGCAGGCCCATCTAATGGCCAGCGCCTCTCGCTCAATTTGTGCGTACCTGGCTTCTGTCGGGGTGAGTGACTTGCTGGCGAACGACAGTGCTGCCCACCAACCTGGTTCCTGTTCCTGGGCCAGCACCGCGCCAAGCCCGACGGGGCTGGCATCCACCAGAACTTCTGTCTTCTTGGCCGGGTCAAAATAGGCGAGTGTGGCTTCTTCCAGCAGAGCATCTTTTATTCCTTGGAACGCTGCTTCCTCTGTTGGTCCCCATTGCCACTTGGCGTCCGACCTTGTGAGGGCTCTCAGGGGTTCTGCTCGTGTGCCGAGTCCGGGGATGAATCGTCCGCAGTATGTTGCCATCCCCAGGAAACTGCGTACTTCCGTTGGGGTTGTCGGCGCGGGTGCATCCTTAATGGACTGTGACTTTCGGGGGTCCACCTGAATGCCTTCTTGGTTGAACACATACCCGAAGAATTCTAGTGATGGCCGGAAGAACTGGCATTTGTCCTTGTGGAGGGTCGCCCCGTGTTCTTGTAGGCGTGTCAGGGTGTCGCGGAGATGCTGGTAATGCTCTGCGGCTATCGCTGAATGGATGAGGATATCATCACTTACGTTTACCACTCCGGGTAACCCAGATAACAACTCTCGTATCGTGTTCTGGAACACTTCCGCCGCAGATGATATCCCAAAGTTGAGCCTTTTATACCGCCGTAGGCCTAAGTGGGTGCTGAAGGTGGTGATATAGTGGCTTTCCTTGGACAGTGGGAGTTGGTGGTACCCTGCGTTTAAGTCAATTTTCGAGAACCACTTCGAACCATTCACGTCTGCAATAATATCATCCATAGTTGGCGTGATGTGTCGTTCTCTTTGTAAGGCTTTATTTGGCAGTCGCATATCAATGCAGAGGCGTATCGCTCCCAGCTATTTCGGCTTCTCTGCGATAACCATTGGTGAAACCCAGGGCGTCGGGCCGGATACTTTCTCAATGACGCCCTGTCTCTCCAAGTTCTCTAGCTCTTTCTCGACCAGTGGCCGCAGGTGGAAAGGAACTCTCCTATGCCGCAGCGTGACCGGGATGACGGTTTTGTCGATGTGCAGTTTGACTGGGCTGCACTTGATCCGTCCGAGGCCCTGGAACAGCTCCGGGAATTGATAAAGCAACTCTTCTACCTTATATACTTGTACTTTCCTCGTGAAGGATATTAGCCCCAGGTCTTCTGCCGTGTTGCTGCAAAGCAGGGTGGCCGCTTCCCTGTCAATCACATGTATCGTCGTCGTGACCTCCTGATCGTCTGCCTTGACGGGAACTGTGATTTTCCCCTTCAGCGGGAGGGGCGTGTCTGCTCCATAAGCATAGATTTTGATCTTGGACGGCTTTACTGGAGGACAAGGCTTTAGGCGTCGGTATTGTTGGAGGCCCATTACGTTCACAGAGGCCCCCGTGTCGATGACTGCCTGCACTTCCGTTCCCGCCACTTGGACTGTGCATGTTGGTTGGGGTCTACGGCGTAGTTTATGTTCCCTCGCAAAAGAGATGAGGAATGCTTCTCCCTCATCCTCGTCTGATGATTCTCCGCTCATCTCTTGATATCTCCTCCCTTTCGCCTTCGATTCGTCTTGCGGCTGCACCTCCGTCACCGATAGGTGTCGTACTGCCTTCGTCGGAGGCCTCCGGTTTCGGAGATTCCGGCCTCTCGTGCGTCTTCGGCACACAGAGGCGAAATTGTTGGGAATTCCGCAATTGGCGCACATTTTCCCCTGCGCGGGGCAGTCCTTTGCGGCGTGTGGCTCATGTCCGCAGTACCCATATCTTGATTTGGTCTCGTCAGGCTTCTGACTTCTGATGGCGTCTTCCCTTGGCTTAGTTCGGAGGGCGTCCGCCTGTTCCACTTTGATGTTTTCGGCCCGTTCCGGGGGTTTTGTGAGTGCCTTGTCCATTTCGTTTGCTCTGGCTGCTGACAGGTCATGTGTCCTTGCTAGTACTAGCATATCTTCGAGCGCGATTTTTGGTTTGCGCAGGATGAGCCCTCTCAGCGTCTTGTCTCGGCACCCTTGGATCAGCTGGGCACGTATTTATTTGGGCTGGTCATCTTCTGTACACGTGCTAGCGAGCTCTCGAAGCATGGCATAGAATACGTCCATTGATTCCCCTTCTCTCTGTCGAGCCTGGCGCAGCTTGAACCGCTCGAAATCGGGGTTCAATTGGGGGTCGAAATGGGCGTCGAGGGCGGCCACCGCCGGGTTGTAATCTGTGGCTACACCCGTGTTGGGTAGGTGTTTGAATAGTTTAAATATCTCATCTCCCGCATAGTGCAGGAGTAGGGACCTCTTCACTGCGCCTTCCGTCTCCCTGGTTGCTACGAAGTAGTTGTTGAGTCGCTCTATCCAGATCTTCCACTGGGGAGAGGCTGTTGCAGGGTCTTCGAGTTCACTGAATGGGGGCAGGACTCCCGACGCCACATGTTGGAATGGAACGTGGACTGGGCCGGCCACTTGACCTTGTGCAGCCCCTGGGCCTGGCGCTGCTCCCCCGTCGTTGTCCCCCATCTTTCCCTTGAAGCCGGTGGTTCGGCTCGCGTGGCTAGTGGTCCTGGGCTTGTGCTACCAGTAGGGGTGTCTTAAAATACGTGACCTCCACCCTGTTGCGTGCCCCTCCACCTTCCTCTGGCTTGCTGCCGTCTGGCGATATTGAGCCCCTGGTAGGGTGTGTTGTGGGCCTGCTTTGTCCGTTTCTTTGCACCCTCCTTTGGGCCTAAGGGTGGTGGATTGCCTTGTGCTTGTTCCTCTATGTATTACATTTTTTTTTCCTCTTTTGTTTCTTTATTGGCCACGTGTCTCTCACAGCCTCCTGTGTGGCATAGGCTGTTGAATTGCCTTGTGCTTGTTTCCTTTCCCTTTTCCTTTATTTTCCCCTCCTGGGGCCCGTTGCACTCACCGCCACGTTACTGCTGGCACTGCCGACCGGGGGACACATCTGGGGCCTGGTGCACGTGAGCGCTGCTCTCGGCGCTCCGTGGCTCCTCCGGTTGTCTTTCTCACCCTGCCGTCTTCACCCGCAATGCGTCGCGGGCCCTGAGAGGGTGGGGCGCGGGGTTACAGAGGACCCGCCTCGTCGCCAGTGTAAGGTGCCCGGGAAGGCACACGAATTATATTTCTTAGAGGCCTAGCGGGTGCGCGGCGCGGACAGACTCAGCCCACACCAGCTTGCAGTGCGGAGACCGCGCCCTCGAGCGGGCGGCTCCTTTTATTCAACCCCGCAGGCCACGCCTGGCCTGTGGATGCGGTGTGACGTCTAGTCGCACCACTAGACTGCGGGATATTACAGCACTGACTGGGCAGGCGATTCATGGCAGTTTCAGTTCAGAACCTGGTATCAGGCACACGTTTGGATCACAGGACTGGACCGGGTCCGACTCCGAGGTCCTCCTGGTCCAGTCGTAAATAGACTCCCCTGCGGCTGCGGGCGGCAGACAGGGGGGATTAAATGATGGGGTATGTCTGGCCTCTGAGAGTGAGCAATGCCTGCCTCCTCCTCGACCTCGCCTCAGAGTCACGCGCACTTTTACTTTTAATTACGCATGAGCATCAGACCCCACCCTAAGGCTGAACTAAACTAAAAGCGCGGCGCACAGACGCGGAGGCGGTTACATCTGTGAGCAGCTACGTAATCATGATCACATGGTCAGGTGGGTTTTTAATTATAACGAGTCAGGCCTGATCTGCCTGTTGCCTAAATGAAATTAAATCGGCCGGCAAGTCAGGTCACTGCTCACGTCACAGCACCAGCATTTTATGCAGCGAATCGTTGTGCTCAGAACAGGTGGCAGTGTGCAGGAATGGAAGTTAATGTATGTTTGTTTGCAGGGTGGGTCCGACACGGCCAAATCGGCCCCCAGCAACAGAACCGACCTCCCTGTCACAAAACCGGCCCCCACCCCATTCAGCCTACCGGGGGATTGCCCAATCCTCGGGGCCCGAAATTGCCAGTCCGGCCCTGTCGGTTGACATGTCTTCTCCTGACTGCGCGCTCACCATCACTCCATCCTGGAGGTTTGCTGCACCGGCAGAGAGAGCACAATGTACCACAACGAGGGCAGCCCCTCTGCGGTTACCCATGCAGGTTTGAAGAGGATTAGGACGAGATATGAAGACCCTGCTATACCGTGTCCAAGTTCCAGTCTCCAGACTGCCCATAGAACACAAAGCTGTTGTGGACTCAGGACAAGCACAAGGCCTGCTCACTGAGGCCTGCCTAGAGGGTGACCCAGGCCTATCCAGCAGCCCAGGTGATCTGGTACAAACCCGACACATGTGTGACCACTACTGCTTCACGAGAGAGTGGGAGGGATATGCTATTGACAGCACTTTGGGACTGCTTGCAACCTTGCATTTCCCTTTCGACCTGCCCCCCTGTGCACCTGCTCCAGCTCGGTAGTGAGCACCTAGGCTCAAGGGCCGATTTGAACCTCAGGAGGAACTAACACTCCAACCAATGGAGAAGGGCCAACACTTCAACCAATGGGCCGGGGCTGTCATCAGAGCCACAACAAGAAATCAGAGTGACAAATTGTGCTTTTTAAACTTAGTGGTCAAACCCAATAAGATTTACAAGAAACATGTTTTTGTGGATTTCACAATGCAATAGGCTACTGACAGAGACCTTTGAAAAGGGGAATGGGTGATTTGACAACTATAAAGCAGCTTCTACAGATTTCAATGCAAACCAGTTTTCTCAAGGTTATTTCAAGGCAAGGACGCTTTTTGCAAATTCTCCATAAATTTCTAACTGTGAAAAGACAATTAGTTAATGAAAACTTTGAACTCCATAATCAGAAAGATACTCATGTATTACTGTTGACCAACTGTACTTCTTCACTCTGCTCACCGGGACGTTGCAACTTATGCTTGTTTGAGGCCACAAATGTGAACATATCTCAGAATATTAACCTTAGTGCATTAAAGCACCTGGTGTGAAACTGGCAAGTCTCAGGTTCGATCCCTAATTCCTCTTGCATTTCTCCTCAGGTTGGATAAATGAATGCCGATCAGTTGGAAATATTACCACCTGTTATTTTCTCTGGCAGGAATCTGCACTATTCTAAATCAAAATAAAGTAGTTGTTGTTAGCACCCCACATTGAGCAGTTCTCATATGAGGTAACTGAGTCACGTCCATGCAGAAAGTCTTGAGGCCTAGAAAATTAACCAAAAAAGTTAGTTGCCTTGAAATACCTCTGCAACAAATGGTGTCCGTGCATGCATAGGATACAAATGTCCCTTCAAGAGCCAGAACACGTAGAATATGTTGCTGATGGGCAATGTCCTACCAAGAGGTCATTTCATTAGAAACAGAAATAGTTCTCTTGATAGCATATGTGGTAATAAGAACAATCATGTCCCCAGTTCCGTTATGATGTCAATGTTGTTTATAAACCCTGCAGTGGCAATGTGCATGATAAAATGAGAGATTTGTTACAAATTCATTCAAAATTCCTTTGATAACAATGACCATATTTTCCATAATGGCTGTTCCTCAATATCTATACTAATTACATTATAACTATCCTGGCCTGCCTGGGAGGAGGAAGGGACATCCTTGAATGGGGCACAAGAGAGACAGACAGAAGACAGGCAGCCTGGTTACCAATCTGTCAATGGAACACACTGAAACAAGTAGTGCCCAAAGCAGTGTTTTCAATGTGCAATGCTGTTGCATTGGTGACCTATTATACACAATCTTAGAGTTATGCTGCTTTTGACAGACACAGGTTTGATTTGAACGCAGCATAAGGTTTCAAAACCATTGTGTTGTCAAACTACCAAACAACACTATTTTGAATAGACAGGACACATCGATGCAATGCTTACATAAGGCAAGTGCTGGTATACTGCCTTTGCTTGGACACCAACCAGGAGGAAGGAGGAAAACCACACAAGGCATACGTTAAAAAAAATTCTACGCAACTTACAATGAACTCTGAGAAACCTTTTAGCCCGATGGTCATTGAGGTCCTGTCTAGGGCCATGACCCACTTGTGGACAGGCAGTGTAGTGTGAGACAGTCACGGAAACGCCTTTTGACATTCTGTTCGCCTGTATTGCCTATTCCTATCCCCTAAAGGATCTTTAGCATTCCCTGCTTAACTGCTGGGGAGCTTTTGTTAACTAGGACTTGTTGTGATGATATCAGGCCATTACAACCTTCTTTCTTTGGCTTACTACTCACAAGATATAGTTTTGCCGGTGGCAACGTAATCCTAAGTCATGGCGCCCCTTTGCTCCCGCTATTTGCTAGCCAGACTATTCTGTGCACACAGAAGCAAGACGGTTATACCACTCGAAAACTGAGAGCAACTGATACCAAGATACAGTCTCCTATAGTGAGGTAATACACGCAAGAAAAAGGGGCGAGAGATACTACTCCTCTATCATCCTCCCTAACCAGTAACCTAGCACACATAAAAAAGAGGATGAGTAGGTAAGGTAAAAAAGTAATCACCATCTATGGGAAACGTTAAATGGTTTTAAAATTGCTCTCACCCACTAATAGTGAAGTGCTCCATCATTCAGCGTGCTAAAACACCCCTGTGCAGACCAATGCTAGGGGTGGAGCAATTAGATTTTTTTGTAGTTGAAATCAAGCACTCAAAGGGATCCACGTTGCAGTATATCAATAAAAGTACCTTAGGAGTGTCCCTGTCTATTTTATACTGGCCCCCCCTAGGCAGGGTAAAAACATACCCTGTGATGAACTTTGGTAGTTATTGCTGTGTCATCTCTTCTGAGGCAACATGTTTCGGCCTGTCTACCGCTACTAAGGGTTGTTGGCCTTCATGAGGACTGAGATCCCTAAACTCACAATGACCACACCTCCTTGCCAATAGTCTGTGAGATATGTGGTGGTAGAGTATCATGCCGTGACCTTACTTGTAACTCCTGTTCAAACAATCAGGGGTTACCTGTAAATCAAATGATAACAACATAAACCAACTCCAAAAGAGGGTGAATGTATACGACCCTTGCATCCGACCCGTTAGAATTGCAGTCAAGTGGCCATATAGTGGAGCAGGAAAGGTACACTCAGACGTTCTGTGCCCAAATATCAATTTTATGTCAAGTAAAAATCACCACAAGTTTATTAATAAAGGTGGGGTTAAAAAGAATATATGATAATGAATTTTTAAACTCTTGGTTCTTACCCTGGTATTTATCACATCTCTCTAAAACTAGGGTAGGAGTGGGAGCGTCACCCTGTAGCCAGTCACACAGTGGGTGGGAAGAAAACACTTCAGTCACGCTATCTAAGTTTCTCTCACCAAATCCAAGACGGCCTGTGTCCTATAAAGTGTAGTTCTTAAAATCCAGATGGTCTAAATCAGTGAAGAGTGTATTATAAATTGCGTCTCCCTGTATGTTTTAGTCGTGCTGCCATGTATTAAAAAATAGCCCAAATTTCCACCATATGAACCATTCTGTTCGGTACCCCATTGTACGGCTAATTCAATCAACATAAAAACAACATAAATATCCACAGCGCAATTGTGAAGCGCATGGTACATTGTTTTCAAACCGCCCCACATCTTACTGAGCATAGTGTATTACGGGAGGTATACGGCATCCTTTATGCCGATCTCAGGCCGTCTTCCTAAATATCTCAGCCCCTAGCACTTCCATGTTAACGGGTGCTGGTACTCAAATGAGTGCTCAAAGCCCTTCTGGCACAACTAAGCTGCCCCTGGTAACATCTCAGCCCCCTGACACCTACCTCTTCAAGGGACCGACTACGCCACCTGCAATAGTGTACACAGACTTGCAATTCAAAAATGCACTCAGCAACCCCAATAAATGAATGTCCATGCAGATACATGCTTTTATGAAAAAACTACTATTTATATGCAAAGACAAACTGAAATGTGGCACACAAAAAATAATGAACACAGTCTTTGTAAGGCCAGCACTCTTGCATTGCCCGGGTAAGTTCCAGAGTCTCACTTTCTTTTCTAAGGATTAGGATTTTTCCCATTCATGTGAGGCAACATTCAGGCTAAAGCCCGCTAGTGAGTTCCACACTGTCTTTTTTAAAAGTCAAAGTATAGTAGCATCGTAGATCTTCAGTCAAAGCAAGTTCCCTCACAAGCTCGGTCTTACCCACTCTCGCTGGAGTTGTAATACAGAAGGGCCGGTTGTGTGTTTACAGCCTGGCGGGGAGAAGAAGCCTGGATGCTGCAGGTGGGGTGGCAAATGCAAAAACGAACAATTGATGGACAGACTGCAGAACAATGTCATACATTCACCCCAGTACAGAGATCTGGGCCAAAATCCATCCTTTTTTTGCTCACCATGCCATTCCAGTTTGGACCCAGCCATATGCAAATCAGTCCTGACCCTGCACCCAATGGGAACAGTCCAGCCCGAACTGCCAGGCCAGGTCCTCCCTGGACTGGAAACAAGCATCCTAGGACCGGTTTCAGGGTTTCACCTCTCATCAGCCAGCATAGCTTGACTCCAGTGGCATGGAGAGCACAGGACCCACGTCTGGGCATACCCGTCCCACTCTGGGTGACAAATGCAAAAAATAAAAATGATCAACAGAATGCAGAATAATGTCATACATTCACATCAGTACAGAGATCTTGGCCTAAATCCATTGTTTATTTGCTCACCATGCGACTCCAGTTTGAGGCCAGCCATATGCAAATCAGTCTTGATCCTGTGCCCAATGGGAACAGTCCAGCCCGAACTGTCAGGCCATGTCCTCCATGTACTGGAATTAAGCATCTTAGGACAAGTTTCGGGTTTTCACCGCTAATCGGCCAGGATAGCTTGACTCCAGTGGCATGGAGGGCACGGGACCCACGTCTGGGCATACCCGTCCCACTCTGGGTGACAATTGCCAAAAAGAACAATTGATGGACAGAATGCAGAACAATGGCATACATTCACCCCAGTACAGAGATCTGGGCCTAAATCCATAATTTTTTTGTTCACCATGCCACTCCAGTTTAAGCCCATCCATATGCAAATCAGTCTTGACCCTGCGCCCAATGGGAACAGTCCAGCTCGAACTGCCAGGCCAGGTCCTCCTTGGACTGGAATCAAGCATCCTAGGAGCGGTTTTGGGGTTCCACCCCTCATCAGCCAAGATAGCTTGATTCCAGTGGCATGGAGAACATGGGATGCATGTCTGGGCATACCCATCCCACCCTGGGTGACAAATACAAAAAAAGAACAATTGATGGACAGAATGCAGAGCAATGTCATACATTCACCTCAGTACAGAGAATTGGGCCTAAAGCCATAGTTTTTTTGCTCACTAAGCGGGTAACCGGCTCACTGTGCCACTGGGTTCAATCTATCCTGGCAGATGAGGGGTGAAATCCCGAAACCAGTCCTAGGATGCATGTTTCCGGTCAAGGGAGGACCTGGTTTGGCAGTTCGGGCTGGACTGTTCCCATGAGGCACAGGGTCAAGACTGATTTGCATATGGCCAGGACTACACTGGGGTGGCATGGTGAGCAAAAGAATGGTGGATTTAACCCAGATCTCTTGACTGGGGGTGAATGTTTTGATTTGTTCTGCATTCCGTCTAACAATTGTGTGTCTTTTGCAGGTGGGGTGGTTGGCATCCACAACGCTCCTCCATTTGTGCGGAAAGTCCTCCTGAGACAGGCAGATGGTCTTTCGTGCTTCTGAGTCTTGGGTGTTTGAAATGATGCCCTGCTTCCACGGGTCACAACACACTGTCCTTAATCTTCACTATAGCGCCCACATGGCAAACAGGGTCTGACTATCACACACAGGATGACAGCCCCTCTGGATCATAACAATGCACAGGGCAACAGCCATATTCTTGTCAAAACGATGCTCCAGGGCGACAGCCCAAAATCTTCCCTTTGGCTCCCACCTCGCATCTAGGGGCCGTGGACAGCAGCACTCAGGCGGATGGCCCGATTAGTGCAACAGTCCTCAATCTTCACCGTGGCCCTCCATCTACCATAGAGGGGTCAAGAACCCAAGCACTTTGGCAAATGGCCAGACCGATACTAGGGCTCCGACGTGGAACCGATTCTGACACTTGCACTCTCCTTCTCACAGGGTCCTCTGGTCTTGGCAGGCTGGCAGATGCTGGAGCTGTAGGCTGCACTCCAGGGCAAGTGACCATGATTCTCCAGGGTGATGTCCCTCACCCAGCAGGGAGGCTAACAATCCTCAGTCCCAGTCCAGGTCGCAATAGGCAGCAGTGGTTCTCAGTTTCCAAACTCTGATGTACAGCTACACTTTGACAATTTTAGAGCTCAAACATCCGTTCTTATAATCCATTTTCAGACTCAGTTGTGATTTAGTGCCTTAGAGCCTGATTACGAGTACGGCAGTCCATAGGACCACCGTACTCACAGTGCACTTGCGGGAACCGATGCACTGGCAGTCCGACGGCCACATTTTGAGTACAGTGGCCACACCTCCACAAGACCGTCGCAACTGTCAGGGATCCGCGATCTCTGGTTGTGGCACCGTAATCAGAGGTCCCAATATGCTTGGCGGTGCCGCTGCAGCACCACCAAGCATATTTAGAGCTTCATCACCACCACAGTTTTCATGGAGGTGAGGACGTCATGAAAACCGCGGCAGCGAGGAAACAAATGGGGCCCTACAGGGCCTCCTGTTGCCTCAGGACCATGGGGTCCCTGCATGGGGGCACATGTTGTGCCCCCGTGTGCATTCACCCCCTGTTTCAGCAAGGCATGGACTTTACAGGATATGCTGAGCTGAAACTTGCTGCGGCAGTCCACGGCACTGCCTTTCTTAGGCTCTCCTATAAGCCTTCGACATGCAGTGACGTGGGCCAGCTGCCTCAGGACCACCGGCACGGATAACATTTTATAATCTGGCAGGTGGGAGGCAGTGGAGTTTGGCGGTGTGGGAGCGGGGCAGTGGCAAAATCTCCCAAAATACCAAACTCATATTCAGACCCGTTGTCTATGAAGTTCGTGTTGGGGGAGCTGCCCACTTTGCTTTACTGGGCCTTCCCTGATTACCCACTCTTTTCCGCTGTCCTTATGGCAAGGCTCGTGCTGTGCTGTGATAGAGGAGAGAAGTGTCTCAAAGGGGTTCATAGGGAGATCATAGAAGTACAATGAGGTTTGTGATGAGTGTAGTGCTTGTAATGTGACACAATAGGACACATCTAAACCCTGCACTCCAAAGATAAGGCAAATGCACTGCTGCACCTTTAAATAACACACGTAAAACAGCACTCCCAAAAGACGAGGCGATAAAACAAGACCCAGCATTCTCTTAAGGTGAGGCAAAGAAAACAAATTCAGGTGCATTTAAAGTGACACACACGTTTATTGTTTCAATATTTTGCAAAGGAAGACAAATTTTATACTTCGGTTAATACAGACTCCAAAATATCAAGTAAATCAAGCACAAAACCAGAATTACATAACCAGAATAACATATATCATATATACATGTAGCAAAGAGCAAAGAAACTTAGAAATGATATACACAAAGTAAGTAACACCTCAATCAATCAATCAATCAATCAATCAATCAATCAATCAATCAATAATTTATTTGTAGAGCTCACTAATCACCCGTGAGGGTCTCAGGGCGCTGAGCGGGGGTGGGGGAGCAACTACTGCACGAACAGCTAGGTCTTGAGAAGTCTCCTGAAGGTCAGCAGGTCCTGGATCTGTCGCAGCTGTGTGGGGAGGGTGTTCCATGTCTTGGCCGCAAGGTAGGAGAAGGATCTGCTGCCGGTGGAGGTCCTGTGGATGCGTGGAACGGCAGCGAGGTCGGTGGAGCGCAGCTGGCAGTTCTGGGTGTAGAAGGTGAGACGCTTGTTGAGGTATGCTGGTCCAGTGTTATGTAGTGCTTTGTGGGCATGGGTGAGGAGTTTGAAGGTGGTCCTCTTCTTGACTGGGAGACAGTGCAGGTCCTTCAGGTGGGCAGTGATGTGGGTGTGGTGGGGTATGTCGAGGATGAGGCGTGCAGAGGCGTTCTGTATGCGTTGGAGTCTCTTCTGGAGTTTGGCCGTGGTTCCTGCATAGAGGGCATTGCAGTAGTCCAGTCTGCTGCTGACGAGGGCCTGTGTGACCGTCTTTCTGGTTTTGGTGGGGATCCATCTGTAGATGTTGCGGAGCATGTGAAGGGTGTTGAAGCAGGAAGAGGAGACGGCATTGGCTTGCTGGGTCATTGAAAGCGATGAGTCCAGGATGACCCCCAGGTTGCATGCGTGGTCGGTGGGTGTGGGTGCGGCTTCCAGGGCGGCTGGCCACCAATAGTCGTCCCAGGCTGAGGGGGTGGATCCGAGGACTTCTGTCTTGTCCGAGTTAAGTTTCAGGTGGCTGGTCTGCATCCAGCTGGCGACGGGCTTCATTCCTTCGTGGAGGTTGGATTTGGCAGTGGCAGGGTTTTTGGTGAGTGAGAGGATCAGTTGAGTGTCGTCGGCATAGGAGACGATGTTGAGGTTGTGTGAGCGGACGATGTTGGCGAGCGGTGCCATGTAGATGTTGAAGAGGGTAGGGCTGAGGGATGATCCTTGGGGTACGCCGCAGATGATCTTGGTGGCTTCGGAATGGAAACGCGGGAGGCGGACCCTCTGGGTTCTGTCGGTGAGGGAGGAGGGGATCCAGTCCAGGGTTTTGTCACATAAACCTGCGTCGTGTAGGCGTGTGTGTAGGGTGTGGTGGCAGACGGTGTCGAAGGCGGCCGAGAGGTCCAGGAGGATGAGGGCCGCGGTTCTGCCATTGTCCAGTAGGGTCCTGATGTCGTCTGTGGCAGCTATGAGGATAGTTTGGGTACTGTGAATGCTGCGGAAACCGGACTGGGACGGGCCCAGTATGTTGTTTTCCTCGAGGAAGTGGGTCAGTTGCTTGTTGATGATCTTTTCGATGACTTTCGCCGGGAACGGAAGAAGGGAAATGGGCCGGAAGTTCTTGAGGTCTTTTGGGTCCGCTGTGGGTTTCTTGAGTAGGGTGTTGATCTTGGCGTGCTTCCAGCTTTCCAGGAAGGTGGCGGTTTCGAATCGATTGATTATGCAACATCCTTGCCAACTCAAGCTGGAAGAGCCCTTCAATAGCCCAGGAAGGAGTTCAATTGGGACTTGTACGTCTACTCCACAAATGAGCTGCTAGCTGCCCTCGAAGACTCCCTGCCGTTAATACCTTTTACTCAACATGAGGCGAAGGTTCTAGAAACCTTGCCCCCTTTATTCTGTTGTGAAAAACCGAGCTGACCGTACTGGTCTGTGTCAAGGTCAAGACAGAAGCTGGCCATACCTCTGTATTTTGACTCCAAGACAGAGCTGTACTTTCCACTCATTCCGCTGGCAACAGCAATCTCTGGTACTAGGTACTAAAGGTACTAAGCACGCATCCCACACAACATGTTCCAGTTCACTGTGATCGGTGAGGAGCGAAAACAAGTGAAGAGCAAAAACATCCCCTACCCACTTTGGAGCTACGTGCAAGCACATAAAATGGAGTCTGTTACACAAGATGGAGTCAGCACAGAAAATGGAGCAAATGGTCAATATATCATTCTTAATATCACTACAGATGAGTCATAGAGTGGAGGTAGAGCATCTATTGAGAAAGAGATATGTTGAGACATAGAGTAGTGCATTGAAGAGAGTTAAAGGTTTTTTTCCTACAATAGGAGTAAAATGATAAATATATAGATACATAACTACGTAAAAAGATATACATGTAAGTGGAAACTAATAAAGACATATAAATTTGTACTATATAAAGCCCCACAAATGCATGTTTTGATAAACGGAAACTCAAACTTTCAAGTGTTGCATACAATTAATTTATTTGTGCAATTTTATAATTTTTTCGTGTGGAAATTGTATATTTTTAAATGTTTTTTATTTGTTTATTTATATTTATTTTTATGTTATATTTCCCCAATATTTTTTTAGTGAAGCACTTATAGATACAATTATAATATTTGCACATTGTGATAGGTAAAATAAAATAAAACAGAGCTCTCTAAGCAATCTCATCAAATAACATATAACTTAGATCTCTTGGCTATGCCAATGCTTGTTATCCATGTTAACACTCTTGAAAAAGTTTCATGCTATTAGCATAGATTTAACATCCAAACACAGCAATACGCAACATATAGGTGACCAGTCAAACTTTGCAGATTAACTTCCACTCACTGCAACATGTGTTGCTGCATTTTTAGTAACATTTAATCTGTTTGAGCTAGAAACATTTTTTTAAATTAAGATCTGCAGATTATTCAGCAGATGATGGATTATGTGGCATATGCAGCAAGTGCACAATTATGTGGAAGACGCCACATAATCACATAATTCCAATGGTCTTTACTACACGAAACTGAACATTAAATCCTACTCCAGAATCTATACGGCCAGCATGAGGTTCGCTGGTCTGTGATGTGGTGCTGGCAGTAAACGTACTGTGCTGGTAAGGAGGTTTTAAACCGTGGACTGCAGGGGTTGTAAAGAGAGAGTGAAAACGAATGAGAGAGAGGAAGAGACGGAGGAGAAGAGGGAGAGAGGCAGAGAGAAGGAAGATGGAGAAAGAGAGAGCAGAGAGATGGACGAAAAGGCGAAAGGGAGAAGAAAAGAGACAGAGCGTGTGTGTGTGTGTGTGCGTGTGAGTGCGTGAGAGAGAAAGTAGTTAAAGCTCAGCAGCTAAGACACATATGCGTGATTTAAGGAGCTCATAAACGCAGACGGACGCCTTTCGAACCCTCTGAAAGGAATAAGGGGTGCAATTCACTCAGTCCCGGTCCCAGGGACGGTCACGGGCTGACATTCTTAACCCAATGACCTGGAGCAATTCATAAGCGCATCGTAGGAGTTCTTTCTCTGGCCCTGCGGTTCCAGAGAAGGACTCACAGCCGGTCCCTCGGCCCCCTCTCGGTGCATGGTGTCCCCCCGGTGGGGGTCTGCGAGCTGAAATTCCAGCGGGTCTAGACATCCCAGCGCTCGCCCTTGTACATTCCCAGGACAGGGGTAATTTAAAAATTGTTGCAGACCCGGGGAGCCAATACCGGGCCTTGGCTCAGTGACCCTGTCTCAGCTTCAAACAGAGAGTAGCGGCTCCCTCGGTTCTACGCCGGGTCAGGAACCGAGACCCCGCCTGACCCTCGCGAGCTTTGAAATTGTTCTGTGAGAGGACAGAATACCAGAAAAGACACTACTGCAGGTGCTTTTCGGGCACGCTGGCGGTGCGCCTACTGTACTCCTGCACCGGGGCAGGTTGAGGCAAACGCATTCCAGCTTATAGGCGTTTGAGTTCTAGTGTCTTTCTCCATGTTGTGCAGCTTAGTTTAATTCTTCTCACAGCATGTATGTGTCAGTTAAACATCTGCTGCTTGAGTAATTAGTACAGAGTGACAATAAAGGAAACATAAAAGGAGAAGATTGGCAGAGAGAAATATGGAAAATATCAAAATCAAGCAATAGAAAGAACGGACGAACTCAAAAAAGTAATGGAGTCACAGAAATATAGCAAGGGAGAGAAAATAGTAGAGACAGTTAAAACGAATAAAAGAAAAAGGCGAGAATAAAGAAAGACAAAGAGAATAGAATATAATAAACATAAAAAAGAAAGGATTTACATTTGTAATGCTGCAGCAGCAACATACTTGACAGTGGCACTAAGTGCACATACATCACTGGCTGGAAAGCGCAAAGGAAACATGCAATAATATGCCATGCTGCTGCTGAAGCATTACAAATGCATTTAAACATCAGAGCGCGCGTCGCGCTGAAAGTAAAAAGCAGCAGGGTGAGGGGAGAGAGGATGGGGCATATGGCCTGTTTCCCTTACGGGAGCGAGCAGGAACCATCTGTCAAAGCTCGCTTCCGCAAGGGAATCGCCAAACGTGCATGCGTTGTCATTCAAAGCGATGCAACGCGTGCACGTTTTTGCCTGCAAAACTGAAGCGATTACTAAAGGTCTTTTTCCTATGCAGCGCATGTGCGTTGCGTAGGCGAGAACTAAAAAGATAAAGAAGTATAACTGCAGTGTTTGAATTGTTGAATGTGTTCATCACTGCCGATTATGTATAATAATTGTAAAAACACGTCTGTTATTCTATGGGGCTCTGTTACATTTTATTTTTACACTGGGGCCATAGAAATTAAAAGTATAAAAAACATTACCCCACATGGAATATCTGTGTGGGTAGCAGTTCAGAGCCTTATACAGGGGAAGGTCTTTAAAGGGAAAGAAAGAAGTGCTGGTACTCACCATTCTGAATACCTATTACCTCATCGTCCCTCCCTCGCTTCCATTACTTACACAGTGAGGCATCCCTGCCTCACCAGACACCAATACCACGTGACTCCAACCCGTGGAGTATAACTAACCCTCACCCCCTCCAACCTCCTGTTTTTACTTTGTCTCACCTGTTGAGACGCACGTACCATGCGCTGGCCGTTTGCGGTGCTGTGGTCTTCTTCTTACCGACTATGCCGTCGGATGACTTTGTAGGGGGTCTTGTCCTCTATTGTTTTCTGCCTGCGGGGCGTGGCGATGCCAGCCTGGGCAGTGCAGTGACTTCCCTTACCGCATCTGGAGTCACGGTGCGCTCTTGGCGGCAGAGCGGGCGGGGTCCGGCTGACAGAGTCACCGGCCCGGTGTGGCTGGGGCTGTCTTTTCCGGATTGGAGGCCTGAAGGGGAAGCAGTGGGGACGGCAGGGATCCTCGGCTGGCTGTTTTCTGGTCCTGTTTAAAGTAAGGGCCTCGAGAAAGGCAGTTTTTTTATAATTTCTATTTTCTGTGTGTTATTTACTGATTGGGTTTGCATTGTGTCTCCACTTTGGCTCATTTTGTGATTGGGTCCTGGGGTTTCCTCCCAGTTTTTGTGCCTGTTTCTGGTTGGTCCATTCTTTTTTGCTAATCCCCATTTACTACCAAGCGCAGGCATGTGCAGTCCTCCTCTTCTGATGATGATGAGCCAATTCCGGCTTGCCGGAGTAGATCGAAGGATCCAAGGGATTCTTCTGCCCTACTGTCTGCTTCTGAGGTGCAGGATATGATTGAAGCTGCTGTGGCTCGTGCTTTGGACGCCAGGGTCCCCGCTAAGTGCAGGGCTTCTCGTTCTGCTGTGGGTCCTGTGGACTCGCCCTCTGAGGACTCTTCAGCTTCAGAGGCTAGCTTGCCTTCTATCTCTTCAGGAAAGTTTGTTCGCAGGGAGGATGTCCCGGTGATTCTTCAACACATTCGGGAGAACTTGGGGTTTTTGCCTTTTCCTTCCCCGAGGCATCAGATGAAATGTTTCCTCAATATGTTAAGCCCCCTGTGGTCGCCATGCTTATCATGGTCGCGTCAAGGACTTGATTCCCTCTGGAGTGGCGCGATCTGGAGCGCTCCTCAGTTTCTTGCTTTTTGCAGAAGCTGTACTCGCTGGAGGAGGGGAGGACTCTCTTCCTCACTCTGTCAAAGTGGATGCCATGTTGGCCACTCTGATTGGTCGTACGGCGATCAATCTGGAGGATTGTTCTCCTGTGGATGCGACTGATAAAAAGGTGGATGGGGCTCTAAAGGAGCCCTTCACTGCTGGTAATTTGACATTGCGGGCTGGCATAAACTCTGCTTATGCAGCTCAGTCATTGGTATCTGACTTTGAGAAACTTGCAACCGCTATTCAGGAGGAGACGGATTGCTCTGACTTGCTTGTCCACATGGAGCAGCAGGCCAAGCTCTTGGCTGATGTCTCTTCAGATGTTCTTAAGTCTTCTGCCATGGCTTCTTGTTCCTTGGTCCTGGCTCGTAGGAATCTTTGGATGTGGGATTGGAAGGCGGATTCTTCGGAGAAGTCATCTCTCCTTAAAATTCCCTTTGATGGCAAGATGCTGTTTGGTGAGCAGCTCTACAGTATGATCACGAAGGCCTTCAAGGATCGTAAACATGCTCTGCCTTACAAGGGGAAGGCTTCGTCTTCTCACTCTTGTCACTTCTGAAATCCTCCTTCCTCCGCTTTTTCTTTCCATTCTACCCGTCAGTCCTCCAAGCCCTTTTCGGACCGTCGGCGTAAGTTCCAACCCAAAAAGGCGTCTTCTATGACGGGTCCCAATGGTCAGTCGGATTCCTTCAAGCATAAGTCCTGACAACGATGGCGAGATGGACCTCGTGGCCTGTGGGCGGGAGGCTGTTGTTTTTTCTGGAAGCTTGGAGTCTGGATGTGAGAGATCACTAGGCTTTGAGTATTGTCAGGAGAGGTTATCTTATCGACTTTGTTGCTCTTACACCCAGCTTGGGCACCATCTGAACTCCTATCCCCAGCGCTCCAGGGAAGAGGAGGGAGCTTCTGGAGGGGGTTCGGGATCTTCTGGCAAAGAAGGCGATTGTGCCGGTCCCCCTGGCACATTAGGGAATGGGTTGCTATTCCATTTTGTTTCTGGTTCAGAAGGTGTCAGGGGGTTCTGGCCGGTTCTGGACCTCAAGAGGGTAAATGGTTGGGTTCGGACCTTTCATTTCAAGATGGTGACTTTGCAGTCCATTATCCCGATGGTGGGGGTCCAGGACTTCCTAACGTCTATCGATCTGCAGGACCCCTCTGCATATTCTCATGGCTCTGGAGCATCAGAGGTTTCTGCGTTTTGCGATAGGCGACACTTCCAGTTTGCGGTTTTGCCATTCGGGCTGAAGTCCGCTCCTTGGGTCTTCACCAAGCTTCTGGCTCCGTTGGTGCCCTTGATTCACAATCAGGAGATTTTTCTCCATCCCTACTTGGACGATTGGTTGGTTCATGCTCCCTCGTTCCAGTTGGCTCTCAGTCACACGAGGGTGGTTCTGGCTGGTTTGAGGGGGCACGGCTTTCTTGTCACTGTGGAAAAATCCGTCCTTGTTCTGTCCTAAGATCGTCTCTTTATTGGGGCTCAGTTTCATATAGATTTGGAGGTGGTTATTCTGCCCGAATTTCAGGTGGTCAAAATCCAATTTCACATTCTGTCTCTTCTGCCAGGCCTGGTCTAGGTGGTGGCTCATTGGCTCCAGGTGCAAGGGGATCTGGCTGCCACGTTTTTTCTGGTTTCATGGGCCCTGTTTCATTTGCACGTTCTGATGGCTCATGTTCTGGCGCATTGGTCTCCCCATTGTCTCCCCCTCTCTTCTCCCATTCCGGTGTCCCCTCAGATCAGAGAGGATCTGGGTTGGTGGCTGGTTCGAGGTCACTTGCTGAGGGGGTCTCTCTCTCTCCTCCGGCACCCTTGGTGGTCACCACGGATGTCAGCCTCTCGGGGTGGGGGGCCTGGCTGGGGGATCATCGGACCAGAGACTTCTGGTCCCCCTCACAGAGCGGGAGGTCATCAAATTAGAGGGAGTTGGAGGCGGTCCGTTTGGCTCTGAGGGCCTTCTCCCGGTTTCTGCGGGGTTGGTTTGTTCTGTGGCAACGTCACGGTTATGGCTTATATGAACAGGAAGGGAGGGGACCAGGTCCTTTTCTGTGGCGTCGGTCCAGTTGTTCCATTGGGCGGAGTCCCATCTGTTGGCGCTCTTGGCGATTCATATTCAGGGGGTGTCCAATTCCCTGGCTGATGCTCTCAGCAGGGCCATCCCATCCTCAGTGGATTTCTGCCTCCGTCAGGAGTTGTTTGTGGACCTGACTGTGTACTGGGGTGTTCTGGTGGTGGACCTCTTTGCAAGTGTGGGCAATGCCAACGTGTCCCGGTTTTGCTCCCGCATTCGGGAGTGTTCGGCCTGGGCGGTGGACGCTCTCTCTTGCCCTTGGCCTCGTGGTCTTCTGTATGCCTTTCCCCCTTCTTCTCCGGTTCCTTCTGCGGGTCTGATCCTTGAGGGCACCTGTGATTCTGGTGGCTCCAGCTTGGCCTCGTGCCTCCTGGTTTCCTCTCCTGGTGGAGAAGTGCTCGGAGGTGGAGTGGTTGCTGCCTCTGTCTCCGTCCCCTTTGGTGTACCCTGTGTTGCAGCAGGATGTCCTGGCCAGGATGCGCTTGGCGGCCTGGAGGTTGAAAGCTTAGGTCTGCTGTGTAAGGGGGTTCCGGCTGGTTTGACCCCTACTCTGCAGGCGGCTAGGCGCTCTTCGACCAACAAGTCTTACCTGCTGCACTGGCGTTCTTTCAGTAGATGGTGTTGTGACAAGGGTTTGGATCCTGCTTTCTCTTCTTTCTTTGAAGTGATTTTTTGTTTCTCCAGGATGGAGCTGCGTTGGGTTTGAAGGTTTCCTCCCATTGTCTGCAGTGGACTGTCATTAAGGCTTTCCGGAGCTCTTGGGACAATCTCTTGGATCCTGATGGATTGGTTGGGCGCCTTTTCAAGGGGTAGCGTATTGTTTTCCTTGTCCCTCGGCGGCATTTTCCCTCTTGGGATCTGTCTCTGGTGTTGGAGGCTTTGATGTCGCTTACCTTTGAGCCTTTGCTTTCTGTGGACCTTCGTTTCTTGTCCTTTAGGACCTTCTTTTTGGTGACCATTTCCTCTGCTCGTCGCCTGAGTGAACTGGGTGCTTTGTCTTCCAAACATCCTTTTTGTAGGTTTTCGAGGACTGGATCATTTTGAGGCCAGTTCTTTCCTTTCATCCTAAAGTGGATTCTCAGTTCCACAGGGATCAGGAATTGATCCTTCCTTCCTTTTTTGATTCCTCTTCCTCGGAATCAGAAGTGCGGCTGCACTTGTTGGATGTCCGTAGGGCTCTTCTGATCTATTTGGAGCAGGTCGCTCCTTTTCGTCTTTCTGATTCCCTTTTTGTTAATTTTGGGGCAGTGAATTGGGGTTTATATCCTTCCACTCCTTCTTTGAGTCGTTGGGTTCGGTCTCTGATTTCTCTGGCTTACAAGGCGGTGGGGCACCTTTCTCCTTTGGGGGTTCAGGGTCATTCCACTCGTCCATGGCTGCATCTTGCGAGGAGGCCCAGGGGGCTTCCATTTTTGAAATTTGCAGTGCTGCCACCTGGGCTTCACTGTTGACCTTTGCCTCTCATTACAGGATTGTCCGAGAGGTTGACCGTGATGAGGTTTTTGGGTCCAAGGTTCTTTCCACTATGGTTCCTGAATAGTGGTGATATCTTGTTGTCTGTGTTTCTTAATAAACCTGTTTTGTGCATACCTGATTTGGTATCCTGTTTGGCTTTGTACATCTCACTGTGTAAGGAATGGAAGTGAGGGAGGGACGATGAGGTAATGCTTCAATTACTTACCGGTAATTGCATTACTCTGAGTTCTACTCCCTCGCTTCCATTACTTACGTCGCTCTCTCCCTCCCTGGTAGTCCAGGTCAACCTTTTGGTATGGTTTCGGTCTATGTGGTATTACAGGAGGGTGGGGGCTAGTTATGCTCCACGCGTTGGAGTCACGTGGTATGGGTGTCTGGTGAGGCAGGGATGCCTCACTGTGAAAGTAATGGAAGCGAGGTGGTAGGACTCAGAGAACAATTACCGGTAAGTAATTGAAGCATTTGCTCATGAGAAGTGCTGGTGCTCTTATTAAATGTATTGCAGTCGTGAGAAGTGTCAGTACTCTTCCTTTCATTTAAAGAAGTGCATGTACTCAGTACCGAACAGTACATGCTTATTTAAAGCATTGCAAAGATGTAGTAATCTCTATAGAAATAATACAATTAAGTTGCAGCCTGCGTGTGGCGATGATGCCAGAATTTGCAAGCTCTAATCGTTCCATAAAGAAAATTAAATGAAGGCTTTTTACAACTTCACAAATGTAGCTCCAAGCGGCCAATATCAACTGTTTGAAAATGGCGCTTGCTGCAGGTGCCTTCACAGGCAGTCGATGATAAACCTCCTTCCACCTCTGACTTGGTTCTGTGAGAAGAAAAACAATATTACATCTGATCGAGTTGTCACTTCAGCAAATCTGACAAAGTCGCTGGGTGCCAGGAGGCCAATTACCCCTTCTCACCTGATAGTGATGCGGTTTCACCTCCACCAGGGTGTGAGGGGGAGGAGTGTAAACACAGTATTACCTCCTCGTTAGTCATCCTCGCCACATGACTAACGCAGTGAGCTTCAGCTCCACCACAGAACCCTCCAAAGCAAAAGTTAGCCTCCCATGCCTCCCATCCCTTCCCAATATGGCCGACCCCTACCACCAAGGACACTACAAGAGGCGGGCCGGCCCACCCCCAAAGCCTGTTTTTTTTGTTCTGCACACGTCTCTCCAGAGCGCGTCAGGTAAGTGGTGCCTGCTGTAGCAGGTACGTGGATCTCGAGTTGGAGGTCCTGCTCTAGCGGACCCTAGGGCTTGGACTCTGTTTGTTCCCCCTGCTTTTGGCCCCCGGTATGTTCCCCTTGATCATTGGGGCGTTTTTTGTATATTTCCCATTCGAGCCGGTTAGGCTCTGCTTTAGCGGGCCGTGGGTTTGTCAGGGGGGGGGCGGACTTTGTCTATGTCTCTTCTAGAAGGTGGGGGCTCGCTGGGATGTTCCCCCCTTCTGGAGGCGTATTCTCGAATTCTTAGTTCCCGTTGTAAACCTCCGCCGCCGCCTTTCATTACTAGGTGCAGGCGGCGGTTGTGCGGCAATGTCCGTTGGTTTTTTTTGCCCGGTCTCTGACTCGGGCGGGGGCTTGGCGTTCTGATTGCATCTCCCGCTTCTACGCGGGGGCAGTTGCCGTGCATACTGCCAAGGTCTATGTGCTGCCGCAGCCCGCCTTCCCGTCCGGGTGCCGTGGCGGGTGGCGGCTGGGGGGCCTAGAGGTGGACTCTCTGATGGCGGGGCTTTCCTCGCAGGGTTCCATCATTTCCGAGGATGCCTCGCCCTCGGACCCTGTTGACAGGCGGGTGGAGGCAGCGGCCAAGCGGGCTTATTCGGCTGCCAATTTTTCCATTCGTGCCTCTGCCTACCTGTCTTACACGGTGCAGTCCTTGTTGAAGGATTTCCAGTCCTTGGCGGAACTTATGGACCAGGGGCGGATGTGGTGCCTACCCTGGCGCTTATGGAACAGCAGACTCGTCTCCTGTCTGACATTTCTTTCAACACCTTGGGGGCTTCTGCTGCTGCTGGGGGCGCTGCTATTCAGGCCAAGCACCAGATTTGGTTGCGCAACTGGAAGGCTGAGGCTGCCCAGAAAGCCTTGCTGATGTGGATTCCCTTTTCCGGTCCGAAGCTTTTCGGGTCTTCCCTGGAGGACATGATCAAAAAGTCGGCTGAGGACTGGAAGCTGCTGGCCCCCCTTTGTTCGTCCAGGGCCCGCTTTCCGGGTCCCAAGAGGGCGTTTTCTGCCTCTTCCGCTCCCAGGGTGAGTGCGCCCTTTCGAGGTAGGGGTCGTGGCCGGGGCGCTCCCTTCTTCTCAAAATCCCGGTCTCAGCCTGCTGCTTCCGCCCCCGCCCCCAAGTCCTGACTATCTTCTGGCCCCGTCGGGTGGGCTCCCGGTGGGCGGCCGTCTCCGCCACTTCCTTCCGGCTTGGGAGTCCTCTGTCACGGACCTTTGGGTTCTTCGGATCGTGAGGGAGGGTCTCACCATCTCCTTCAGTTCTCCTCCTCCGGGCACCTTCCGCGCTACCCTGCTGCCTTCCTCTCTGGACAAACGGGCGGCCTTGCTCGCTGGCATCCAGGACCTGCTTGTGAAAGGGGCCATCCGGCCTGTTCCCCCCTCTCAGCGGGGCCTCGGCGTGTACTCCATTCTGTTCCTGGTAAGGAAGGTGTCTGGGGATTTTCGGCCTGTTTTGGACTTGAAACGTGTGAATTCGTTCATTCCTCGCGCTAAATTCAAAATGCTTTCTCTGCAGGAGATTCTGCCGCTGCTGGTCCAGGGGGAGGTGGTGGCTTCCCTGGATCTGCTGGATGCCTACCTCCATGTGCCGGTTCACCTGTCTTCTCAGCCCTTCCTCCGGTTCTGTGTGGGTTCCTGCCACTTCCAGTTCCAGGTACTCCCTTTTGGTTTGTCTTCTGCCCCGAGGGTGTTCACCAAGGTCCTGGCGCCATTGGTGGGCGTTCTTCACCGGGAGGGTATCAGGGTCTTTCCCTACCTGGATGACTGGCTAATCTCTGCTTCTTCTTTTTCGAAGGGGAGGCTTCACGTCCGGAGGGTCTGCGAGGTCCTGTCTGCCCACGGCTTCCTGATCAACCACTGAAAATCCCACTTCGAACCCACCCGGGACTTGGTCTTCATTGGGGGTCTGTTGGACATGCTTCAGGGGAAGGTGTTCTTGCCCCTGGCACGCCGCAGTGTCTTGTGGCGGGTTCTGGGGGCTCTTCTGGGGCGGGATTCTGCTCCTGTGAGTCTGTGGTTGAGGGTTCAGGGGTTGATGTCTGCTACCATCAATGTTCTCCCCTGGGCTCGCCTTCACCTGTACCCCTTGGTCTATTACCTCCTGTCTCTTTGGGACCCCCGCTCCGAGGACTACGAGGCTCCGGTTCCGGTGTCTCCCCAGATCCGGTCCGACCTGGGCTGGTGGCTTGTGGCATCCCATCTCTCAGAGGGTCTTCCCTTTCTGGTCTTCCCAATCCTGGGTTGTCACGACCGATGTCAGTCACCTGGGCTGGGGGGCGACCTTGGGGTCCCGGTCGGTTCAGGGTCAGTGGGGTCCTCTTCTGTCCCGCTGCTCCTCCAACTACCGCGAGTTGAAGGCGGTCCTGCTGGCTTGCCGGGACTTTGCTCCCTCCCTCCAGGGTCATCGTGTTTTGGTTCGGACAGACAACCAGGTGGTGAGGTGTTACATCAACCACCAGGGGGGTTGCCAGGTGCGCTCCCTGTGGTTGCTGTCCCGGGAACTGTTGTCCTGGGCGGAGGGTGCGGTCTTATCGATCAGGGCTGTCTATCTCCCAGGGTCGGAGAATGTGGTGGCGGACCATCTCAGTCGGGTGTTCGCGCCTTTGAGTGCCCTCTCCCTGTCGCCGTCGGTCTTTCACCATCTGGTGGGCCTGTTTGGCCTTCCCCGGGTGGACTTGTTCGCGGAGTCGGGCAATGCCCTCCTGCCCTGCTTCTGCGCTCTCCATCCGTGTCCGGGGGTCTGGAGGGTGGATGCTCTGTCCTCCCCGTGGCCTCGGGGTCTCCTTTATGCCTTCCCTCTGTTTCCCTTGATTCCTCGGGTCCTTTACAAGATCCGTTTGGACCGGGCCCTGGTGCTCTTGGTGGTTCCCGGTTGGGTGCGCCTCTCCTGGTATCCTCTCCTGGGCGAGCTGGCGATTCGGTCTTGCTGGCCGATTCTGGATCACCCGTTCCCCTTGCGGGGCCCTCCTCTGCCCGGGGCGGTGTTGCGCGGGCTCCATCTGCAGGCTTGGCTGTTGAGAGGGTGACCTTGTTGGCCCAGGGGTGTTCCCCGGGGGTGGTTGCTTTGTTGCAGGGGTCCCGGCGATCTTCGACCTTGTTGTCCTATTCCCGGCACTGGTCCTCTTTTTCCCGTTGGTGCGGCTTGCTGGGTTCTGACCCGGTGTCGGTGGATCCCATGAGGGTTCTGGATTTCTTGGCGGAGGGTTTTTCCCTGGGGTTGGCTACCTCCACTCTTAGGGCTCAGTGGGCTGCCCTGCGGGTCTTCCGCAGTCCGGACCTGGACCTCCTGGATTCCTTGGTAGCCCGCTTGCTGCGCAGCTTTTCTCTGAGGCGGCCTAGGGCTGTTTGCCTCTCTCCTCCTTGGGACCTTCCCTTGGTCCTGCGGGCTCTGCAGGGTCCCCCCTTTTAGCCGCTTCAGTCGGTGGATCCGAAGTTCCTCACCTTCAAGGTGGTTTTCTTGGTCGCCATTGTCTCGGCCGGCCGCATGGGCGAACTGGGGTCCTTTCTTCGGTCTCCCCCCTTCTTGAGAGTCCTGCCGGACCGGCTGGTCCTGCGCCATGATCCCCGGTTTCTGCCTACGATTCCCTCCTTGGCTAACCGCTCTCGGGAGGTTTCCTTGCCTTCCTTTTCCCCCTCGGTGGGCGCTCCCCTGTCCTTGTTGGATGTCCGTCGGGCGGTGGAGATCTACTTGGATCGCACCGCCTCCTTTTGTCAGTGTGATAGCTTGTTTGTGACCTTTGGCCCAGTGCGGTCGGGGCACAAGCCTTCCGTTTCCACTCTCAGTCGCTGGCTGAAGCAGGCGATCCTGCTGGCTTACAGCGCCCAGGGGTCTGACCTCCCGGGGTCTGTCCAGGGGCGTTCCACCCGGGGTGTCTCGGTGTCTTAGGCCTCGTTTAAGGGTGTGTCCACTGAGGAGATTTGCCGGGCGGCCACGTGGTCCTCTCCCCACATGTTCATGGAGCACTACCGGGTGGTCCTGGGGGGCTCTCTTCCTGGGGATTTTGCGGGGGCTGTCCTGAGTGCTGGTTCTGCCTCCCCTTGATTGTCCATCTTGGGCTGTGTTCTTCTGTAGGTTTTCATTACACATTGGAATAAAGTTGTTTTGTTTACCTTTTCTCGCCTTGGTGGTTTCTGTTGTATACCATGAAGCCGTTTGGCTTGGGTATGTGCTCACTTCGTTAGTCATGTGGCGAGGATGACTAACGAGGAGGTAATGCCCCGATTACTTACCGGTAATCTTCATTACTCCGAGTTAGTCTTGCTCGCCACATGAGTTCCCGTCCCTCCCTCCCTGTCTGGCTATCGGCTTCATGTTTGGCTTGGTAGTTTCAGGCTTTGGGGGTGGGCCGGCCCGCCTCTTGTAGTGTCCTTGGGGGTAGGGGTCGGCCATATTGGGAAGGGATGGGAGGCATGGGAGGCTAACTTTTGCTTTGGAGGGTTCTGTGGTGGAGCTGAAGCTCACTTCGTTAGTCATGTGGCGAGGAAGACTAACTCGGAGTAATGAAGATTACCGGTAAGTAATCGGGGCATTACCTCTTCGGCTGCAGCCTCCCCCTGCGGCGGGCAAGGCACACGGACGAAGCGCAGAGGTTGATGCCTGTGCGCCCCGCTCATGCCCCGCAGACGCGGCCCCTCACCGCGTGCCCCGCTCGCGCCCCGCAGCTTCGAAGCTCGCGCCCTGCAGCCAGTACATCTGGCGGCGGCACCGGCCCTCAGCACGGAGGGTAGACGACAAGTCTCTCTCGCCTCTTCTGGTGAGGCCTGGAGCACTGCAGCTGCCGAGGCTCCCTAAATGGATGTTTGATGAGTTGGCTCGTCGCCCCCCCCCCCCCTTCTCAGGTTTTAAAAGATCCAACTTCAGTCCCCTCAGCACAGGTATACCTGAATCGGCTTTGAAGGCATCGAGAGGTGGGTATACCAGGACGTTCTTAGGGAGAGTCAACCCTGAGCTGAGCCACGGTCTTCAAAAATCCAGAGGGAAAACCTCTGCATGCGAATATGAGTAATGCACGAAATGTCGCTTAGTCATTTGTATTTTATAGGACAATATTTTTGATGTATGTCAATCAACTAAACATACGCAAGGTTTTTTTTTTATAACATGCATCCTTCACTAAATTTTTTTAAGGTGTCGCTGATCTGACGTTACGTTGAAAGGAGGCACAGTAAAGTGATTTGCATAGGATCGCCCCTTTGGAGCATAAATAATAACATTTTGGAGTTAATTGGGGAAGGCAGGAGTTACACCTCATGTTCCTGATTACACATTGTACAAATATGCCATTGGAAGAGTGTCAGCGTCTTCCCACGTCTTAACAAACATTTAAGAGGGAGACTGACAGCTCCTCAAAGGCACCACAGGCCATCTGTGAGACACACAAGGGTTGCTACTTAGTTCTGCTGCAGACATTCACAGAATAAAAGAACCTTTCTAGATTTTGTGCACTCAGATGTCTCGCAATTAGTAGGCTCTGTAATGTGATCTACAAAAGGGAGAGCAGTTCCGGGGGTCCTTGACTCGGCTGTATTCCTGCTGGCCAGTCCGCATGGACCAGGAGCCGAGTCAGATCCAATCAATCTCCCCAAGTCAGGCTCTGGCCTTCCTGGGCTTGCCGACCTCTACACCCATACGACCAGGCAGGCCGAATTTCAGGTAGATTGTAACTTCATAACTGTGAGAAATATTAACGAAATTAAGAGATATGCAATAACGCAGATAGGGAGTATGTAAGTGTAAAGAGTATGGAAAAAAAAGTCAAAAGAGAAAAAGTCAGCTAAGATAGAAAAAGAAAATGAAGAGGGAAAGAGTAAGAAAAAAGAAAATGTAAAAAGAGTGGACCGAATGAATGACAAAATACATTGGTGTCACTGAAAGAAGAAAGATAAGCATAACATTTGTGAAAGCAAGTAGATGGAGGCAATAAACTAATGAAGAGAAGCAGCACTATGTAAAGAAACATGTAACACGATAAACCCATGAAGAAAATTAGAAAGCGCTGACAGAGTTAATTAATACCAGCGGCACTGTGGCAAATGAAGCTAAGATCAAACCAGTATGAAAGGGGGAAGGAAAGGAAAGAACACGTTTTCAGATAATAGATCGCTTGTTTCAGTGGGTGGAGACACATAAGTCTACACTTTTGAATAAATACACACTCATATTTTGTGAATAGCCGAAAGTAGTAAAATAAATTACTCACACATGTTGGCTACCTTTGTGAATAGCCTTGAAAGTGTTTTGCTAGGCATACGAGTCAAAGGTGACTGCTGGTATCCTCTTGGGTGTTTTGAGGAACATGTTGGTTATTTTGGAGGTGAGGGCTGATGGATTTGGCACACACTCTTGTTGGCCTGGAGCTGCTTCTCCGGCAGCAAGGCTAGGTTTGCGGACAGATGAGATCCAGAGGATAGAGAGATGGACATCGAGGTGGTTTAATAGGTCATTAAGGATAGGCATGATTTCGATGTCTCTAGGTGATGCATAATGGACATGTTTTTAAGCTTTTGTTGTAGGTTGAGTGCAGAGCCCTACATCAGATATGATTGCTACTTGGAATGCTGGGCATCCTTTTGTTCGTTGGGCTGCCAAATATACTGAGAATTGCCCATATAGTCTACTCTTTAGGACTTCCGAGCAACAGATATGAGATCTCATTGTGGATTAGGAGTGGGATGAGAAGGGGGTAGCTGTTGCCATTATTGTTTGCATAGGTTGCCCAGATTTGCTGGTGCTCCCTGTGGTAAATCATGATCTTGCCCCCCCCGTCAGGCATCACATGGTTGCAGACAATGAAGGAGGATTTGTTGAAGTTGAAGACACTCTGTGCTGGTACATGCAACATGTAGACAGATTTTGTTTTCAGAAGAGTTTAGTTGGATGCTAACAAGCACACAGCCTTGGACAATGCGAGAAGGTTGCTGAATAAGGAAATAAAAGGTTTTTGTGCTAAGGCAGGTATCAAGGTATTGTTGCATGTTAACAATAAGGAAGAGGTGCCTTATTTGTATTAATCCAATTTAGTTCATTTAGCACTATTTGGAAATTCTTTTTATTTATTGGAGTTGCAGGAAATTGTAGCACAATTGTTGGGAGAGAAGTTATGCTGTTGCTTTTGGTATTGAAACAAGTGGATGGGTTTGTTGTCTGAAAGCTTGCGGAACAAAGTGGTGACAAGGCAGTAACATGCCTTGTGAGGGTTTTCCTGGGGCTTGGTGAGCCTTGTGCTGGCCTATCCTACCCTTGGGATGGAGGCACCAGTGAAGGGTTAGGTTAGAAGTTTTGAGACTTTGCGCAGGTTTTGATGGAGATAGCTTTGAGAGTTTGGTGATTCAGTTGGCTGAGGTTGCTATGGCAAAGAATGACCAAGGTAAAAGAGGGTAACGGATGTTTTGACTATGTGTGAGTTGGGGATCATTTGGCTCTTTGATGGAACTTTAAGGAAGTGGGTATTACGTTTTGTACATTGTGTTAGTGAGACTGGGTTTGAAGTTATGTGTTGTATATTATATTAACTACAGACCTCTTCTAATAAATGTGGCCTTTTACGTTACGCTGGAGGTCTGTGGTTTATGAGAATATCACCCGAAATGATGCCAGGGGGAGCAAGACCTAATGGCCTGCCCGCCCAAGGTTTGTTTGGTCGTGTGGCACTTGCCGCTGACTGAAGGGAATAGAATAGATTAGAGCGAATGGACTGACAAGGCTAGGGTAAGGGTTTTTGAAAGTGTAGGGCCTCAGGATTACAGCCGCTTTGGCTGACTCCTAATCAGTAGGCAGACAGGGCAGAGATCTAGTTTTCTCTTGCCCTTACATGTTAATGGTCCTCTTGTGAAGGGTCCTTGCTCTGTGTGAAATGCAGTGTCTTGAAATTGACCCTCTGCATGACCGTGACCCAATGGAGGTCAGCCAGGGCCTGAAGTGTCAAAAGGTGTCTAGTAATATATTCAGCAGGGTCCTTGCCACCACTTTCTGAAGCACCTGAAGTTTACCAATCATGAATTTATGGGCTCTCAGGTAGAGGGAGTTTCCGTAGTCCAGGCGGGGGAGAATCAAATCCTGGACTACCAGCCTCGTAGAAAGAGGGGGGGATCATGTGCAGAATTCTCTGCAGCATTCTAAGGATCCCATATCAGCAGGCTGAGAGTTTAGTTGCTTGGGTCTCCATGGAAATGTTTGATTCAAGTTATACCCCCAAACTTTTAACAGCTGTTTGGGGGGGGGGGCAAGATGGTCAGCCAGCCAAGGGGCTTGTGAGGGTTTGCAATGTTCCCTAATATCATCAGCTCGGTTTTATTTCCATTGAGCTTGAGACAGGACTTGTCTCTCCAGCTAGTTACCCTCTTAAGACAGAAGCCACGGAAGGGAGAAGTGTGTTTGCTGTGCGGGGTAAGGGGGAACACTAACTGGGTGTTATCCGCATAGGACTCTAATGAGATCCCAAAAAGCAATACAATGTTGGCCAAAGACCACGTGTATAAGCTGAACAATGTGGGACTCAAGGATGACCCTATAGGACCCCACATCGCAAAGGGAAAATATCTGAGGAGCTATGTCGTAGTCCTTAAAAGATCAGTTTTCCTGAAGCAAGCTCCTGCATTCCGAATCCTCTTGATAAGGGTTCTATGATCCACCATGTCGAAGGCAGCGATTAGGTCCAGGAGGATGATGGCTATGGTACTTCCTAGATCCAGTATCATTTTTGTCTCCTCCATGACCGCCTAAAGGGTGGTTTCATTGCTGTGATTGGGCCGAACCCTGTCTGTGTGGGATGCAGGATGTTGTTGGCTCTTATGAATTCCGAGAGGTGCAAGTTAACATTTTTTTCAAGCACTTCACAATGACTTTTCCGAAGGGGTGTTACTGATGGAGAGGTGCTGGGAGTAGGTTGTATGGTGATGATGGGCATAGTGGGGGTAGGAATTCAGTGCCAGGGTGAAGAGGTTCTGCTTGATTTTGACATAAACAAAGGGACTAAAGAGGAAGAGTTTGAGGAAAGGGAGATTGTGGTCGAGTAGATTAAGAAAGGGAAAAGAATCAGGGGTGGGTGATGGGGACAAACCTGACCTGATAAAGCTCAAGATGCTGGTGTACAAGGAAGAAGTTGGTGTTTTACAGAGAGGAGAAAGAAGAAGCCTACAGGTTGCTAAGGCAGAAGCTGAAAGACAACTAAAATGGATGGTAATGAGGAGGGTGAAGCATCGTGAAGAGAGCACGGCCCATTTAAGGCCAAGCAAGGAGGTAATTATGAACAAAAGTAGCAAAGCATTTAATAAATGATGTATTTGGAGGCAATACTGTGACAAGAGATGATTGTGGTTCATTATAAATTTGACTTGATTGATAGAGATTTGCTGCCAGTTGCAATTGCTGGAAAATTGTTCTGGTGGTGTTTTATAATACTAGTCTGAGGCTGTAACACTTCAGTGAATGAAATGGGTAGTAGGATTCTAGAAAGTTGAGAAGGTAAGGAGGCTGATAACTGTTGAAATATGGAAATGGGTCATTTTGAGCTAGGATGCTCTATTAATGAGGGTCATGGGGGCAATTCACAGAGCCTGGTGATTGACTTTTGGTAAGAAGGTAAGAAGGGGCTGGGTTTGAGGAATTTAAAGCAAAGATGTGGAGGGGTAGGCTTCCTTTTTTGTTTTGTACCTGTGTACCTAGAGGTCAGTGAATTTTTGTGTCACTCCCATGACCTTGTTAAAAGAGTTTACTGGGGGTCTACATGGTGCATATATGTTTGGATCGGGCATCATACGGCTAATTGAGGACAATTTTTGGTAACACAATAGTTGATTTGCATTGTTCTGCCACTGGTGCGACTGCTAAGCTGATCATCTCAATGTTGAGGGTTGCAATTAGGTGACAAGTTTGAGTTGTTTCCGGAGGGTTGGCTTGGACCATAAAATCTCACATTTGACATTGGCTTAGACCATGAACAGGGGAGCCAGCTCAGTGACAAGGTGATAGTGTAGTTGAACTGAGATTATCTGTTAATAATGGAATTAGCAACATGAAGGGGTCAGGTGGGCCACTAAAGCGCAGAGCCATCCTTATGGTAAATGGCATTGGGGCTGTAAGCTGTGCTGCAGTTTTTAGAAAGGGGAAGAGTACAAGTTATAGGATTATTGGGAAGGATGTTTTTATGTGTGGTTGGTTGTTAGTGTTAACTTTGTATTAATAATTCTGAGGCGTTAGTCTGTAAGGTGAGACAGGGCTATATCCGTGCAGTGATATAAAGTCTTGATATTCAAGCATGCCTGTTCGCATACTAAAATAGGTCCTGCTTGCAATATTGTGGGTATTTTGTACAAAATAATTATCAAGGAAATAATACTTTGGTTTATACTAATCCTAATCCCTGAATGGTAAATACATTGCACATGTAAAACATAAAGCATGTGATACTGATGTTAAACCATTAAATCCCACTTCTTTCACAAGCGCCAGCTTATCTGACTCCTGGTGTGTAGAACATAAAAAAATCAAACAGGTCTCTTATTGGCACTAAACAAGTCATTACTGATAAGGTGTATGCCAGCATGGAGCCAATGTAGATAACTAGGAACTGAAGGCCCTGGTACCATTATTGCTTAAACTAAAGGCACTAAAACATATTTTCAAATTGAGCTGGGAATCCCCTCCTGTACTCGAAACTGCAAGATGTTCCACAGAAACACTACAGCTGCCGTCTTCATTCCTGCTACGTAATTACATAGCATACATAGAACCGGCCACTAGACAAAAATCCTCCTATGGATAAATGCTACTGATGAATGGAATAGTTCCATGCTTTTGCTCAACCTAAACTCTTCTTCAGAATCTGCCTATGAACTAGGCCCGGACAAAGTTTGCTTAGCCGCAGTATGCAGAACTCCTCAAAGTGTTAAAAAACTCTGCTTCGTAACATGGAGTTCCGCGAGCGGGCGGAGCTCCTCGCTGCACCCGCTCGCATGATATTTTACGTAATATACAACGGGAAATGCGTTCTCCTGCCAAAAATCACACGCGAACAGCACCATGCGGTTTGCATTGGCACAGCCATCTTGTTTTTGCTCTGTTTTTGGTGCTGGGGGCCTACTTTTGAATCCCTACCTAATCTCTTTAACCCTACCCCAACCAAAAACATATCTACCCCCATTTTTATTTATCTTACCATGTGTGTTTGAATTTTACGTTTTTTTGAGTTTTTGAGTTTTTTGTGTGACTTTTGTACTTTTATTATTTTTTGCTTCACTTTCTTATTTTTTTCCTTCATTCCTTTTCCTGTCTCTTTTCTTGCCTCCCACCCAGCGCCATGGCAGAGCAGGGGAGCAGCAGAGCCAGGCCCCTCCAAACCACCTGAAGCACCAGCCCCCTTACCTTCAAAGGTGGAGGAGGCTGTCTTAGTTATTTATGGACAGCGCCAACTCCCCGGCACCCTGAAAGCAGGCGGCTGGCCTGGCAGTGGGTATGGCCTCCCGGAGCGTCAGCGGCGCTGGGAGAGGGTGCGCTGGGTTGTGCTATGCAGCTCTGGTGTCCAGTGCACTCAACAACAGCTTATGCACATGTGGGCTGACATCCTGGATTGGGAACGGGACCTGCTCGACCTGCTGGGCGTCAAGGTTGCAGGGCTTGGTGAGTAATAATTATTTAGTTATGTTCTATGCTAATATTTTTTCCCAAATAGTAAGCATGCTGATCACACTAAGGTAAGTTGAGTTTACGTTACAAATATTATGTGATCATCATCTGGACAGGTGCTCGGCGGTGCTTCCTAATCCTACTCATTGGGGCTCGCTTGGGCTGCTTGTTTAAGAAGTCATGCAGAGACTCCTCTGTCCTGTCACTAAGATAGTGGTAGTTATTAGTATTAGTGAGTTAGTGCATTCTCTCACTTCTCTGTGTCTTTCTCTTTTGTAGCTAGTACAGTCTCAACCCCAAGCAATTTCCCAGTGATGTGTAGTATGTATGTATCTATGCACTGAAAGAAATGCAGATTGAGTTGGCCCGTCAAAGGGGGTTGAGACTGAGAGATTGAGAATGAGATGAGAAGCAAAGATCATTTGTTGCAGTTTATTAGTAGTTCCAAAATGTAGTTTAGGAAATTTGGAATAGGGTTAGGTTTAAGAGTAAGTCCACGGTACTAGTGCCCTAGGAGATCTGATTTAGAAAACTTCAGTGTTACAGATTTTGACTTTCCCTGTAAAAATATTTTTGGAGAGATTATTAACTGTGCCACTAATCTTTTTGTATTTTCTTTTCTTTATTTCTTTCATCAGCATCTAGGGACAAGAAGAGGGATGGGTCTGGAACGACTGAGGTGGGTGAGGGAGCTGGAGGTGCCTCCACAAGAGCCACTACAGATGGCTTTGCTGGCCGCAGTAAGTCCTCCTGTTGTTAATATCACTATTATTTTCTAGTATTGTTTTTTCCTTTTTACTGTGTCTGTCTCATAATCTTTTTCCAACACTTCCTCGTTCTATCTGTTTTCTAAATTCTTCTTATCCTTGCTTTATCCTATCTAATATTTTTATATATTTCAAGTTTCTATACTTGACTTCAAACTGTCTGTAGCTTCCTTTCTTCTGCTTTGTCAGTAAGCTTTCCCTCTCCCTCTATGTTGTGGACTGGTGGTACTGTAAGACTCAGTGAACCCATTTTAGGTCAAGTACTCTACTGTGTAGATTGCATGCCCATGTGAGGTATTCTACGCATGTTTGTTGAGAAGGCTTTCTTTTTCTTGCTTATGCTTCAACAGTAAAACAAGAGCATGCCCACGGTCATGGTGGTCCCCCCAATATTGTGTATATATTATTATCATAGTATACCAGCAGTTGAATACAGTGCAGCATGACTAGAAGTATGAGGATTCCGCTATTACATGTGCAAACCAAAACCATATGTCCTTCATTGACCAATTATTGCAACCATGTTAGAAAGTCATCCTTTTCCTCTGTTCACCCCCATTTCTTGCTGAATGATACTGGTGGTAACTGACTCTGACTGTGCCCTGGGCTCTGCTAACAGGCACAGGCCAGTGCTATGTTTAAAAAAAATCAATGGGGGGGAGGGAAAAAGAAGCAGTGGTCTATTCAGCTTCCAATGGTTAGTACAAAAATCAACAATGAGGGGGAGAATAGACCACTTGTCCTGTGTACCAGGGTCTTAGTTAACGTGGATGGTCATCGTTAAAAAACCCTCATATACGTACACAAGTATTGGGCGGTATATGTTGATTCTCCGCCTTCGTGTATCGTAATAGCATGATCATTGGGCTTTTTTTTGTCCATATGCTTGCCTCCCCATGGAGGAAGACCAACTGGTTCTACAGTAGTGGTCAGAGATATAAAAAGAGGGTGTGCTCGTGCTCAGTGAAAAGTGGTATTGAGAATAAAATTCCTGGTGTCAAAACTCGTTTCCTTTATTCTTGAGATGTATGACACGGGGAAATTTAAATTGTGAACGTGCATATGAAAACCTAGTTATTGGTCTAATGCAGTGACAGTGATCTGGTAAGGTCTGGTCTACATGTTTCAGCCTCGTGTAGAGTCTAGAGGCTTTCGTCAGGACCAAAATAGTTTAGGGGAGCATTCCTGGGCTCACCCAGTGAATTCTGGGGGTGGTTATTGAGTACTCACCGCCCTCGGTGTAAGGAGTCAGATCTTTTAGTATCTGTTCCTGCAAAAAGAAATAGTGAATATTATCACATCCTAACAATACATTAATTGCTAGTGTTTCTCTTAGAATTATGCTAGAACGAATGTTTAATCTTTGGAACCAATCTTGGTGTACTGTTTCAATTGTGCATTTCTGGCGCTTTTCTTACACAGAGCGGACTAAATAATGTGAGAATAGATTTAAAATAGAGATAAAACGGAGGTAAAGTAAACACCACATCGGTTTTCATTTAAAGTTCTTATTTGTCAAAGTGTGTTCAAATTGACCGCTCATGTTATATAATCAAAAATGTGTCGTTATTTATTATCTGTGTGACTCGTTACGTGATGGTATGAGTCTATGCGTTCGTATTAAGACTAAAAACACTGTTGCATTTAAAGTTGTATAGATAGCTTATCTTTGTTCGTCTCCTATGTGACTCATGGCGTAATGGTAAGAGTCTGTGTGTTTATTCACGTGGCTACCGTTGCCTTTACACTCGTGAGGACTTTGTTTAGGGGAGGTTGGTCTACTGAGAGTAATACGAGTAAGCAAAGCGGTTACCTTTATTTGCGATTAGGACATCTTCCTTCAGGGTGTCAATCAGTTGGAAGTGAACCTTTTGCTGTTGGAGAGGGGTAAAGGTTAGTTTCTTTACTCACTGTTTGACGCTTGTTGGAAACAGCTTCAGCGCGGCTTACCGGTTCCTCTGGCAGACCCACTTGTTCTGACTCTGACGTTATCCCTGGGATAACGTACGTTCCGGTAGACTCGCGTTACATAGGCCGACGTTAGTAAAATCAAGGTAGGACTTTTTGGTTATGGTTGGCATTAAGGTTGGCAAAATGGTTGGCATTATTACTCTTAGTTATCAATACGACGTGCAGTGGTCAGTATTGGTGGAGGATGAAAAGGTGCTATTAGGTCTTGGTTGGTATCTTAGATGACTCATGTGGGTGGCATTTCCATGGTTGTATAGATGATTATAGTACCATATCGAGGCTAGCTTGTTTTATATTCAGGGAATGGAAGTAGGACTAAAGGGTCCTGGTTGGCATTCCGGTGGGCACTTATGGTTGGCAATGTTATTGTTGAGATGGAGTGCCCGGATTGGTGGGTGGTGACATTAAGTTCGGGTTCATATTCATATGGAGTTTACTATTACTGGTGAAGGTATCTTGGTTAAGGGCTACCTCCTCATTGATCTTTCTTAAGGTAGCGGATGTTTATATAGTCATAATAGGTGGTTATTATCATTTGCTGAGAGCAGACCAGGGTATGGTGTCATTCAGTCCCTCTTTATCTGTCTTGAGACGATGGACCCAGCGTTGTTCCTTTTTGAAAAGTATATGTTCCACATTGTGGCTTTTGAACACTAGGGTCTCCAGGATTACCCAATTTAGATCTTCTGGGGTATGGTTTGCTTCAATGAAATGTTTGCTCATTTTCGTTGTCACTCTTTTGCATGTGATGTTGCTACGGTGTTCAATGATCCGTTGTTTGGCCTTCCGGCACGTCATTCCTATATATCTAAGGTCACATGGGCAGACAATCATATACACCACATGTGTGGTGTTGCAATTCGTGTGATTGCGTAATTCCCATTTGAGGTTAGGAAGAAGTTGTAAGGTTTTCGTCATTTTAGTTAACTTACAGACTGAGCAAGAGCCACATGGGTAGTGACCCACTACCGGACTTAAGTTCCATGCTGTTGTTATGGTTTCTCTTGTGGTTGTGGTCCTCGGTCTTGTGTGGACCAGAATGTCTTTAATGTTCTTTGTCCTCTTGTTGGCGAATCTCGGTTTGGGCCATTTCAGTGTGTTTGAAGTTAAAATTCTCCAGTTCTTATTGATGATTTTCTTTACTGTGTTTGATTCAGTGTTGTACGTCGTAACACACGTCAATAGATCCTTAGGTTCTTCTCATTGTACAATGGATAATAGATTTTCTCTAGGCTGATTGCGAGCTCTCTTTTGGCATTTTTTTATTGTCTTGATGGGATAATCTCTTTTCATAAGTTGATCCTCTAGACCTCTTGCCTGCTGTCTGTAATCCTCAAAATTACTACAGTTCCGTTTCAAACGAAGGAACTGACTGTAGGGGAGATTGTCTCTTAGAGGTCGAGGGTGAAAACTTTTGTAAGAGAGGATACTGTTTCTTGCCGTCGGCTTGTAGAAAGTCCTGGTGTGTAGTGAATCGTTCAGGGAAAAGATAGTTACATCCAGGAAATCCAGTTGTTGTTTGTCTGCTGTCAATGTAAATTTAAGGCAGTCGTCCCTTGTATTAATCCAGGTCAGGAAATTGTTCAAAGCTTCTTGACTGTCTTCCCATATCATGAACACGTCATCTATATAACGTCGCCAGAACTTGATCCCCCTGTGGAAGGGGTTGTTGGGGGTTGGTATGTGTTCCTGTTCGAAGTTGCTCACATACAACCCTGCTACACTAGGTGCAAATGTGCTGCCCATCGAAGTTCCGTGGCATTGTCCAAATAGGGTCCCTTCAAATTCAAAATAATTCTCTGTGAGGGCTAATCTACAGCATTCCAACACAAAATGTCTGGGTGTTTTGTAGGTCCAGTCACAAGTGAATAAGATGTTTTCAAGAGTGTTTAGAGTCTTCTCTTGGGGTAAGCTGGTATAGAGACTCTCAACATCTAGACCTACTAGGAGCATGGTGTTTTCGTTGTAGGTCTGTCCTTCAAGTAGATTGAGGAGATCACGGGTGTCCTTCAGATAAGTGGGGGTCTTCTGTACCAAGGGTTTCAGGAATTGGTCGGCAAATTGGGAGAGTGGTTCTAGGATGGACCCAATTCCTGACACTATGGGACGTCCTGGTGGTGGTGTTTTGTTCTTATGAATCTTTGGCAGAGAGTAGAAATAAGGGACTCTCGGTGATTTGGTTTTTAGAAAGGCGGCCTCAAGTTTTGAAATCCATTGATTGATTTCTGCCTCATCGACCATTAGTTCGATGGTTCTTTGTAGTCTTTTAGTAGGGTCAGACGTAAGTTTGATGTAAAATCTTCCGTCTGAGAGAAGGTCAGTACATTGTGGATTGTAGCCTTGTTTAGTTAGTAGGACAGTAGCTCCTCCTATATCCGCTGGTTTTATTATTAAGTTGTCTTTTTTGCGTAGTTCGTCCAGCGCTCTTTGTTCCTTCTTTGATAGATTTATGTAGGGTCTTTTGCTGTTAGTACCTAGATTGTCTACTTCTTGCATGATTGCTTGTTCGAAGGCTTGGATTTCAACCGGTATTAGATGTGTGGGTGGATTGAATGTAGATTTAGGCCTCAAATTTTGCCAACCTTAATGCCAACCATAACCAAAAAGTCCTACCTTGATTTCACTAACGTCGGCCTATGTAACGCGAGTCTACCGGAACGTACGTTATCCCAGGGATAACGTCAGAGTCAGAACAAGTGGGTCTGCCAGAGGAACCGGTAAGCCGCGCTGAAGCTGTTTCCAACAAGCGTCAAACAGTGAGTAAAGAAACTAACCTTTCCCCCTCTCCAACAGCAAAAGGTTCACTTCCAACTGATTGACACCCTGAAGGAAGATGTCCTAATCGCAAACAAAGGTAACCGCTTTGCTTACTCGTATTACTCTCAGTAGACCAACCTCCCCTAAACAAAGTCCTTACGAGTGTAAAGGCAACGGTAGCCACGTGAATAACACACAGACTCTTACCATTACGCCATGAGTCACATAGGAGACGAACAAAGATAAGCTATCGATACAACTTTAAATGCAACAGTGTTTTTAGTCTTAATACGAACGCATAGACTCATACCATCACGTAACGAGTCACACAGATAATAAATAACGACACATTTTTGATTATATAACATGAGCGGTCAATTTGAACACACTTTGACAAATAAGAACTTTAAATGAAAACCGATGTGGTGTTTACTTTACCTCCGTTTTATCTCTATTTTAAATCTATTCTCACATTATTTAGTCCGCTCTGTGTAAGAAAAGCGCCAGAAATGCGCAATTGAAACAGTACACCAAGATTGGTTCCAAAGATTAAACATTCGTTCTAGCATAATTCTAAGAGAAACACTAGCAATTAATGTATTGTTAGGATGTGATAATATTCACTATTTCTTTTTGCAGGAACAGATACTAAAAGGTTTGACTCCTTACACCGAGGGCGGTGAGTACTCAATAACCACCCCCAGAATTCACTGGGTGAGCCCAGGAATGCTCCCCTAAACTATTTTGGTCCTGACGAAAGCCTCTAGACTCTACACGAGGCTGAAACATGTAGACCAGACCTTACCAGATCACTGTCAGTGCATTAGACCAATAACTAGGTTTTCATATGCACGTTCACAATTTTAATTTCCCCGTGTCATACATCTCAAGAATAAAGGAAACGAGTTTTGACACCAGGAATTTTATTCTCAATACCACATTTCACTGAGCACGAGCACACCCTCTTTTTATATCTCTGACCACTACTGTAGAACCAGTTGGTCTTCCTCCATGGGGAGGCAAGCATATGGACAAAAAAAGCCCAATGATCATGCTATTACGATACACGAAGGCGGAGAATCAACATATACCGTCCAATACTTGTGTACGTATATGAGGGTTTTTTAACGATGACCATCCACGTTAACTAAGACCCTGGTACACAGGACAAGTGGTCTATTCTCCCCCTCATTGTTGATTTCAGTGCTATGTTTAAACACATGTTTAGGGTACACTATGTATTAATGAGCACTTACAATTGGCCTGACAGACCCTATAAATCACTAGCAGGTAAAGGGGCTAGGGGGATTAATCTACCTATAAGCTCCTAGTATATAATAGGGCATGGATGTTTAGAAGCCCAGCAGATTGTATGCATTTTGCATGTGTGCAATGCTGAGTGGCAGTCATTTTAAATAAAGCCTTGCCGACTACCTTCAGAAGTAAATTCTTAAAATAGGCATGACCTACCCAATAAGCCCCTTGTAGAAAAAAGGGCAGGGGGACTGAAACTACCTATAGGACCGTAGTATATGATAGGGCATGGAAGTTTAGAGGCCAGCAGCTTCGTTCGCATTTGCATGCATGCACTGCTGAGTGTCTAAAATCATTCTAAAAACAGCCCTGCAGCAATGCTTTTGAAAGTAAATTCACTGAAAACTTGACTTTGGTGTAGTGGGTACTTTAGAAATCATAATCTACATTATTCTCATGTATTAGGTACCCCCAGGTCTCCCCTAGGTGTCCCAGGGGTGGGGAAGTGGTTGGGGGTAATGTAACTTTAAGCAGGGTCCTTATAAAATATGTTTTATAAACCTTGGTGAGGGAAATCTGGCCATTTTATGTTTTCTATGAGAATATTTATTGCCAACGTGCACTCGTAGTTTAATTTGTGATTTTATATAATGTTAATCCACAGAGTGGTTCAACCACCTGCGCCGTGTCCGTGAGAGCTTTTTTATGTTTTCCCCATTGTAGACACGTAGCCCATAGGATAAAATTTTAGGAAAGGAATAAATATCATTCAAAGAATTAGAAGAAAGATATTGATAAATCAAACAGTGTTTCCATTTTGAATTTATCATAACTTGTACAGATTTTTTTTTATAAGACTTTCTTGTCTATACGTCAAAATCCAGACTTCCTGATGTCTTCCCTGATTGGTCAGTGCCTTGATTAGGCAATAAGTGGCTATCCAGGGGAGAGGCTATCTGTTTGGCAGAGTTCTACAGCTACACAGGAATACCAGAGCAAGGGGGAGGGGTCATAAAGCATGAGGCTTCAAAGGAGGACAGGATAGGCAGGGAATGCCAGGCTTACTTACCGACTGTCCACTGTGCCCCAACCAGCTAGCAGGCTTAAGGAAGGAATTTGCAGATGCTAGGGGGAGGAGAGTTATGGAAATAAGCTACATTCAGAGTTGGTTTAGTTAGCTCTTACTGCTCTGCTGAAATTTCAGCTATCATGGATTTTGGAGGAATAGTGCTTAATGGGACAAGAAGATGCCACACTTTGGAAGAAGTGGTAATGCACCTGGGTAGCATCCGGCATCCCATTGGTCAGACGTGCCCCCTCTTGATGCCCAGAAGCTGATAATAAATATGTGACAGGTGCATCCTCTCAGTTCTGCTGCCTGAAACTACAACGAAAAGAAGAATTGTCCTTCTGTAATCGGAATTTGCTCCCATAGGCCTGCACTCTGATTGATTGCGCCTGCTGCACACTTTGGTACTGCAGCCCTGGGGACTGTTCCTTGCTTCAAGAAGGATTAAGGAGTGGAATCCCTGCAGCTACAGGTTAACAGAGCTCACAAGTATAATCTCCACCAAGAGTCCCCATCCTGGATTGTGTCCAGTGGACAATTAAGGATTTGGCCTGGTGCATTGTGGGAATTGTGGTCCCAACCTTCCAGGGACCATCCAGGCAATTCCAAACCCTTGGATTTGTGTTTTGGATAGTTAGTACCCACAAGGATACCTTCAGGAAGCACCACCTAAAGTTTGGCGAAGTTTGGCGAACCTTTGGGCTAACGCTCCATATGGTGACCAACCCAACCGTGAGAGTCAAGCCAGCCTCCTTCAACCACGACCCAGTCTGGACTTCAAGTTTATCCCGCTGAAAAGCTCTGGACCTTTGACTGGTAGGATTTGACTAGGGCCTCATGGAAACTCAAGCCAGTAAACCCTCTCCGAATTTGGCCTGGTGAGGAGCACTGAGGGCCACAGATGAAAAAGCTCCAGAAAAGTTTCTAAGTGTAAAGGTAAAATTTTGACCGGGACGTCCCGCCTAGTGTATCCAATCAGGACTCCATCACGGTCAGCCTGAAACTTTGTCCTGGTCAAGCACGACCAGAAGTCCCAGCGTGGCGCTATATTTTCTTAAGCACTATAAAGTGGTTTGTCTTTAAGAATGGTTATCTCCGGTTCCCCACATTAATTTTTTGTCATTTTGATGTCTATTTGTTCATAAAAATATTTACTATTTTTATAAATTGGTGTGGGAATTTTATTGTGTGTTGTGTCGTGCTTATTTGATGTATTGGTGTTTTTAAAGGCTCTGCATACCTGTCTCCTAAGTTAGGCCTGACTGCTTGGTTACAGCTGGAGGTAGGTGCATACTTACCTCTATCAATAACCCACTGTCCAACACCTTCATTGTGCTTCAATGACTCAGATTCATAAAAGCTCTGACTCTCCATTACAAAAATTTTTTAGTTGGCTTGGCTACCTGGCTTTTCAAACATTGCAAACCAACAAAATGCCCAAAGTGATATTTTGATATACGATACTGTAACTGACCTCTAGTGATGTATTGTGGTTGTATTTTGCTAAAGAAAATAATAAGGGGAGGCTTATCTGGCATCTAAAATGTGTAATGATTTTTCTAACCCCACAGACAACTAGTGCCGAGGCCGGTAGCTAGAGTGCAAGCAAAGCAGATGCGGTCGTTGCAGTCAAAGATGACTCCCAGTGGCGGCAGGGGCAGGCGGGGGTAAGTCACATTGCTTGTCACATTGCAGTAATATACTCACTGCAATGGTGTTGACTCATGAACATCTCGCTTTAGCAGATACAGCGTGATTTGATTAGTTAATGGCCTCTTCTATCTGCAATTCAGCAGAACAAAGTTCATAATGAATTTTATCAATGATGGGTTGGTGGAAAAGGTAAAAAAGGATGGAAGAAGAAAGGATGAGTGAAATGTATATGAGTGAAAGGATGTGTGGATATAAAATGCATGTAGGTGGGTGATAGTATGCATGGGTGGGTGAAGGATGGATGAAAGGGTATATGGGTGAAAGGATGCCAGCCTGAGTGAAAAGGTATGGGTGAAAGGATGCCTGCCTGGGTGGGTGAAAGGATTGTTCAGGTGGGTTAAAGACAACTCAGGATGGGTGAAAGGATACATGGGTGGGAAAATGGATGTTGGTGAAAGGTTCATTGAGAGCCATGTTTGGATGGATATATATGGTTGGATGGTTTTCAATGGTGAAAGACTGAATGATAATGTAAAGCTTATATGGTGTGTATCAAAAAAGCGAAGCGTGAAGACTAAGAATATTAGAAGAACAATGCAATGATGAATGGCTAATTGCTTGACTTTTGCGGTTGTGGTAGTTTGTGTCGAACATGCCAAAGCTATATCCCATTCTTTAATCCTTTCCTTGTACTGCAGTACATCGCTTTTCCCACGTCTACTTACGGCAGACAGGATGTCTGCATGCTTGATTTATTTTATACATGACATGTATTATTCATGTTATTCATCTGCCTTGTAGTCTTGGTAAAATTGAAAGGCATTTTGGAAAAGAGCATGGCCATTGTAATAAGATAATAGTCTATTACAGCTGCCCCAGCTGCAGACTGCAGAGAGTAGAAAAGTTCGACAAACGAGTTTGACTATGGCACCAGCTGAGCTAGAATACCTCCATTAATTATTTTAGCACATGAGAGAGAATACTTGTACTCCTTAGTGCATAATGCCTTCCTCATTAATGACAGGGCATTTATTTTATTTTTCCACACAAAGTGTCTATTTAGCTTGTACTAGGAAATCCTTCAAAAGAAAATAAAAACAGTTTTTTTAAACCAGTGTGCTTTGTTTATTCTGCCATAATTCTTTTCAGACAATTAGTGCATTTGCCATTTGCCTTTCGTTTTATGTGAGGAATGTGTGGGTAATGGCTGTGACTCTAATCACATCAAATCAAATGCCCCTAGGGACCATCAATGTACTGCTATTGTGCCACAAACTACATAATTTCAAATTCATTTTTTGCACAGATCATTGTTTACTATTTGTATTTTTTCTTTCCAGCTAATCCTGTTGGTCATCCATCTTGGCAGGAAGTAGCATCAGCTGGAGGCCATGTGGGCAGAGTACCAGCAGCTGGTGGCCCAGGAGGGGCTGAAGGCCCCACCCAGCTCCCAGCGCCTCTAGCCCCTCAACAACACAGGCTCCGCAGTCTGCTGTCAGCCCACCCGCTGCCATTTCATTACTGCTGCCCTCCCTCAGACAGCACATTCCAATTCTGCGTCCTGTTAAAAATGGCTTGGATTGAAGCCAGGCACACCCAGAAGGTGGGGCACTCAGAAGGCTCCTGGCCCGCCATGTGTAGTGCCCTCTTTTGCCCCTTAAAAAAATATTTTGGGGGTGGGTGGGACTTGTGGGTAGAGAGGGTGGGAATGTGTGAGTTGGGTCCAGGATGGTTTGGAGTAGACTTTCTTTGTTGGGTAATGGACATTTTGGTCAGACAATGATTGAGGAAGGGGAGATTTGTTTGGAAAGATTGGTGGGCCAGTTGAGGGTGAAGGGGTGGGTTTTATTACATTGTTAGGGTAATAAATATTTATTTTATGTTATTTATGACTCAAATCTGTTTGGGGGTGTTTTACTTTGCACTGCTGACTTTTAGTGCAACCTGTATTTAAAATTTGCTGATAGTGAATAGCACTTAGTTGAGCGGTACCCTTGTCCCACTACTCTTCTAGTTTCTGGTGTTGCCTATTTTGCCTACAACTTAGTAGAACAACTCTCCATAGTTCTCTTACCGAATAGATGAAGTGAGGGCTGCAGGGTTTCCCAAGGTGCCCTGGTGGTGGTGGTAGTAGTAGTAGGCTGGCATTCTAACAGTGAAGAAATCGGGTGCGAGGAAAGATTATTCATCATAGGCAACTGAATTGAAATAAAAACTGTGTTAGTGGGTTATATATTAATATATCATAGCTTTGCAAACAATTAAGACCAGACTGCTACACAACAAAGAATACCTGATAGTGAAAATATAACAAGCAATAATAAATTATTCAGAGCAATGGTGAGCTATTATTTCAATTAAAACTAAAGTTACAAAATACTTGAATCCTGAAGTGAACTCAACGTCTCTTGAGTGGACAAGGTGAGGCGTTTACGCAACGCAATGCCTGAATGATGATGCTGACGAATGATGTTCCTCTATATCTAAAATATTGATCACTTTTTATAAGTAGGTGGGTAAATGGGGCCAGTGCCGGCTATTGTTTCGGTAATAGAACTGGAGATCCTGCATTAACTTGGTGTTGCTTTTACCACATCTGCCCCACCTCGTGTGTGATCAATTAATGGTGTAAATTAATAAATCACAACCCAATAAATCACACAGCCCTGGGGAAGAGGGTTAGGGGTCTGATGAGTGGATGGGAAAGGGGATTTGGGAAAAGGTGTGACAAAGACAAACATTACAAAAAGATAATTTTCATATGGGTGATGAGCATCATCAATTTGATGTGGGAGGAAACAAAGGAATGACTAAGACACAGTCAACTTAAATGCGTTGTAAACAGTCCGTCAGCCCCAGAGAGACCCAAGTTATATTATATTATTATAAATCTAAATGTTCTGCCAGGAGTGTGAACCAGAAAACAAAGCAGTGGGGGCCCAGCAAACAAATCTCGCTAACTTTCAAAGGGGAAAGAAAAAACTACCTTCAGGAAAAAAATGATCACCCATTAGGCCACTAACATTATAAAACATCACAAACACAATCAAGCTTCCAAATTATAGTTAAACACCCACCCTCACTGCCTGCTGCCACATGAATCATCTCAACAACACACATAAACAACAATCACTCATATATCACTCATTGGTGCATTGGTTACTTGTTCCAATTTAAGCACGGTGGTACATTGCTGATCCTCTTTGATTCACGAAACATACATTGGCCAGTCTTGTAGATCAAATATCCTGGGGCAGTCCTTCTAGGGGATTAACGAAAGGATAGGCATGGGATGGAGGCAGGATTTGTCTCTCCAATGTCCTTGAAGAAAATTGGGGGAGGCATCTTCACTGCCCACTGACCCAACTCCAAACTGGCCGTACATGTGTTTAAAACAGTAGGGCTGCATTATTCAGTCAGACACAAACAAAGAAAATAATATGTAGCTTCCCTAGGTATATCAATTTTTTTTTGTCAAAGCAGTTTGGCAATAGAAAGTTCAATGATAGTCTAGGCCTATTCAGTAGTCAGGGAAGTAGATTTCATCATCAACCTCAGCAGGTGTGCCCAGAAACTAGTCAGCTAGCAAACTACCATGACCTGAGTCTGACCAATCACCCTCATCTTCCTCCTGTTGTACTTCAGGTATGGTACAATTCAATGGTATAAATTGATGATTCATTTTGATCATGATTAACCTCTCCATGTTTTGGGGCAAGAAACTGGTCCTTCTCACTGTGATAACTGCACCAGCTTCACTGAACACATGCTCAGCAGACACACTGGCTACTGGGCAAGCCAGATACTATATTGCCAGCCTGCTGCGCACTGGCCAGTGGCGCCTCTTCCTATACCAATACACCAATGGTTTTGATCCAGATGGACCGCTGTTGGGTCATCCAGAAAGGCCTCAACCATCCTCTCAGTAGTCATTTGTGCTCCACCTTGCTCGACCTCTTTTGACTTTGCCTCTGCACTGGACTTAAGGCCTGTCTTTAGAAACCAATCAAATGCAGATTTTGGGGCCGATGCTCCTGTTCCTGTTATTGTTGCTGATGTTCTTGTTGTTGGTTTTGGCTTCTGTGAGCCAACAGCACTACCCTCAAGCTCAGTGAAAGTTGAAGGCTGCACCCCAGAACTTCTTCCCCGGAATGTGCCTCTAATTCCCAGGCGTTCTTTTTCTAGGTCGCTGTCTTGCTCAGCAATCCACGTCTTGTACTTTGAAACATTCCTGTCTGAAAAAGGAATGAAAGTGGCCAGTAATTGTTAGTTCTGAGGATCAAGAATTGTGGCACAGATGTAATGTTTGGATGACACAATGTCTCTTTGCAGCTTTGTATTAACAAACGAGGGAAGGATTAAGTTTACAACCATTTCATTCACATTTATTTTTGTCCCCACCTGCGTACATTTCATACACCTCCTTTAGCTGTTCCTGTAGCATATGCAACAACGAGATAGCTTGGCCCATGGTACAGTCCTTCTTGCTGACTTCCTGTGTGAAAACCTCAAAAAGAAGCAGCATCTCTGTCAGGCATTTGACTAGGCCCGAATTGTCCATCTGAATAGTCATGCCTCTCACAGTTACATCCCCTCTTAGTATGACATATTCATTGATTGGTCTGTACTGCTCAAACAGACATTGCAATATGTAATAAGTCGAGTTCCTATGTGTTGGCACCTCCTGTATGAGGTCTTTAACTGGCATACTATTATCAAGCTGAATGATCCTCAACTGCTTCTGGGCTACAAAAGAATGGCTGACATGAATGCAGATTCCTCTGCAGGTGGACACAGTAAGTTGCTGACTCTGTATTCTTTTTGAGAAAGTCCATAATGTTGATGCAGTGCGCCAAACACAGGACCCTGAACTATTTACCATCTGACATGGCCTTAACTATATTACTGCCATTGTCTGTGGCAACAGTCCAATGTTAAGCCCTGTAGGTCGCAGCCATTCAAATACCTTGTTCTTAAGGACATCCTAGATGTTTGCAGCTATGTGGGATTTCTCCATGATGAACATGGCTGCTTTTGAATGCTTCTGAGCACCATTAAAAATGTTAGCAGGGTCAACACCTGCAGATATAATGTCTCTGACCCTCTCAAAAGAGATCCAGTGTGTAGTGATGCACATGTAATCTGTTTGGCAGAGTTCTACAGCTACACAGGAATACCAGAGCAAGGGGGAGGGGTCATAAAGCATGAGGCTTCAAAGGAGGACAGGATAGGCAGGGAATGCCAGGCTTACTTACCGACTGTCCACTGTGCCCCAACCAGCTAGCAGGCTTAAGGAAGTAATTTGCAGATGTTAGGGGGAGGAGAGTTATGGAAATAAGCTACATTCAGAGTTGGTTTAGTTAGCTCTTACTGCTCTGCTGAAATTTCAGCTATCATGGATTTTGGAGGAATAGTGCTTAATGGGACAAGAAGATGCCACACTTTGGAAGAAGTGGTAATGCACCTGGGTAGCATCCGGCATCCCATTGGTCAGACGTGCCCCCTCTTGATGCCCAGAAGCTGATAATAAATATGTGACAGGTGCATCCTCTCAGTTCTGCTGCCTGAAACTACAACGAAAAGAAGAATTGTCCTTCTGTAATCGGAATTTGCTCCCATAGGCCTGCACTCTGATTGATTGCGCCTGCTGCACACTTTGGTACTGCAGCCCTGGGGACTGTACCTTGCTTCAAGAAGGATTGCCTATTTTGCCTACAACTTAGTAGAACAACTCTCCATAGTTCTCTTACCGAATAGATGAAGTGAGGGCTGCAGGGTTTCCCAAGGTGCCCTGGTGGTGGTGGTAGTAGTAGTAGGCTGGCATTCTAACAGTGAAGAAATCGGGTGCGAGGAAAGATTATTCATCATAGGCAACTGAATTGAAATAAAAACTGTGTTAGTGGGTTATATATTAATATATCATAGCTTTGCAAACAATTAAGACCAGACTGCTACACAACAAAGAATACCTGATAGTGAAAATATAACAAGCAATAATAAATTATTCAGAGCAATGGTGAGCTATTATTTCAATTAAAACTAAAGTTACAAAATACTTGAATCCTGAAGTGAACTCAACGTCTCTTGAGTGGACAAGGTGAGGCGTTTACGCAACGCAATGCCTGAATGATGATGCTGACGAATGATGTTCCTCTATATCTAAAATATTGATCACTTTTTATAAGTAGGTGGGTAAATGGGGCCAGTGCCGGCTATTGTTTCGGTAATAGAACTGGAGATCCTGCATTAACTTGGTGTTGCTTTTACCACATCTGCCCCACCTCGTGTGTGATCAATTAATGGTGTAAATTAATAAATCACAACCCAATAAATCACACAGCCCTGGGGAAGAGGGTTAGGGGTCTGATGAGTGGATGGGAAAGGGGATTTGGGAAAAGGTGTGACAAAGACAAACATTACAAAAAGATAATTTTCATATGGGTGATGAGCATCATCAATTTGATGTGGGAGGAAACAAAGGAATGACTAAGACACAGTCAACTTAATTGCGTTGTAAACAGTCCGTCAGCCCCAGAGAGACCCAAGTTATATTATATTATTATAAATCTAAATGTTCTGCCAGGAGTGTGAACCAGAAAACAAAGCAGTGGGGGCCCAGCAAACAAATCTCGCTAACTTTCAAAGGGGAAAGAAAAAACTACCTTCAGGAAAAAAATGATCACCCATTAGGCCACTAACATTATAAAACATCACAAACACAATCAAGCTTCCAAATTATAGTTAAACACCCACCCTCACTGCCTGCTGCCACATGAATCATCTCAACAACACACATAAACAACAATCACTCATATATCACTCATTGGTGCATTGGTTACTTGTTCCAATTTAAGCACGGTGGTACATTGCTGATCCTCTTTGATTCACGAAACATACATTGGCCAGTCTTGTAGATCAAATATCCTGGGGCAGTCCTTCTAGGGGATTAACGAAAGGATAGGCATGGGATGGAGGCAGGATTTGTCTCTCCAATGTCCTTGAAGAAAATTGGGGGAGGCATCTTCACTGCCCACTGACCCAACTCCAAACTGGCCGTACATGTGTTTAAAACAGTAGGGCTGCATTATTCAGTCAGACACAAACAAAGAAAATAATATGTAGCTTCCCTAGGTATATCAATTTTTTTTTGTCAAAGCAGTTTGGCAATAGAAAGTTCAATGATAGTCTAGGCCTATTCAGTAGTCAGGGAAGTAGATTTCATCATCAACCTCAGCAGGTGTGCCCAGAAACTAGTCAGCTAGCAAACTACCATGACCTGAGTCTGACCAATCACCCTCATCTTCCTCCTGTTGTACTTCAGGTATGGTACAATTCAATGGTATAAATTGATGATTCATTTTGATCATGATTAACCTCTCCATGTTTTGGGGCAAGAAACTGGTCCTTCTCACTGTGATAACTGCACCAGCTTCACTGAACACATGCTCAGCAGACACACTGGCTACTGGGCAAGCCAGATACTATATTGCCAGCCTGCTGCGCACTGGCCAGTGGCGCCTCTTCCTATACCAATACACCAATGGTTTTGATCCAGATGGACCGCTGTTGGGTCATCCAGAAAGGCCTCAACCATCCTCTCAGTAGTCATTTGTGCTCCACCTTGCTCGACCTCTTTTGACTTTGCCTCTGCACTGGACTTAAGGCCTGTCTTTAGAAACCAATCAAATGCAGATTTTGGGGCCGATGCTCCTGTTCCTGTTATTGTTGCTGATGTTCTTGTTGTTGGTTTTGGCTTCTGTGAGCCAACAGCACTACCCTCAAGCTCAGTGAAAGTTGAAGGCTGCACCCCAGAACTTCTTCCCCGGAATGTGCCTCTAATTCCCAGGCGTTCTTTTTCTAGGTCGCTGTCTTGCTCAGCAATCCACGTCTTGTACTTTGAAACATTCCTGTCTGAAAAAGGAATGAAAGTGGCCAGTAATTGTTAGTTCTGAGGATCAAGAATTGTGGCACAGATGTAATGTTTGGATGACACAATGTCTCTTTGCAGCTTTGTATTAACAAACGAGGGAAGGATTAAGTTTACAACCATTTCATTCACATTTATTTTTGTCCCCACCTGCGTACATTTCATACACCTCCTTTAGCTGTTCCTGTAGCATATGCAACAACGAGATAGCTTGGCCCATGGTACAGTCCTTCTTGCTGACTTCCTGTGTGAAAACCTCAAAAAGAAGCAGCATCTCTGTCAGGCATTTGACTAGGCCCGAATTGTCCATCTGAATAGTCATGCCTCTCACAGTTACATCCCCTCTTAGTATGACATATTCATTGATTGGTCTGTACTGCTCAAACAGACATTGCAATATGTAATAAGTCGAGTTCCTATGTGTTGGCACCTCCTGTATGAGGTCTTTAACTGGCATACTATTATCAAGCTGAATGATCCTCAACTGCTTCTGGGCTACAAAAGAATGGCTGACATGAATGCAGATTCCTCTGCAGGTGGACACAGTAAGTTGCTGACTCTGTATTCTTTTTGAGAAAGTCCATAATGTTGATGCAGTGCGCCAAACACAGGACCCTGAACTATTTACCATCTGACATGGCCTTAACTATATTACTGCCATTGTCTGTGGCAACAGTCCAATGTTAAGCCCTGTAGGTCGCAGCCATTCAAATACCTTGTTCTTAAGGACATCCTAGATGTTTGCAGCTATGTGGGATTTCTCCATGATGAACATGGCTGCTTTTGAATGCTTCTGAGCACCATTAAAAATGTTAGCAGGGTCAACACCTGCAGATATAATGTCTCTGACCCTCACAAAAGAGATCCAGTGTGTAGTGATGCACATGTAATCTGTTTGGCAGAGTTCTACAGCTACACAGGAATACCAGAGCAAGGGGGAGGGGTCATAAAGCATGAGGCTTCAAAGGAGGACAGGATAGGCAGGGAATGCCAGGCTTACTTACCGACTGTCCACTGTGCCCCAACCAGCTAGCAGGCTTAAGGAAGTAATTTGCAGATGTTAGGGGGAGGAGAGTTATGGAAATAAGCTACATTCAGAGTTGGTTTAGTTAGCTCTTACTGCTCTGCTGAAATTTCAGCTATCATGGATTTTGGAGGAATAGTGCTTAATGGGACAAGAAGATGCCACACTTTGGAAGAAGTGGTAATGCACCTGGGTAGCATCCGGCATCCCATTGGTCAGACGTGCCCCCTCTTGATGCCCAGAAGCTGATAATAAATATGTGACAGGTGCATCCTCTCAGTTCTGCTGCCTGAAACTACAACGAAAAGAAGAATTGTCCTTCTGTAATCGGAATTTGCTCCCATAGGCCTGCACTCTGATTGATTGCGCCTGCTGCACACTTTGGTACTGCAGCCCTGGGGACTGTACCTTGCTTCAAGAAGGATTGCCTATTTTGCCTACAACTTAGTAGAACAACTCTCCATAGTTCTCTTACCGAATAGATGAAGTGAGGGCTGCAGGGTTTCCCAAGGTGCCCTGGTGGTGGTGGTAGTAGTAGTAGGCTGGCATTCTAACAGTGAAGAAATCGGGTGCGAGGAAAGATTATTCATCATAGGCAACTGAATTGAAATAAAAACTGTGTTAGTGGGTTATATATTAATATATCATAGCTTTGCAAACAATTAAGACCAGACTGCTACACAACAAAGAATACCTGATAGTGAAAATATAACAAGCAATAATAAATTATTCAGAGCAATGGTGAGCTATTATTTCAATTAAAACTAAAGTTACAAAATACTTGAATCCTGAAGTGAACTCAACGTCTCTTGAGTGGACAAGGTGAGGCGTTTACGCAACGCAATGCCTGAATGATGATGCTGACGAATGATGTTCCTCTATATCTAAAATATTGATCACTTTTTATAAGTAGGTGGGTAAATGGGGCCAGTGCCGGCTATTGTTTCGGTAATAGAACTGGAGATCCTGCATTAACTTGGTGTTGCTTTTACCACATCTGCCCCACCTCGTGTGTGATCAATTAATGGTGTAAATTAATAAATCACAACCCAATAAATCACACAGCCCTGGGGAAGAGGGTTAGGGGTCTGATGAGTGGATGGGAAAGGGGATTTGGGAAAAGGTGTGACAAAGACAAACATTACAAAAAGATAATTTTCATATGGGTGATGAGCATCATCAATTTGATGTGGGAGGAAACAAAGGAATGACTAAGACACAGTCAACTTAAATGCGTTGTAAACAGTCCGTCAGCCCCAGAGAGACCCAAGTTATATTATATTATTATAAATCTAAATGTTCTGCCAGGAGTGTGAACCAGAAAACAAAGCAGTGGGGGCCCAGCAAACAAATCTCGCTAACTTTCAAAGGGGAAAGAAAAAACTACCTTCAGGAAAAAAATGATCACCCATTAGGCCACTAACATTATAAAACATCACAAACACAATCAAGCTTCCAAATTATAGTTAAACACCCACCCTCACTGCCTGCTGCCACATGAATCATCTCAACAACACACATAAACAACAATCACTCATATATCACTCATTGGTGCATTGGTTACTTGTTCCAATTTAAGCACGGTGGTACATTGCTGATCCTCTTTGATTCACGAAACATACATTGGCCAGTCTTGTAGATCAAATATCCTGGGGCAGTCCTTCTAGAGGATTAACGAAAGGATAGGCATGGGATGGAGGCAGGATTTGTCTCTCCAATGTCCTCGAAGAAAATTGGGGGAGGCATCTTCACTGCCCACTGACCCAACTCCAAACTGGCCGTACATGTGTTTAAAACAGTAGGGCTGCATTATTCAGTCAGACACAAACAAAGAAAATAATATGTAGCTTCCCTAGGTATATCAATTTTTTTTGTCAAAGCAGTTTGGCAATAGAAAGTTCAATGATAGTCTAGGCCTATTCAGTAGTCAGGGAAGTAGATTTCATCATCAACCTCAGCAGGTGTGCCCAGAAACTAGTCAGCTAGCAAACTACCATGACCTGAGTCTGACCAATCACCCTCATCTTCCTCCTGTTGTACTTCAGGTATGGTACAATTCAATGGTATAAATTGATGATTCATTTTGATCATGATTAACCTCTCCATGTTTTGGGGCAAGAAACTGGTCCTTCTCACTGTGATAGCTGCACCAGCTTCACTGAACACATGCTCAGCAGACACACTGGCTACTGGGCAAGCCAGATACTATATTGCCAGCCTGCTGCGCACTGGCCAGTGGTGCCTCTTCCTATACCAATACACCAATGGTTTTGATCCAGATGGACCGCTGTTGGGTCATCCAGAAAGGCCTCAACCATCCTCTCAGTAGTCATTTGTGCTCCACCTTGCTCGACCTCTTTTGACTTTGCCTCTGCACTGGACTTAAGGCCTGTCTTTAGAAACCAATCAAATGCAGATTTTGGGGCCGATGCTCCTGTTCCTGTTATTGTTGCTGATGTTCTTGTTGTTGGTTTTGGCTTCTGTGAGCCAACAGCACTACCCTCAAGCTCAGTGAAAGTTGAAGGCTGCACCCCAGAACTTCTTCCCCGGAATGTGCCTCTAATTCCCAGGCGTTCTTTTTCTAGGTCGCTGTCTTGCTCAGCAATCCACGTCTTGTACTTTGAAACATTCCTGTCTGAAAAAGGAATGAAAGTGGCCAGTAATTGTTAGTTCTGAGGATCAAGAATTGTGGCACAGATGTAATGTTTGGATGACACAATGTCTCTTTGCAGCTTTGTATTAACAAACGAGGGAAGCATTAAGTTTACAACCATTTCATTCACATTTATTTTTGTCCCCACCTGCGTACATTTCATACACCTCCTTTAGCTGTTCCTGTAGCATATGCAACAACGAGATAGCTTGGCCCATGGTACAGTCCTTCTTGCTGACTTCCTGTGTGAAAACCTCAAAAAGAAGCAGCATCTCTGTCAGGCATTTGACTAGGCCCGACTTGTCCATCTGAATAGTCATGCCTCTCACAGTTACATCCCCTCTTAGTATGACATATTCATTGATTGGTCTGTACTGCTCAAACAGACATTGCAATATGTAATAAGTCGAGTTCCTATGTGTTGGCACCTCCTGTATGAGGTCTTTAACTGGCATACTATTATCAAGCTGAATGATCCTCAACTGCTTCTGGGCTACAAAAGAATGGCTGACATGAATGCAGATTCCTCTACAGGTGGACACAGTAAGTTGCTGACTCTGTATTCTTTTTGAGAAAGTCCATAATGTTGATGCAGTGCGCCAAACACAGGACCCTGAACTATTTACCATCTGACATGGCCTTAACTATATTACTGCCATTGTCTGTGGCAACAGTCCAATGTTAAGCCCTGTAGGTCGCAGCCATTCAAATACCCTGTTCTTAAGGACATCCTAGATGTTTGCAGCTATGTGGGATTTCTCCATGATGAACATGGCTGCTTTTGAATGCTTCTGAGCACCATTAAAAATGTTAGCAGGGTCAACACCTGCAGATATAATGTCTCTGACCCTCACAAAAGAGATCCAGTGTGTAGTGATGCACATGTAATCTGTGGCTTGGCAACTGGTCCACATGTCTGTCGTCAGATGGATAGTGTGAACAGCACTCTGCTGCAAAGCTTGTCCAACCAATTCCAGCACATCGTGATGTAGCGCTGGAACAACAACTGTGCCAAAATAGGTCCTGCTGGGAACCTTCCATTTCAGGCACATGGCTGCCACTAATTCTAGAAAACCAACTCCTTCCACAAAAGAAGAAGGGAGGAAGTCCAGCGCTAACAATTTAGCCAGCTTCTCATTATACAAGCGTGCCATTGGGTGATAGAGTTCGTACTGCCCCCCTCTCTAAACATGCCAGGATTAGTATCCTAGATGATCTTCTTTTCTGGTGCCACTGATGCAGGCGGCTTCTTGAGAGAAGAGGGTGGTAGACTCAATGTGCGTCTCAGCAGGGCAATCACTGTATGCTCTTGCCTTGGTATCTCGACCTGATTCAGAATCTTGTGCCATTGCGATGATGCTGATGTGGGTGATACTACTGCACTGCTGGGGACAGGGCTGACTTGCGTAAAGAAAATGTCACCCTCTTCTTCACCTTCACCTTCAACCGTGATCGACGCAGATTCAGAATCCCTGCTCACACCACCTTCACCAACGCCACTTGCAGTTTTTGGCTAAGGTGCACCTCCCTGCATATGGCATGGTGTTTTTTCAAATTGGTTGTTTGGCCTTGAGTACCATAGTTTGTACCAAGCTTACCTCAACTAACACTTGCCTCGCAAAGGGAGCATATGGCAATGTTCACCTCCTTTTTGCTAACCTAAAGAAGCCCCAAACTTGGGAGCTCCACTTTCTGACACTTGTGCTACTGCCAATGTCTGATGCAGTGGCAGTAGGTGGGTGTTTCGATGTTTGCCTCTCTGCAGTGCCTACTTCTACTGAAGTGGTTGAGGAGGATGCAAGTCGCGGGCCTTTGCAAATATGGAAGCTGGCTGTTATGGTATTTGTGCCACATCCCTCAGAGCAGGTTGAGATGGGATAAAGTTGGTCTCTTCTGGGGCTGGGCTAACATCCATGATGACTAGGCCATCCTCATCCTCTTCTTCATCCATAACTCTAAGGATTTCAGGAACTTTCCTTTTCCCTAGCCGCTCCTGGTGTGTCTCAGACTGAGGTGGGATCCAAGTGGAATAATAATCATCTGAAGGGGGCTTGGAGAAGATGGTGGAGCACCCTTCCTTTTTCTTGCTGGAGATCTGGAAGACAATGGATCTTCTGAAAGAGGGGATTCTTCTACTTCCTCAGCATAAAGCTCAATCTCCTGAAGTGTTGCTACTTCAGGAGGAACTGCTAATGCTGGCTGTGACTGTTGTCCACTTAGCTGAGTTTCCAGCAACGATTGAGTGCTACTTTGCGAAAGAGATAAGCCCAATTCAACATCACTGCTCGTCGGTGTTGCCTTGATTACAGTGGCTGCCTCTGTGACAGACATGGGCTTTGGCCTAGGTTGGAGTTGGACGGTTGATGCGGGAGTGCTGCTCCCAGCTTGCTCTCCCGAGACCGGTGCGACAGGCACACATTTGTTGAAAAAGGTCCTGGCCAACACGCCAGTGGTGGAAATTGACTTCTTCTCCTCCCCACTGGCCACTTTCTTGGCAGCACCTTTCTTTGAGGCCATCTTTCTTGAAGCTGTCAGTTGGCAGTGACACTTAGCTTCACAAGCTGAAGAAATGTCTGTGTTGTGTGGTCATATGTCACATACACAGGTCCTCTGTTTGGCAGTACTGTGGGTGATGTCTCTTCTCTTGTGTACCTAAAAGCAAACAAGCAAGAAGAGCATCTGTGAAACATGGCATTGTTGCAGTTTAAAATAGTAGTACAAACAATATCATTTAGTGTGGTTACTTAAGTTATAAATAATTAGCAACAAAAGTAAAACAAACCACATCAACTTACAATTTTAAGACAATCAGGAAGGATAAGGCAGAGCAACAACATACGGATGTAACAGTTTGCTTTATGTGTGTCAAGCTGGGATGTGGCCCTAAGGGAGGTACAGGTGACAATGGAATAATCCTTACAAAATGAATGCTGGTGTCTAAAAATGGATGTTGGGAAAATGTGAAAACGAAATTAAAAAATAATTATTGAAAAAAATTATGAAAAATTAACATAAAAAAAACTAATTGACAGAAAATTAAAAATGTAATTAAAAAAATGATGTGGAAGAATATCAAAAACATTTAAATAAAAAAAATATAATTGTGATTGTTAGAAATGGGGTAGATTGGCGCGGAGTGGATAGGCTAAACCAGGAGCATTGTGTAAAGCATCTGCGCAGGCACTCACAAGCGACACGCTAGGCACACTACAAAAGAGACTCCACACCAGGTTGCATGAAAAATAACTTGTGTATTAGGTAAAACACATTAGAATGCAATCACAGGTACATGTCTACCGTGCCAGCCGGCACTGGGTAGCAATTCACAGGGGGACTATTTACAAGGCCAGGCCAATCGGGCCGCGGCCAGAACCATCACCAGTCCAAGGATACATGGAAGTCCATAAGCAATAATAAGTGTAATCAGTCCATACCTACGGGTAGAATAACGAACTTAGCATCAACACATTAGCCTCAATCAGAGTGGGCAGGAACATGTGAACATTAGGCATCCTCCCTCAGCATAACAGTAGGCATGGAAACCCTTAGGCTTTGAAACACATTACGCACTTTATCAGCATGCGTCACATTTGCATAAACCCCTGAGGCTCCTCATTTGGCATAAAAGCATTATCATTATCATATCTGCCTTAACCCTAAATCATGCTGGGGCATAAAGTACATCAGCAACAACTGGGTAACAGCCAGTATCTTCTGGCAGGACCATGCACGTAGCACTACTGCCATCCGCATCAGGCGTGAACATAAGACCCCACCACATTAGTATTGGGCATAGAAACACATTAGCATGTGGCACCTCGTTCGCAGGAACACAATAGGCCTAAAATCAGCACTGCAACCTGAGGGAAAAGCATTAGGTATCATCCTAGGTACAAATACATTATGCAACCATATTATGCAATAAATCATATGGGGCAATTGGCCTCGCCAGCATAAACACAGTTCGCTCCAGGCGGGGGCACAACACTCTGAGACTGGCCCCAGGCCAACTGGCCTGGGGCCAGTCTCAGAGTGTTGTGCAAAGTCCTGCAAAGTCAGGGCTGGATGCAAGGGCGGCGAAACGAAGGTGCGCAAAGCGCTAGTGTAGGAGGGTCTCTCACTCCTTTCTCTTTTCTCCTGAGTAATCCAATGCTCCCAATGCATTGCAGCTGCCTGCGTACTCGAGGGGCAGCTGGGCATCAGGCCAAAAACAGCACTGGCCCTACACGGGCCGGAGGAGCCCAACTTGGACTCCCAAAACAACAACTGCCCCTTATGTGCAGCTGCCCCCTGTCCGGCGGGGCAGCTGTGTACAGTACAATCAGTGCCAGTAAAGTTGGAGCCCCTCTCTGGGACTCGGTAATCATAAAGTGATGTGGCCTCAACGTAGCAGCTCCCTGCGCTCTCGCAGGGCAGCTGTGCAACCAACCGACAATGTGCTCCGACTCCACCCCTGCCAAGTAAAGCCTGAGCCCCACTCACCGGGCTCACTGGAGGAATCGGCTCTTCCCTGTTGCGGCAGCACTTCTCCCTCGGCAGCGGGGGCAGGCACCGACAATGTGCCTCGGCCCCCTTCACCTTCACCTGCCAAATGCTGCAGGACTTGCGGGGCTCCCTCCACTCACGGGAGCCCCGCCGAACAGATCTGGGCCTCTCTTCACCCGCCCCCCCCCCCCCCCGGGACCAGGGCTTCGCTCCGGAGCCCGCGAGGCTCCCGGACGGCTTCCCTTGCTTCCTTCTGCTCGCGGGGTGCCCTGCCCACCACCAGGTTGCTCTGACGGCTTCCGGGTCGCCACAGGCAGCGTGGCAGCCTTCCCCTCATTCGCAACCCGGGTTGCGGCGGTAACTCCTGGCGATTTCAAAGTGCGGGGTGGGCTCCCGCTGACGTTGGCATTAACCTTGCGGGGTGGGCACCTGCTTGGTTTTTAAGTATACAACACGCAGGGTAGGCTCCCGCCAATTAAGTCCACATAAAGGCGGCACACCCGCAGGGTGGGCTCCCGCTGGTTGAAGCATAAAGTGGGGTAGTCACCCGCTGAAGACGGCACGATTGCGGGGTGGGCACCCGCTTGTTTCAAATAAACATAGAGGCTGCAATAACGCGGAGTGGCACCCGCGAGGGAGGCAAAATGCGGGGTAGGCTCCCGCGGTGCTTTTAAAATGACCAGCTCTCCCTGGCAGCATGTGCTGCAGGACCCACGCACCTTCTTCTCCTGGGCAGGTGCTGGAGGCAGCGCTCACGAGGCGCTAGATGGCTCACAGTCCCAGGGTCCCACTGAGTAACGTAGCACCCATGCTCCTCACCTCCTTGGGGTACAGGCAGACAGATAATAGCGCTCACGAGGCGCTAGGTTAGGAGAGCAGGCAGGCAATGCTGGGCAAGATCAGCAGACAGTGGCTACTCATGAGTACAGGACAGCAGTTCCTAGAAATGGTCAACTCCCATAAAGTGGCACTCCTCCTGGCATAGCAGTCTTTACTCCAGCGAAGGGCTCTCACTGGCCCTGTGGACACAGAGGGGTACAGATGGGCACAGGGGCCAGCAAACAGGCCCTTGCGGCAGTACCTCCTGGCAGAGTGTCCCCTCTCAAGCAAAGTCCACACACAGTCTGACACATAGAGGCACAGCCCCCCTATATATACACCCCTCACCCCACCTGCCAGAAAGGGTCAGAAGGTCCTCTGGTAATCCGGTCCCAACTGGTTTTGGGGGAGGTGTAGAGCACCCTGTCTGCCAGACTTCCCGCCAAGAGCTGGGGGCTGGGTAACAGGCACATCCCAGGGTCGGAGCCAGCCTTGGTCACTTTGAAAACTAGACCTGCAACCCACTTGAGGCAGCAGGCCCAAAGCACACAGACAGGGTGACATTTTAAAAGTGACATTTCTTACAATGGTGAAAATAAACCTGCATACACCATTGCGCAGCATTTAATATTTGCAGTTCACCCACATACCAACCATGGCATACATTTTCTCTCCCATGGGGGTGGGGGTGTTCCTAATGTAAGCCCATGGGAGGCAGACAGCACACACACTTTGCACTGCTAACCAGCGCTAAAGTGTCCAACATCCTGAACCCACCAATTCCATCACAGCAAAAAGGCTAGGGGGAAGGCAAAACGTTTCGGGATGACCCTGCAAGCAGGGCCAAGTCCAACAGTGATGCACTAGGGGACCACCAAGATAAACTCATTGGGATTTGGGAGGTAAGGAGTAATGCAGTGAAAAATGCAAAAAAGTATATAATACTATAAAACACTGTTCATACAGTATATTTAATATGAGCATTGACCAACTAGGCCTCAAAAATATTATTAAACTAATTGCAAGGAAAAGTACAAATAAATGAGCACAAACAAATAGGCTTAGACCCCTAGTCTACATACAAAATAGGTTTGAAAACTGAAAAAAGTATGGTTGCACAAAATGGCCACATTATCAAACAGCAAGCAAGGAGGTATGGCCACAACAAGGAACACATGCAGGCCTGTGTCAAAAGAACACTGGCTGGCTACACAAAATGGCCACTGACCACATTGTAACACAGCAAGCAAGGAGGCATGGCCACAACAAAGAACACATGCAGGCCTGTGACATAAGCACATTGGCTGGCTACACAAAATTGCCATCAACCACATGTTCAAATATCAAGCAATGAGGCATGGCGACAACAAAGAACACATGCAGGTCTGTGGCAAAAGTACACTGGCTGGCTAACCAAAATGGCCACCGACCACATGGTCACACAGCAAGGAAGGAAGAATAGCCACAACAAAGAACACATGCAGGCCTGTGGGTAAAGCACACTGGTTGGCTACACAAAATGGCCACCAATCACATGGTCACAGAGCAAGTTAGGAGACATGACCACAACAAAGAACACATGTAGATCTTTGACAAAAGCACACTGGCTGGCTACACAAAATGACCACTGGCCACATGGTCAAATAGCAATCAAGGAGACATGCCACAATAAAGAACACAAAAACAGCACCGGGTTTTGGCTCAAAAACTCAGCTGAACTGAGCCGAAAATACTAGGAAAACAGAACAAAAAGTTCAAGCTGAGAATAACTCAACATAATACTTTAACAACTCCTAAAAAGAAATGAAACTTGAGAGGAGGGTTTTATGAATTTCCTTATTATTTAACGGAAATGATTTTAATTTGTTTCACATTTCAAAAATAATTTGGCGCAGAGACATTGCTTCATTGCGCTAAGGACATATATACAAAATTTTACAAAACATGTATTACAATGACACATTACTAATAATCCCCTGGGAAAAGTGAAAAAAACATGCAAACATTCATCAAGCACTCATGGCCATTATACTCATGCATACACAGAAACATACATACACTGTAAAGAACTGGGTCCTTGTGGCGACCTTTCTTCACTTGTAAAATTAATTACATCTCAATTTAAACATCAAAAAACATTCCGTTGTTTCATTGCCACAATGAATAAAACAGATTTTTTGAACTTCACAAGAAAAAATATCTTGAAAGCGGTGCGACACAAGGAAAAAGAACTGGTCGACGCGTTTCGAACCACTGAATAATGGGTTCTCCTCAGGACCAACCAATTTCTTAAACTGTAGAAATCTATCTGCCTGAAATGGATGCAAGTCGTTTCCAATGAAGAGGGACTGGAGCAGGGGAACGTGTCCTCTTTTCCGGCTGCCAATGATCGAATACTTGTTTATTTAAATGCGTTCATCAGTCCACTTCAAATGCTTTTCCCGCGCCGGGATCGGGAGTGCATTTTTCGTCCGTCCACAAACTTGTCAAACCATTAGTGAGAATACACCATTTATTCTGTCCTTAGCGCAATGAAGCAATGTCTCTGCGCCAAATTATTTTTGAAATGTGAAACAAATTAAAATCATTTAGTAAGGAAATTCATAAAACCCTCCTCTCAAGTTTCATTTCTTTTTAGGAGTTGTTAAAGTATTATGTTGAGTTATTCTCAGCTTGAACTTTTTGTTCTGTTTTCCTACAATAAAGAACACATGCAGGCCGGTGTCAAAAGCACACTGGCTTGCTATACAAAATGGCCACCGACCACATGATCACACAGCAAGCATGGAGGCACGGCAACAACAAAGAAAACATGCAGGCCTGTGGCAAAAGCATATTGGCTGGCTACACAAACTGGCCCCAGACCACATGTTCAAACAGCATGCAAGTAGGCATGGCCAAAACTAAGAACACATGCATGCCTATGGCAAAGTCACACTTTTTTGCCTACACAAAATGGCCGGCACCACATGGTCAAACAACTAGCAGGAGGCATGAAAAACAAAGAACACATGCAGGCCTATGGGCACGGACTATACAAAAAGCCCCCTGGCCACATGCCATGGGGAACAAAGACAAATAGTGGCCAATGGCAAACACACCGGCCAGACAAAGGAGGCATGGGTGACACAGGAGAAAACAGCATTATTTCAGCAATGCAAAAAATGAAAATTAACTAGGCTATACAATTATACGACATCTCACATCCTCCAAAGGCATAAAATATATTTCACCACCTTTAAACTGTGCACAGAAAAAAGTGTGAAATGTCCCCCATAATCCACATTTTATTTAATCCAATTCCATCCATGGCCTAAATGATGTCTCAATTCAACAGACAGACACCACAGAAAAAGTTGTTTCATGCACCCATGACTAGTACTTGGCCTACTGGTTGGAAGGCCCATTGGCAGATTAGGTCACATAGTGAATTAAATGAATATTGCAAATGTATTAAAAAATATGGAGAAAATGTACTGAACTGAGCAACATATTTCCTTTACAAAAGAAGACAAATTGCATGCAATAAAATAACTAGGCCCCTACTGAAACTGCAGGCCACCCACCACAATACATTTTAAAAATCAAATTAAAGTACAAATAAATCATGGTGCATACCCTCTATTAAATAAACACCCTTAGACAAATGTTTTTTAACTTACTTGTGATTTCACAAAAACAAAGTCCTCAAATCCAATTAAATATATGCAGCAGACAAAGAGAGTGATCCTTCCTCCTCCAACTCCAAATGAGAAGTGACCAGGAGGTGGACAAAGCACTGAGAGGAGCCTGCTTGACAGGAACAGGAAGTTGGAGTCTCTGGGGCACTTCCTTCCTGTTGGAAAAAAAAGTAAAATAAAAAAATGGCTCCTTGCACAAAAAGAACAATGCAAAAAGCCCATTTGAAAAGTTTTTTAATTCCAAATTGTCTCCTTGAGAAGATGTAACTGATTCTAGAGGAGAGGATTGTCTCCAGCTTGCAGCCGTGGTCGCTCAACACAAATGAAGTGACGGAAGTTGCTGACATTGCCTAAAACTGCACTAGTGGCTGCACAATCTTGCGGGAGCTCACGGGAGGCTTGAAAATCTCATGGGCACTTGCGAGCATTCGGCAAGTCTTGTTGCGCCCGCAAAATAACATTTTTATGAGCGTGCCAATGGAAAAAAAACTCTGCTTCATTGCAGAGTGCAGAGTTCATTGTTACCCTGTGTTCTCCGAGGAACTCGTAGTTGCCAAATGCTGCAAACTCCACAAGCAGAGTGGAGTTTTACACCCAGGCCTTCTGTTAACCCACCTAGATTAATCCATATTATCTAACAGAAAGCATAAAGAAAGGGCTCCCATCAGTTTATGTAGTGCTCTGCCCTCTATTACCTATTATTGTATTAAGGTCATAATCAGTGAAATGATTCCAGGACGCAAGTGTAGTAAGAATTTTGATGATTTCTTTGAGCCTCTTCATGCACGACTGGCAGGGAAGAAGGCAACAAAGGAACTGCTTCCCATTTGAATAGTAGCATTCTATTTACTCCCACATTCTAATTCCAGCATATGTTTTTTCTGTTATGTATCAGAGCGCTTTACATGAGCACCGGTTGCATTACAGATGGACACATTTATTTTTAAGGAACAGGGAAATTTGCCCTGAATCACAGGGTGTTTGAGCCTCCTGCCAGACTTGAACCTTGTTCACCAGCTTTAAAGTCAGCCGCTCTAGCCGTTAAGTCGCATCCTCTTCCATCACACACGAAATCTGATACAAGGACCCAACACATCTTCCCTCCATACAAAATAATGGGCAACAAAACTTAACATTTAAGACAAAAAGAACAAAATATAGAAATGTAACATGGCATCACTACCTGAGAAAAACAAAGCCCAAAATACACAAGATTATCTACAGTAATGCATTGAATAGTGAGTATGTAAGCTCAAAAGTGAACTATCAAAAGTGAACTGTCAAGTGTAAAGTCAAATGTTAAGTATGGAAAACTATTTGGCACCTGTAATGAGGGATAACATGGCAGTTATATTTAGCAACGGATGGCAATCCACCCAAATATTAGAATAGAATAGAATAGTCACATAATTTAACAGAATACTTAAGGCTCTGAACAACCTTCTTAAAGTTAAATCAGTTTCCATCTTAGACTTCTATGCAGATTACTTAGGCCTATGGCATTCATGCTGTTTTCCAACTATAGACAACTTCTCTTATTCCAGCACTGTCCATCCCTCAGACCGACAGAATATTTGCTCACTTTGACAACTTCTTTAGGTACAGCAAAATGAGAACCTGTATCCCATCCCTTGAATGGTGCTTTAACTCTTACAACGTCTCCTTCTTTCACACCCAGCACCCTGTTCCTAACAGTAGCATGCATCCCCTGTGCCTCTTTACGTTTTTCGCCCACACTCTGCAACACCTCATCAACTATCATCTTCTTTCCCATCCACAATTAATTCATCTTTGATCCGGGCAATCTCCCTTTCAGTAAAACAAATTGAGAAACTTTTGTGTCTGCGTTGGGTGTGATGTGAAGTGCCCCCACTAAACCTTTCACCTCTTACATCCAATTCAGTCCATTCACCATCGACAACTGGGCATTTTCCTTGATCACTCTACAAGTCCATTACTTCTGGAATTATATAAGGATGTGGTAACATGCCTAATACCCAAATCTGCAAGGAAAACTTCAAGCTCTGGTGGTATAAATTGGTGACCATTGTCACTTTATCAGTAATCTCATCAGGAACCATTTCCCTGAAAAACAACTTCTCCAGTACATTCTTAGCTGCAGCAATTGTGATATTATTTGCGAATGCCACGTCAGGCCATCTAGAAAAATAATCAATTATAAAAACATCATACTTGACTTGTCCATTGACCACTCCCACTGGACCAATGATATCCATGCCCAATTTGACCATGATTTATTAGGTACAGAAACTGCTGTCACTAGATTAGGTATGGCGACTTGGACTTTGTGCAAAATGTTAAGCTCCCTTGTCTACTCCTGGCCATCAGAACATTTCCCTCACTCTTCTCTTCATGGTCCCATGCCATTTTAGCCTTCATGTGCTAACTCAGCCGCTCTAGCTCTTAATGAACTACGAACAACCAAAAGATCAGGTTTACAAAGCAAACCCTTGACAGTGGATAATTCCGACTCAATATGCAGATAAGCATTCACCAATGAGTCAATAAGCTCAACTGTCAGCCAACCCTTATTCATGAACTCCTTCACTACTCCAAGGGTTACATCTTGTGCCAAACCTGCCAACCACTCTGATTCTGAGATGGCATTATTGGTAATATGATAACTCAGTAACCACAATGTCTCCTCCTCCATAATGCTCAAATCCTGATCCTCTTGGCAAGTCATCAAAGGCAATCTCAAAAGACAATCAGCCATTATGTTGTTTATACCAGGAATGTATTCTATCTGATAGCAACATTCTTGCAACTTATATTGCCCCTTGGCTAATCTTGGGGTAGCTCTACTAATATCCTTGGTTGTAAACATATCCACCAACGGTTTGTGATCCACTCTTACTACAAATTTTGTTCCCACAAATAATGGTGAAAATGATTACCCCTACCCCCCCCCCCAACAAGCCAAGGCTTCACGTTCAACAATAGTCCAGCACCTAGTCCTTACTAACTGACACCCATAACCACAATACTAGGATCATTGGTATCAAAAGTTTTGAGAGGCATGGCATTAGCTATAATTTTCTTAATATTTTCAAATTCTTGCTCACACTCACCACTCCACACAAACCTTTCATGTTTTTAAGTAACTGACACATGACGTGTGTTCTTTCTGTACACTTTGGTATAAATCGGTAGTAAAGCTCCATCAATCACATAAATGTTCATGATAAATCTTTTCCTTGGGCATCCATAATGGCTTTTGCCAAATTCCCATTTGGCTCCACCTCACATGAAGACAATGTATGACCCAAATAATCTACCATGGAAACTCCAAATCTATATTTTTCTTCTTTAATTGTGACTCCCTATTTTTCTAGGATAGTTAGCACATGTGCTAAGCTTTAGTCATGGCTGATTCTGTCTTCCCCATATATCTACAAATCATCTTGAAAACAAATGACCCCTACTACATCCTTGAACAGCAGGTCCATGAGACATTGGAACACTGCAGACTTGGAAGCCAAGCCGAAGAGCATTCTTTTAAAACAAAAAGTTCCTTCCAGAGTAATAAATAAAGTCAAATGGCAAAAATACTCATAAAAATGACCACTGCGTAAAGACACGTCTAGGCCGAAGATGGTTTCCACACTGCCATGAGTCCCAAGGAGTGACTAACATCCTAATGCATCAACGGAGTAGGTGCTTAAAAAGATGGCAAAGCCAACACTAAATCAAGGAAAGGTCCAAAGCGTACTACGAGTACCACAAAAATCCAGCATGTAGGGTCAGAGGAACCCTGACAGCTGCTGAGTTGCCAATAAAAAGATGTCAGGACAAAGAGTAGGAAGAATTTTGATGATTTATTTGAGCATCTACATACACAACTGGCTGCAAACCAGGTAACAAGGCAACTGCCTTACATTTGAACAGCAGCGATATTCTTTTTACTCCCACATTCTAATTCCACCTTCACACACAGGTTCTACTACAAGAGCCCAACAATCAGGAAACAACTAACAATCACTTTAGCTATAATTTTTCTGAGGCATTTCTAGATGATTGTGAATGTGTTAATATTGCTAGGTCGGTAGGGGCAGGCATTTGAATGCCTCAGCCATAATGCCAGAACTTGACCTAGCATACGGAATGAGAATGATTAGTTCTTTGATTACAACAAAAACATGTATAGTGCAAAGTATTGGGCAATTTTGTTTGCAAATATTATTACTCATCAAAATTATTTTCTTATTGCTACAGTCATGATTTTGAAAAGTCCCCCTATAAACTGCACTGCTTTTTTCCACGGTCTGAATTCTTCATGGGGTGCTGTTTATTTTGAGAAAGTGTTGAATCCGGCAATTCCTAGGGTAAACACAGAAGATACAGAAAACTGACCTCAATGGATCAGGTTTAAAAGAATAGATGGGATGAGCATATGAAAAGTGGATAGCAATTGTAAGCAAATTATTCTACAGATTTGTGTTCTGCTCATGGCAACATTGTAAATCCTTCACCTATAAAGGGGAACCTAGGAAATTATCTACCTCCACTGGAACTCAACCTATCAACAATGGGGCATATCAGCAACAGACAGCGATAAATATCGCAAAGCGTGCTTAGTGCTTTTATATTTATCGCTGGAATTTATTAACCGGTTAGTGCGTTATTAACAACGCATTACTCCAGGGTGATAATATTTCAGCGATATCCAGGGAAATGGGCCAACATCGCTGGAAAACCAGCGATGTTGCACTCAAAATGGCGATAGCCTTGGTGATACGACCCTGTGGTCGTATCACCATAATCCACCTCCCATGTTAGGTATGCCTTAGTCAGGAATTTAACAGACGTTAAATTCCTGCGTTAAGGCATAGTTAACGCGATGATCATTATCGCTAAGGCTCTTTGCGATGCTGCCTTAGCGATAATTTCCCATGTAGTTTTCCCAGCCACGTCTACTTTGCATCTCATTAGCGATGTTTATCGCTGAGATGCCAGGCGTTGGGAATTCGGCAGCTAAGGCTAATGCATGTTAGCGCCGCCTTGTTGATAGGGCGTTAAAATTATCGCCGCTTTAGCGGCAAAAAGTGCTGCTAGAGCGGCGATAATGCCCTTGATGATATGCCCCCAAATTCGTTTGGGGTTTGTTCTGCTATATAAATACAATTGCATTTCTTTTGTTATTAATAAGTGCAAACACATATAATTAGATGTGAGTATTCCAAATGTATTTGCTTGTGTTGGTTAGAATGTGAAAAATCATCATAAATATTCCATAAACCAGGTGAAGAACGGAAATGAAAAACTATTCATAATACCAGAAATATCATACAACTTATCAGCGGACAATAGATCTTCCATTGTTAGTTTTAGAGGAAGATAACGCTCTAGAATATTTTAAAAAGAAGTATGAAGTAAAGAAAGTTATTGGTTGTGTATGAGGATAACACAACAAGTTGGCGCTTGTTACTTTTGTAATCACCACAAAGAAAAAAAGAGAAGGACTAAAATGTGCCTTTAAGATCTTTTTGTAGCCTTTGAAATCTCTGAATTTGGTACGTGCAAATTAATGTGTTAAACCTGTGCATGATGGATACCAGAATAAAAAGAGAATGTGAACATGGATATTTTTAGGTTCTAAAAATATTATATTGAAAATGTATGCATGTCTTTCCTATTGCTACTTTTGATGATCTTGAAAATGGAAGAGAAAAACAAGTCCTGCTAGAGACATTCTTAAAGAAAAAATACTTACTTCATTTTTATGTATGCTGGATACTTTAATTTCAAAGTCAACTCAGAAAGTACCGATTAAATCAAGGAATTGCAAAACAATATGACTTATCGATGCAAGAGAGATGCATTTATCTTCAGGTATGTACATTATTAACAGGAGAGTAGATTATCATATCACTGAATTTGTAATAAACCCCCAAAAGGCAAACCTCCCTAAATTAATGCTTAATAATTTATTATATGTTTGTAAGCATGAATGCTTTCTAACAATGCATTTCCTTAATGATTGTTGAAAATTCCACCAGTGATCTCAATCGCCTACTGTGCAAGATTAAGGTAATTAAAGAGTAATGACAAACATGAGGTATGGAATTTGAAGGACTAGTAACGGATTATCGGGCAAATTATCAAGAACGGCGTTAAAATTATCACCACTTTAGCGGCAGAAAACTGCCTCATATACGTAATGAAAGAGACATGGTTTCTGGCCCCTGGTGCCATCCAGGCGCGGACGGGCGCAGATAGGCTTGCCTTAGGCACGTATTCGGTGCGCCAGCAGCGCGCCCGCTGCACACGGCCGCTGCGCACCCAGTCCCTTACCCCCACTTATGAGAGGGAGAGAGACTAGAGCTCCAACCTCCTAAAGATGGCTTCTCTGCCCGGAAGTGAGTCCGGAGGGGTAGTGGCAAAGTAGCCTGCTTCCTGCTCCCTCCACTCAAACCGGCCAATGCCGCAAGAGTAGCGTAACGCAACTTTCAATATCGCAGCCTATCGCAGGAAAATAACCCTGTGACAACGTGGGATTCACAACAAGGCAGTAGCATGCGATAGTCACCAAATAACGCGCTAAATGTCCTCGTCAAAATCAACGCCACGCCGCATAACTGCGATACGCGAATGCAAAAAAGCATGCGATGAGGCCAACCGTGGTACGAAAAGTAGCGGAAACCAGCCACAGGCTTGCAAATCCCACGTGTCTGGCGGAACAATGCACTATAAAAACCACAGAAAAAATACACCAAAAGCAATCCAAAGTGCGTAGCAACATGGATGCACCCTGACATAGTGCAGGGGCCAACCCGAACCCCACAACCCCCACAGACTACCAGCAAGGAACAACTGGGCCGGGGAACGCGGTGAAGCGCAGCGGTAGCGCCGAATACGCGCCGAAGAGGAGCCAAAGAGTAGCCAGTCTGCGCCAGTCCGCGGCACGGAGGCGGACGGTGCCGGACGGTCTGCGTATATACCTTCTATTTGTGCCAGTGGCACTATGTGTCGCTGTATATTCAGGTATTCCAGCCCCGAGCTACGCTCCTTCCGCCCCCCGTGTGGTCACTGCCATCATGTTTTCCCGGGAGGGCGGGCTTTGAAGACAGGGTGTAGTACTTGTGGCTGGCGCCTTCCTGCTCGGAATTCTTTCACACAGGTCAGCCCACCTATTCTGCATAAATGCTTACTATTGAATACTAGATCTCTACCCGGCCACGCTTTAGACATTTGGAATATGTTACAGGATTCTAAGATATCCTGTCTATTCCTCACGGAAACTTGGCTGTCCGAATCTTCCTCTCCCGATTTGGCAAATGCCGTACCTTCCGCCTATAATATTTATAGGAAAGATAGGTCATCTGGTAGAGGCGGTGGAGTGGCTATTATAGTTAAAAAGAATATTGTATGCCATACTTTCTCAGTAGACAATATACAGGGTTGCGAAGCTTTAGGCTTCACTCTCCAGCTCTCATCCTCCCAGGCCTGTACTGGTATCCTGGTCTATAGATCACCAGGTTCGGTGGGGCTGTTTTTGGAAGAACTACAGGCAGCCCTATCAATACCATGCCTTAGGTCCAATCATTGTTTTTTATTAGGTGACTTAAATATCCATATGGATAATAGCTCGGATCCGGACACTCTAAAACTGTTAGATATTACTTCCGTGTTTGGCCTATCTCCTTATGTGGCAGGACCGTCTCATAATAAAGGCCACACGCTCGACCAGATTTTTTCTACTTCTCCTATCTGTGTTGACCCTCCCATGCCAGTTTTGTGGTCAGATCATTATCTCATCACCTTTTCCATCTCTGTCATGGTTCCATCACGGTCTAAACCAGTAGGGTCGCTAAAGCATCTCTCTAAATCTTTCCATCTTCTTACTGCAGAGATGCTATCAAATGCTCTAACTAACTTCCCGTGTCCCACCTCTGACAACGTAGAGGAGTATAGCGATCTCTTCCATAATTGGCTCGCAGACCGTCTAGAGAGCTTGGTTCCGGCCATGAAACAAAATTCTGCAGATAAGAGAATATCTGCCCCTTGGTTTACCCCTCATCTAAAAAAAGCACGACAAGATCTTAAGAAAGCAGAAAGAGCATGGAGGCGATCCTATGATCTTTCTGAGAGGCAAAAATTTAAGATGCTGACTCGAGCCTACCATAAATTAATTTGGGATGGTAAAAAATCCTATCTGGAATCTAGAATAAATGAAGCGGAGCATTCTTGCAAGGAAATTTTCAGGGTGGTTAAAGATTTCACCTCCCCCTCTGCTTACACTCCGATCCATGCTCATTCCGAAATTTGGTTGAAGGAATTAGCTGTCTATTTTGTACAGAAAATCACCTCTATTCAATCATCTCTCCAGGCCACTCTCCAGCAGCATACGACAAGTCTGGGGTGTCCCTTGCCTGATCATGGCCCCTTTCTGTCCAATTTTCCCCTATTAGATCATGAGAGCTCTCTTGCTATTCTGATAAGTCTCAAATCCGGATCTCCACAGGATCCTTGCCCTGCCAAGTGTCTAGCAAATATGGCACCTGTTCTTAATGATTTGATTAATCCCATTTTGAATCTGTCACTCTCTTCCGGGGTAGTTCCCAAAGCTTGGAAGAGTGCCATGATCCTGCCACTTATAAAAAAACCTGCGCTCGACCCTGCAGTCTACGCAAATTACAGACCCATCTCCTTACTCCCTGCTCTGGCGAAAGTGACTGAAAGGTTTGCTCACAGATCTATTTCCAATTTTATTGAGGAAAGGGGTCTGTTGCATAATACTCAATCTGGCTTCCGTGCTAATTTCAGCACGGAGACCGCGCTCCTTGAAGTCACAGATGCCATCAGGGAGGAGTTGGATGTTGGTAAAAAAGTGGTACTGATTATGCTGGACCTGTCGGCGGCGTTCGACACTGTTCCCCACGCACTTCTACTCTCGAGACTCTGGGACTTTGGTCTGCGGGGAACGGTGTGGAATTGGCTTAAATCCTTCTTAGCCGACCGCCGGCAGACAATCTGGGCGCCACCCTTCTCTGCTGAAATGTCACCACTTGAAGTGGGGGTCCCTCAAGGTTCCATCTTGAGCCCCCTCCTGTTCAACATCTTTATGGCCCCCCTGGCGGTGACAGCGGAGGCTTTTGGCGCCCGGATTGTCAGCTATGCTGACGACACCCAGCTCCTCTTTGTAAGTAACAGGGATGGTCAGTTTGATAGTGTTCAGGTCAACGGATGTTTGAGTGCCGTCTTTGAGTGGTTTGGACGCCATGGGCTGAAGTGCAACGCCGACAAGTCGGAGCTGCTCTTCTTTGGCTGTACATCTGAACCCGATTGGAAAACCTGGTGGCCGAAAGATATGTCTCCTCCCACTAGCTCGTCTGTGAAAGCTAAAAATTTGGGAGTGGTGATTGACAACAAGCTATCTTTCGGACCACATATTTCATCTCTTACTGGGAAATGTTTCGGCATCCTGCGGATGCTTCGCAAATTTCTCCCTTTAGTCTCTATCCAGCACAGAAAAATTATTGTCCAGGCACTGATCTGTTCCAGGCTGGATTATGCAAACATTCTGTTTCTGGGACTTCCCAAATATTTGGTCAGGCGTCTGCAAATCGCCCAGAATTCTGCAGCCCGAGCCATTTTTGGTCTTCCAAGGAAAGTCAGAGCCACGGATCTTCTTGCCACATTGCATTGGCTCCCAGTTGCAAAAAGGATTCTATTTAAAACTTTGACCATGACCTTCAAGGCCTTGCATGGCATAGGCCCCAAATATATCTCGAAACGACTGTCTTGGTATACCCCTTCAAGATCTCTCAGATCCTCGTCCCTATCAAAGATGAGTGTTCCCTCTATCAAACGAGCAAGAGCAGGAGGACGGTCTTTTCGTTACTTAGCCCCTCATGCCTGGAATGATCTTCCAATCTCTCTAAGACAGACTTCTAGTCTTCTGTCTTTCCGCAAGGCCCTTAAGACTTTGCTCTTCCCGTAATCTTGATGCTGTTTCTGTGTTTGTAGCCCTTTTGGTGTTATGTTTTTCCCCATCTTCGGATGGGAGTCTTCGTTAAAGCGCCGGGATACTCCAGTGGAGTGGCCGTGCGCTATAGAAGTGTATAAATAACATAACATAACATATAACGCCAAGGAGAAGAGGGAGAGGAAGACGGGGTGCAGAACGCAGAAAAACATGACCAGCGTCCCGGAGGGGCCAAAACACTACCAGCAACTGACCCACAAGCAGACCACCTGGATTGCAGGCAGAGTGCCGAGGAGGCCAATCCAGGAGGCCAATTGGCACCAGCATTATGTGACTGCCTAAACCAGGCAAAAACCCGCTGCTAACAGGAAGACAGCAACGGCGACAGGGGGTGGCAGTCCAGCGCCAGCAGAGGAGCTGAAGGAAACCAAGGCCACAGTCATCATCGTGGAGACGGTGCAAGGAGTAGGGAGTACGGACACAGCTCGAGAGCACTTGACACAACATCAACAGGGAGTGCAATGAACACGGACTGGGGGGACGAGGAGAGTGGGCACAATGGCATACATGCACAACGAGGAACAACGCACATAGCCGACACTGCAGAACAGAGGACAGAACTGGCTCCGCACATGCACAGAAACATGCCTACTACATCTGATGGAGCCGGAAACTGTGAAATGGAAATGTACTCATATGACCTCACATCCGTCATGTAGACCAAATATACACTGTCACGCAGAAGAATCCTGTACCCCCAAACAGTCACAATGTACATTGCCATACAGTCTGCATGCAAACCTGCACAATGCGCCAACATATATGTCAACACAAAGTCAATACGCACCTTCCCTTCACATCGCAGAGGTGCACACAACACATTCAGCAGAGCACAGAATACAACACATCAGTGATGCCGGAGAGGACCACTACATCGTCGACACTGACGCCCTACAACAGCACATGGATATCCCACGCAACCCCTCACCCGGACCCGGTCAGCCAAGCTACTCAGAGGAGAACACTGAGCCTGCAACAGACCACACAGAAGGAAGCACTTGCAAGCACAGCTGGCTCACGATACTTCACTCACCCACACATCGCACCCCAATACCATGTTCCTGCACGCCAAAAGGAGGTGGCCCAAAAGGTGTGGGTGGGGGCCGAACCTATGGAATGCAAACCAGGACACATACGTAGGTGTCCATCACCCTTCAGGGGCCACCAACACCCCACCAAGGAGATCCGCGCTACCATAGAGACACATGCAGATGCATATTCACAGTACAGAACCACGGGCAGGGGCACTCAAATAGAAGTCACACACCCATGTTGGCTCTGCGTATGACGGCCCTGGACCCTCCCCTTAGGAATTGAGTGGGTGACGACAAAGCTACATATCCAAGCTACAACCCGCTGCCTGCGGTGACTCGTCTGCATCCGATGTACACAGCACAATGTAATGTCGTAGGGACCAGACCCCTCATGCATACAACAAGACCACAGGGACACACGCCAATATCATGTTGAACTGGCTACGGGCACATGCACCCGGACCCTTTATTGGCAGGGCCACATGTACAGTGACGCCTGTGCTGGATGTATGTGGGGTGAGTGTAAGCCAGCCCGCAATGAATGCTTGGTGCTGGCAACAACTTGAACATTGCACACCAGTGCAACGGAAAAAGAAAATATTACAGATGCCTTGTGCACACGTTATAGTATAGTATGAGTTACTGCATGTAATGAATAAACAATTAAAACAGTGGTCAGATGGCATTTTCTTTCTTTGTGGATTTAATCGGTGATCAGATGCCCAGCTGGGCATCTGATCACCGATTAAAACCACAAAGAAAGAAAACGTGTGCACAGGTCATCTGTAATACTTTCTACGTGACTCCGGTCTTCTTAGGGGGTTTAGGGGTCTCCCCCCACCTGTAGCACCGTGCTAATTTTTCTTGGCTTGACACTGACGTCCACACGTGGAGGTGCCAACGCATACCGCATTACTCTAAACCCCCTGCGAGATTTTGGAAAAAGAAAATACTTACATAACAGAGTCAACTGCACAGCAACATGGAGGAAGCCGGAGTAAGGACAGAGTTCACCCAAAATTCAGTCAGGAGGTTCCGTGAGTTGCAGTGCACTGAGGTAGGGGCACTAGAGATGAGCGAGCTCATGTGAAGGTAATGCTAGGATTGTGTCCCTTTGTGTTAGACCTGATGCAGATGCAGATGCAGTGGGGTGTGTTACACCTGCATCAACTTCCTCATCAACATCCCAGTTCTCCCACACTGTCTGAGGTGACAGTTGCATGCTCGGTCCACAGTGCAATACCCAGTAATGGTTTCGAGTGTGTGGCTTGACTGCCACCTCCAGTCTGCATTCCTGTCTTGGGGATGTTGCCTTCTGCCCTCCCATTGTCTGTGTCATCTCCTGTCCGCACACTTGACACATCTTCCTCATCATAGTCCCAGCTCTTCCCCACTGCATGAGGTGACATTGCTGCGCAACATCTCCACAGTACAAATGTCAATCAGTAACGGACAATGGCTTGCGGTGCACTGTCACTGCTACCTGGAGTGCTGAGCAGGGTATCAGGCCGATGATGGCATCCACAACAGGTCTGAGCAACTCTGTAAGTCTGTCAGGACCACCGTGTCGACTGTTGCAGTGCTGGCGTGTGCCTCCTGCGGTGATGCATCGTCCAGGCTGGTCAGCACTTGATTTGGTGTGTGAGCCCTGCTGGGACGCTCTTGGGCCCGGAGGCTGCATACAGCCACAGAGAAATGGCGTTGATGACCCCAAGGCCAATGCTTCAGGGACCATCCAATTTCTCAGAAGAAGGGGTCCCGGACCTGAGTAGTACTGAGTTAGTGGCCCCGGATGCACAGCAGCCGGCACAGGCACCCAGCCACGGGACGGTGACTTGCAGTGCATTCTGATGGGCCATGCAACCTGAGCGGGTCACCATCAATGTCCGAGGTGTATGTTGTGGAGGGTATCGGGGGACAGTGGAAGGTGTCTTCCAGGGCATGACTCCGAAAGGTTTGATTTTATCCGGGAGCAGCAAATGGAGGAGTGGAATGCGACAGCCTCGTTGCCACCACCAATTCGGTATCAGCTACATGAGGATGAAAACTGCCCCCTGGTCCATAGACTCAGACGCCACCAAAGTTAGACCAGAGAGTGTCCATGATTGTCGGGGAACAGACTTAGTGTCACCGGGGCTGAGAGGGGATGCAGTCTGCGATGATGCCGGTACGCTGATATGAACTCAGCCAATGCAAAATGAAGAGTCTGTGACCTACTGGACCGCAGTGTGGTCTGGAGGCAGCGGTCAGCAGGGGCCATTCACCGAGTGTTGCCGGCATAGGTTGGATGGCCCCACCGGCCTGCTTAGTTCAGGTTCAGTGGGACCACGTGTTCGCTCACCTCCATGACTGTGACCAGGCTTTCGTCCGGACTGAGCTGCATCTTCCTCTTACTCCTCTCCATGTGACCACTGGTGTGGACTCTGCCATTCGTGATTTGCGCCAAGATGCTGGATGTGCAGGGTAGTCTTGGTCCCTCATCCATGTGTCGCAGGCTGGCGTTGAACAGGGTTAGTGGCACCACGTGCCACAGGCTGGCGTTGAACAGGGTTAGTGGCACTACGTGTCGCAGGCTGGTGTTGAGCAGGGTTAGTGGCACCATGTGTCGCAGGCTGGTGTTGAACAGGGTTAGTGGCACCATGTGTCACAGGCTGGCGTTGAACAGGGTTAGTGGCACCATGTGTCGCAGGCTGGCGTCACAAATAGCCCATATGGAACTATGCTACACTGATCGGGGTGGGTCTGGTGCTGTGACCGATGGCCCGGAATTGGGGTCGCTGCCATTCATGAATCTGGACACATTTTCTCACATGTGACCAACTGGTCGAAGAGCAGTCCGAAGGCGGCAATAGAGTACGTCAACGAGAAAGGACTAAAGCAAGCCTGTGTCGTGGAGGCCGTGATGGACTGAGGAGGCTGCCAAGGTCACGGCCCTCGGGCTTGGAGCTTGCGCCGGCACGTGGTGGGCCCTCCTTGACACACACCAGTGTCGGCAGGTGATCAGTGTGGCCTGGCTGCGCAGGGGCAGGCCTGACGGGTTCGTGGTCCAGCATGTCGTGGTCCGGCAGGCGCACAGCATCATAGGCAACTCCGCTCACGACCACAGCCTTGGCCTCATGGCGGGGTGAGAGGCGCCACCCTGGCAGAGTCGTTGTGCTTTCCGGAAGAGGACCACGCCCACGCCCACGGCTACGTGCTTTTTATTCACACCCCTACGCTGGCGTGGCGTACACCGGGCCATCCCACTCCAGTCACGCTTGGGGGGGGTGTAACAGGCAACATTTCCGCAAGGTCCCCCACTGGCTAGGGTGAAATGGTTGCATCCACTGTCCACTAGACTCCATACACCAGAGGTGTGTGTCGCCATGGATATGGGTGTGTTCTGCATACTGCGGTCTGTCCAGCACATCTCCGCCACTCTTGGCATTGTGTACTTTCCCAATCATGGTTCTCCTGCATCCTTCACACATGCCTGGGTGCCACCTCTCCCCACATTCGGATGTTGTGTGGCTGAGGTGCCATGCCATTGATGGCTAATGTTCACGGCTTGGCCATTGTGAGTTGTTCTGTCGTGTCTGGTGGGTGGTCATGTTGTTGTGCATGTTGGTAGTGATTTTGTGATGTGTGCATTGCCAGAGTTGTGAGTTGCATGGTTGTGGAGTTGAGGTGAGTAGGTTGTCCATTTGAAACTTGCCATGGGGCTGTGCATTTCCATTGTTGCCATCCTGCGTAGGCTGGTTGATGATGGACTGTCGGAGGGTGAAGGAATCATGCACACTGGCTGTGTTTTTGGAGGCGACATTGTTGGAGGTTCCACGGTGTTCTGATGTTGCCTGCACATTGATGTGAGACATGTGCTTCCTGTTGCTGTGATTGTATGCTGTGTCACCAGGGGGCACAGGTGGGACATGTGTGCTGTGGATTGTCCCCAACACGTGCGTGCATCCTGCTATGGCATATGGTCCTTGCTTGGTCTCCAGTGGATCCTGCGCATTGTGTTGGACGTATGGGGACTGGGGTACCAGGGTGATGGTGATGTTCAGGACAGGTGTGGGGAACTTGGATGTGGCTGGTTGTGAGTCTCCTCCGACTCTGGCAGGTGTTGTTTGGGGGGTTCCAGGGGCCAACAGGTCCAGCCAATCCAGTAGCTTCGTGTGGGGTGGGATGTTGGTTGCCCGCGATGTTGGTGCTGTAGCCCTGTTAGGCGATGATGGTCAGGATGCGTAGGATGGTTGTCCCTTTCAGCCTGTAGTGGACGGTGACATTATCAGATGTTGGGTCTGTGAGGCTTGTGCGTTTTCTGGGGGTCTGCTGCCTCTGTGGTTGTCTGGGGGGGGTTCCGGGAGTGGGGTGGGATCCTGGGGTGGTGTTGGTGGGTGTTGTGGCCCTCATGTGTGTCCGGGCCACATGATGAGTGGCTCCTTGACATCTGTTGCACTTCCGATGTGGCCCTGGGCTGTGCTTCCTTTTATGGTGCTGGCTGCCGTCCGACTTAACACCAGGTCAGAGCAGGTGTAGATTTCCTGGTGCTAACGCGTATTATCGCCTGTTTTGTGTTTTTATCGCTAATCTGTCTGGTCGTTGAGAATGGTGAGGTGTGATGTGGTTGAGGCTTTTGGCACGTGAACACCCACTCTGCATCTCATTAGCGATAGTTGCGGGGGTCCTCTGTGGCGATGTTTTTTGCGGCTGCTATCGCGGGTATACTGGTGCTGTGGGCTGTTAGCACCAGCTTGTGAACGGGGAGGTAAATTTATCACGACTTTGGCTGAGATAAAGTGCTGTTAATTCGGAGATAGCTCCTTGTGAATATGGCCCTTAGTTTTAGCCCAGGCAACATAAAACAACTAATTAACCCATGCAAAGAAAGACACGGATGTTGTATGTTACAAATAGACAGCTTTCATTTGAAGATTTCAGCACTAACATGTACATGTAGTAAAGAGTATAATCAACAGCTGCATGGGAATGCTGACGCTTTGAGGCCTGATGTTCATTAAAAGGACGCGTTGCAAGTTTCTAGGCTCCTTTAAAAAAGTAGTTTAAAGGCTTTTAAAACATGGGTTATGAAAGCGTTCAACCTTGGTTGACTTTAATCTTTCAAGAATTTGCGAGCGAGTGGAGGTGTGTTGTGCACGTTGCATACTGCAGTATGTTTAGAACGAGCCATCTGCCTATAAATTTGACTCATGTTAGAGAGTTTATACTGTCACCTGTGGACACACATGCCCAGGCTTATTTACTGAAAGTGTCCTTAGCCTCGTCTTCGCTTAAGGGCAAGTGCACCAGTAACCTCCACTCCACCAATGGTTGACGGAGGTTTTTTTGCTGAACTGCGCGCCAAGCAAAGCGCGGAGTTGAAAAACTCCACGAACTCCGCTGGCGGAGCGAAGTTTGCTGCCCACCGCTAATGACAAGTTTATTGGTTTATGATGGATATGTTGGCATATATGATACTGGCTGTGTTGAAATATATGTTGCTGTACAATGGTGAGTTTATTGTCATATAATTGTTAATTTGTTGGTTGGCATATGTGGAAATTTAGTTCGTAACTGAACATTATCTGCGCCATCTTGTCTCTCTCCAGCGCCGCCCGCAGAAACACACGGCGGCCATTTTTTTTTACACCATGGCCCCTCTCCCCGCTCATTGCCGATCGCCAGCGCGTCCCTCTGGTGCTGCGAACATCCCCCCGCGCGCTGGCCACCCCTGCTCTCTCATACATGGGCCATAAACCCCCTCCTTCTGCGTGACCCTGCCATGGAACCACATCCCGCGCCTGACCAACACCTCCTTTCATCCCATACATGGTCATACATCCTTTTGATAACCCCCTTCCCCTGCGCCCGATTGTCCGAACCGATCCCAGGCCATCACCTAGCCCTGCGGATGCAGTTTATTGCCCCTACTGTAAGGGAGACACCCCACATCAAAGGGATTACAGTAGATCCACACCCCACCCCCTGAGACCCGACCAGTCGCACACACCCCCAGGAATTGGCGGAATGTCCAGCTGTGTGATAGCCATCTCCTACTATGGGTGGGGTGGGGACTTCTACTGTAGATATGTGTGGGAACAAGCTTGAAGTGGGGATTCCAAGGATGTCTTTCCGTACATCAAAGTCTCAACAAGAATGTATCACATGTAATAAAGCAATAAACCTGTGTATAAGAGGCCAGGCCTCAGAGACGTGGGGAGAGCACCTCGAGAAGATTCCCTGTTGGTCTGATCTGATGTGTTCTCCTCCGGAGAGAATAAAACTTTGTTTCCTGCCTTCCAGTCTCCAGCGCCTGCCTCCTTTGTTGGTTAATCATCGAATGGTATAAGAGGCGATTACCGCCGGGCAATACTTAAGGTCAGGTTGTTCGCTGACTGCCCATCCTGCCTTTTTTTACAATTGGCGTCCCAAGCGTGGGGCCCATCAGCGACACGTGGATCCAGTGGGAGAGGTCCCGACGACAGAGTGAACGACTGCAACGATCGGAAGAGCTCCTGCCTGATAGACCCTCGTCTGGCAGCCGATCATCCGAACTTCACTGGTTCCGAACCGACCTCTCTCTCGAGTGATCTACGGTCCTGACTGGGAACCATCAGGAGTGCCGCGGCAAATACGGAGAATAGAGGACGATCGGGCGCTGGAGGCGGAAGACGAAGAAACAGCCCATGCGGTCCGGTTAAGGTCGTGTAAGAACGACAAATTGCGAAACGATGATGGTTCTTTGAGACATTCGCTGCTTACAAACGAGGAAGAGTACAAATACTCTATCTTCCTTTGTGGACAGTGAAGGGTGGGTAACGCGGACTTTTGTCCCCCTTTTGTAATCTGTCGTGCCTATCTTTTCTCCCCACTGATTGTTTGATTGATTGATTGTCAGGGTAGCTCCCTTTTTCTTTGATTATCAGAGTAGCTCCTTTTTGAGGCATTCCCTGTCTGCAAACGATGAGGGATAGAAATAGTCTCTCTCCCTTTGCAGATAGTGAAGGATAGGTAACGCGGACCTTTGTCCCCCTTTGTAATCTGTCGTGCCTATCTTCTCCCCAGTGATTGGTTACTTGGATCAGTTTCTTTTGAGATATTCTCTGTTTGCAAATAACGTAGAATAGAAATATTCTGTCTAGTCTTTGCAAGCAGTGAAAAGATAGGTAGTGCAGACTTTTGTCCCCGTTGTAACCAGTCATGCCTATCTTCTCCCCACTGATTGATAGTTGGTTCCGCCCGGACCGCTTGTTAGAGGTAGCTCGTCCGGCCCCACCGGAGGGCACCCCTAATAAAGAGGACACATATATAAAATACGGACTAGCCGCTGTACCTTCCTAGCGAACTATGACATAAAAATCGCTATAGAAAAACAAAAGGAATCGAGCAAAACCAGTAGGCCACTGATGGGATCCTTTTGACCCTGCAAAAATAAGAAACACTAGGAAAATAGCCTTTCGCGAAAAATATGAAACTAGAGAAAGGAGCCAGGCTCACGGTCGAGATGGCTACGAGGTAGCTCGGCCTCGCCGCTCTCGCTGCCTAAGCATGTCTGCCCTACCACCCTCCACGTCCAATAAAAACGACAAAACCCTACACAAATGGAAGTCTGCTGATACCCACCATCGGCGTCGCCGAACTAGGCTAGATCGCGCACAATTGGGCTATGTCTTTTTCTGGTTATGCAGTAACATCCTTGTGCTCGTTACCAGATTACAAATATGTACAACACTCCAACAAAGTAGTATGACTAAAACGCTTTAATAAACTTGTAGGTATAGGCAACGCTCCAACAGGGTAAACATGTTAAAACACTCTTTTAAACAACTATTTACATGGCAGCCTGCTGCAACATCCATCCCAAAGCATTCACCATCCGCGTGACACAGTCCCCGCCCCTCCTTCTTCGAAGTAGCAACATTGCTGTCTTTTAGTCAGCTTTGGGCTATAAAAAGGGCCTACAAAATCCATCCGCCTGTGAGGCGGCATCAGTGACGGACCGTTGTGCGAAGAGGCCGGAGGCAACACGATGCGCCGAGACCCGGACGGCATCGAGGTGGTGTCCAACAAGTTGTTGTGCTGGCCTGGCCGTCTTACAATGCAGCGCCAAAAGACGGCGTGGGGTGCCCTGGGGGGAGGCGACGCGAACGGGCCTCCCCCGCCTCCCCAGGTGGAGGCTCACCAGTAGCAGTAGGGCACCCCTTAACGCTTCACTCACCGGCCAGCTGCAGCAGGGCAGCCATTAACGTTTCACCTGCCGGACGACCACCCAGGCGGAAGTTCCTTTCTGCACCAAGTTTTCCATTGGCGTTCCACCCAAGAAGTGGGCTCACGCAGTTGGTTGGCCGGGGGACCCACTCCTGTGGCTGTGGTGGAGAACTGCTGCTGCCACACGACTCTCAAAAATGGCGGCCGGCTCTTCGGATTCGGGCCTGGTCCACTAAGATGGCTCTGGGCTACCTTGGAACTCGGAAGCTTGCCTGCTCGGGCGTGGACCGCGCCCTTGAAGACGTCCTCTCAGCTTTGCAGATTCTACGGGAGTCATTGGCCCTCGACTCCCGCGGACTTCCGGTGGGGGCAGCCGCCACTATTGCTCGATCATTCCCCATTAACTTGCCTTTGCCCCGGGCGGCAGCCACCCTGTCCCCGTTTGGTGCCGTGAGAGAGACTGATTCAGGGCATCGGCGGAGAGACACGCCTGCTGTCTCGCTCTCCGAAAGGACCACGGCGTTGCTGCGAGATGGTGGTGCACTCATGCTGATGCCAGCTTCTGTTTGAATTACCAGAAGACACTGTAGTCTACCAACCCGAATCAGTTCTGATGGAACCTCAGCGTGATCCGGTAGGAAACAACTTTGCTTTCCCCACCTTCGAGTCACGATTCATGCTGTCTGTTCTCTCTGTTGGCGTTAATGAAGATTTTTTGGACTGCCGAAAGGGATTCTGGTCCGACCGTTAGTTAGTGGAAATATTTAGACTGTACCCTGGACCCACCCGACCTCGCCCCAAAATGGCGCCGATGTAGGAGGGGCCTACACTTCCTTATGGCATTCCAGGTTACTTGGCATTGAGGTTAAGGGATATGTATACGGTCTCTTTTTCCTTTTTTGCAGATGGCGGGCGGGGAACGAGGAGGGTACTGAATGGGCATGCGAACAACCTTATTGATGCTGGTATTCTCCTTATTGATTATTTTTATTTTGCGTTAAGGTAGTGTTGCTCATGATACTCGACGCCTCTTGCACCGTGGCCGGCCTATACGGTTGTAGGCCCGTATTTGTATATTGACATTTTCACAATAAAGGGTTTTTCAAAGGAATTATGGAATCAGCGTCATAACAATCGCCTAGGCTGGTAAGGTTTTGAATAACAGCTGTCATTCCCAAACAATAGAAGACAGACCATTTTCCTGAATTTTGGATCAGTAAAAATTTGTATCCATCACACCTGTCTTTTTCCAGAGTTGTTAGAAAATGGTTGACTGTAACTTAAGGTATCTGCCGAATGTAAGGTATGGTATTTTGTCCCATAATATACGACTAATTGAGAAACAAATGCACGAAGAGGGAACTCGAATTTAGGGACAAATGAAATAAAGCATTTTTGGTATGGTAGAAAGGAAGGGTATAGTACAATGCGAAAAGGATAGTCAAGATCTGTGGTATTATACGTTCCTGCAGCTAGTCTGGTACGTGGTAAGTGGAACTTTTCCGTGTTCATGCGCGCTGATGTGCTTTGAATGCTGCCCCCCCCCCTTCTTTTCTTCTCTGTAGGTTACATCAGAGTTCCGACTAAAGAATGGAGTGGACATGGACCGCACCGTGCTCCATGTAGGGAAAGACATAGACAAGCGCTGTGAGATGGTGCGTGGAGTGCAGACCATCACTGAGAACGTGAAAAACTGTATGGTATGACTGTGCATACGTGCCCTGATTGTACGGTATGAATGTGTATGTATTGCGTATGCCTGGGTCACTGGAGAGAACGTCTTTGTATGACTGAAATGCTTGCCTATCGATCAAGGAGATGGGAAAATAAACCCGAATATGGTAACTCCCCGTTTGAAGAAACGACTCTCCTTCTCCCGGAAGCTAGTAAATTGGAGGGTGACTTAGGCCAGAAACTCGAAGGATCATTTCAGTACGACGAACGCGACTCCAACCGATGACCCAAAATGTACCACCAGCGAGTCGATTTTTGTGCTGACTAACTAAGAGAAGTTAAGAATACCGCAGGTCGGGTTTCATCCGAAACCCCCCCCCCCCCCCCCTCAGCCCAGAAGTTAGGGATACTGGCATGTTTTAGATTCACCACTTCTTCTTCCATCCACTTAGAAAATAAGAGTTGTACCATTGAACGTCCGACCGATACTCCTCCTCTGCCTCAGTTTGGATCACCGCCTGCCCAGGGGTTGGAAGGCTCCACCGTGAGTATAAACACGACTGGACTAATGTCCGGCCGGAAAAAGAGGAGTAAGTATTTTTCAAAAATGAGGCCTCCAACAAAATTGCCCAGAAAGGGAGGGGAATAAAAGGTCCGACCACCCCCCCCCCCCAAAAAAAAAAGAATTACGGAAAATACTGAAAATACGCAGCACGCATTGAAAAAAGGATAGGAAAGGAAAGGTCCCCTTACCCAATATAGCTCTGTGTCTTCGTCTTAGGTTTCTGTGCTTGTTACACCCTATCCAGTATTTGTGTGTACGTGAACGTTGAATTTATGTTTTCCCCCAGCTTGTGTTTTTTTATACGTAAAAGTGACCCGTGCTGCCCTATGTTGTGTGTACACCAAGTAACCTATTACCGTACACGTTTCTCTCTCTCTCGTTTTATGTTGTACGTGTACCAAATAGCCTACTTGATGCGCACGTCTCTCTCTCTCTCTCTCTCTCTCTCTCCCTCTATCTCTCTCTCTCTCTCTCTCTCTCTCTCTCTTTCTCTCTTTCTCTCTCTCTCTCTCTCTCTCTCTCTCTCTCTCTCTCCCTCGCTGAAGGCTCCCTTGCCCTCTTTTTGAATAGATGACGACACTGTACCTTGTCAGTATATGCATAATTGGCATAAACACGACAGTGTTCGAACAAATTGACAGAAGCAAAACGACCGTATTTTTGCCACACTGCTACCTCTCCTTTCTGTAAAAATGGAGAAAGAAAGGACAGGTGAGACGACTGATGTCTCCCAATCTGGCCCTTATAACGGGAACTATATGTCAGTGGTTTTTGTTGTTTTATGGCTCTAACGACTCCACCTCCATCGCTCAGAATCGCCCCGCCCATTGCACAGAAATAGAGCGTCTAAGCACCCCGTCCTTCCGGAATAAGTCCCAGTTCTGTGCTAGCCGTCCCTGGATATTTTAAGCAATACAGCTGATGACCTTGTTTTTAAAGATACATCGCCTAGAACTGATAAAGGTTAACTATTGACTCCAACAAGAAAAATGTTTAGCTTGTGTTCCCCCCCCGAAACAGATATTTGTGAGCCCATGACAGTAGCACCTCGCACTTTTTCATAAACTTAGCAGTCCCTGGAGAAAATTATGAATCAACAGGGCTTGTGTTAGAAAGACGAGTCTCTACCGGAGAAGCCGGTTCGAATTTTGATAGACCAGGAAGTTGATAGATGTCAGACTTCTTGCCACGTTTATGAGGTACAGGAATCAACACCTAACAGACCTGATGATGGAAATTTGCAGGAACACTCGCAAACCTGCACCACAGCAATGATTAATGAGTTAGCAGCATACACCGACATAAGAGTTAATAGACATCCACCATAGAGTGACCGATAAACGTTTCCCCGACTACTTGGGGTTGGGAGAGAGAATGAAGTGTGTAAACGTCTTCCCTACCAGTTCTCTAAGATTTTGTTTCTTGTACCCATTCAAAGATAACATGCGGTCATCGGAGGAGAGGGGTCGGACGTGACACACAGCCTGGCTGCGGATCATGGAACATCTATGGCCTCGACCAAGGGGGAGCCACGGAGCAAAAAGATGCGGGACGAGGCACCATTCTCAGCATGAAAAGCGATAGAAAGAAGGGCTATCCCGAAGCCCCCCAGCTCGTGCCTGAAGTCCCAGCCCGTCGAGCCCGATTGATGGGCTCAGTGCTAAAAGATTCTGCTCTCCTTGGTCCGCTTTTTGATCCGATCCCACTCCACCCCCTCTTCCCTCGGCCTCCCAAAAGCACGCCCCTATCCCCCCCTCTTTTCCATATGGGAATTTGAACCTGATTTGACAAAAGAAGAACGAAATGCGGGTACCCCGCCTCAAGGTACCTATGATAAGATCAGTTAGGGAACAGGACAAAACAGGACTGTGATCCGAGAGCAAAGAATGGTCACACCCTGCAACGTGAAAACATAGATTTGAGCTGGACCTTAGCTCCACCGCCGGTGCTAAACAGTGCCAACGAAAGAAGAAGAACAATGAGAGCTTACCAGTGATGGCTCGCTATAATAGGATACTGGAAAGAAGAATTCCCTTCCCTGACTGTAACTCATGTCGAGTTGAATTCCTCTCCCAACCGCTTTCGTATTGACTATCTTCCAATCGAGTTTTCATGGTATTACATCGGTCACTTCCAACTGTACACTGATAGTTAAGAAACATTAACTTTGTATAATAACAATTGTATAACATCAGCCGTGCACATGACTATGCTGTCTAGTTTGATCCACACGAAGTCTAGGCCTTAAGTAATGCACGTGATATTCCTTGTTTTGCAAGAAAATTTTTGCGGTATCCTGTTTGTGTTCAAGCGAGCTTCCCTCCTCCTATCTCCGGGTCTGACATATGTCGCAGCTGATGTAATTTTGTATGCACCACCTCCTCGCCTATCACATCAACTACATGAAATTATGTACAATTATGCCAGATCATTCCTGTCTGTCCTAAAAGACTCTGAACTTTGAAGCAGAACGAATGAAAGCCCTGTATGATGTAGAAGTACGTGGTATTATGGGGATAGATCCGAACTAAACAAGCTGGCGAGATATGTTAAAAGGGAGGACTGTGGAAATTTAGTTCGTAACTGAACATTATCTGCGCCATCTTGTCTCTCTCCAGCGCCGCCCGCAGAAACACACGGCGGCCATTTTTTTTACACCATGGCCCCTCTCCCCGCTCATTGCCGATCGCCAGCGCGTCCCTCTGGCGCTGCGAACATCCCCCGCGTGCTGGCCACCCCTGCTCTCTCATACATGGGCCATAAACCCCCTCCTTCTGCGTGACCCTGCCATGGAACCACATCCCGCGCCTGACCAACACCTCCTTTCATCCCATACATGGTCATACATCCTTTTGATAACCCCCTTCCCCTGCGCCCGATTGTCCGAACCGATCCCAGGCCATCACCTAGCCCTGCGGATGCAGTTTATTGCCCCTACTGTAAGGGATACACCCAACATCAAAGGGAATACAGTAGATCCACACCCCACCCCCTGAGACCCGACCAGTCGCACACACCCCCAGGAATTGGCGGAATGTCCAGCTGTGTGATAGCCATCTCCTACTATGGGTGGGGTGGGGACTTCTACTGTAGATATGTGTGGGAACAAGCTTGAAGTGGGGATTCCAAGGATGTCTTTCCGTACATCAAAGTCTCAACAAGAATGTATCACATGTAATAAAGCAATAAACCTGTGTATAAGAGGCCAGGCCTCAGAGACGTGGGGAGAGCACCTCGAGAAGATTCCCTGTTGGTCTGATCTGATGTGTTCTCCTCCGGAGAGAATAAAACTTTGTTTCCTGCCTTCCAGTCTCCAGCGCCTGCCTCTTTTGTTGGTTAATCATCGAATGGTATAAGAGGAGATTACCGCCGGGCAATACTTAAGGTCAGGTTGTTCGCTGACTGCCCATCCTGCCTTTTTTTACACATATGATATTAGTTTTGTGGAAGAATCGTGGATGTGTAGGCATATGATTGTATGTGTGTGTGTTTACATATGATGTGTATGTAGACACAAAGTTGATCGTGTTGATGTATGATGGCTGAAGTCTTGGTGTATGATGTTGGTTGTGTGGATGTATGATGATCAGTGTGTTGCCACGAGATGTTGGTTATGTGGCTGCATTATTATGGGATGTTGGCTTATGATCATAGGTAGGATGGAGTATGTTGGGCTGTGTAGACCTTTGATGTTGATGTGGTGGCATATGATGGCATATCATATGAAGTTGCTTGTGTGGATGTAAGCAGGTGGATTCACTTGCATAAGATGTTGCATACGCTGACGTGAGGATTGGTGTATTGACACATGAATTTGTTTGTATGGTTGTATTTTTGGTCAAAATGCGCATGTGTGGCTGTATGACAATGTGGTGTTGACATACTAGTTGATGTTTGATGTGTGTGTGTGGGTTTTGGAGGCTGAATGTACGTAGGTGTGTTGATGAGTTATAGCAAGTTTATTAGTTCTTATTGTGACTGTGTGGATGTTTGATGTGACTGTGTAGTGTGTCAAGGAATGAACGATGAAAAAGTCTGTTGAGTTCCCAATTTAATTTACTGAGGAAAGAGGGATTCCTCCCAGTAGCCGCTGTAGCACCCTTCTTGGAAGAGTGCAAGGAAAAGGCATTAAGTGTCTCCCTAAAAGTGACCAAGATAGGAAAAAATACAAAGGGTAAAACACTACCTGGTCAGTCTTGTAGCTATTGATTGCTTAATACTGAAGTTATCATGGCACTCAACTTCCCTCGACATCAGGGAAAAGGGAAGAGCCACACATGAACATCTGGAAGTAGATCCAGCAGAAGCAAAAATAATGGGCAAAAATAGTTCCCAGAAAGCAAAGAACGTGACAAAAAATAAGGGACCTAATTGTAACCCATCAATCATTTGGAAATGTCTGCTTATGAATTATTCAAACAGGATATGACTTCACAGGAAAATACTAATTCATCTTGGGTTGTGAAACTTTGATGATGTCATTCTATGGTTAGTCCAACATCTTGAAAAGAGCAGTTTTTAACACTTGTCCACATCCCTTTTCTTAAACTTACGATGTTCATTTAGTACATAAAGATGAAGTCCACGTTTAATATCCTTTGCCCAGCACTAAAACCCGCAGTCCTACTGCCAATCTTCCTGCCAGAGGTTCCATTTGGCTTGCATGACAACACTTAAGGTGACCGCATGCACGGAAATGCCGGTGAAGTCTAGGCAGCGAACACGGTTAACCACGATCTTAGCACAATATCCGGCAGCATGCTGCTTGATAGCACAATGGGTGCTCCATCCATTTCTGAACATGTGTAATCTCTGGTAAGCTCTTGGTATAGATATAACAGTGTATGATGAAAGGTGATGATGGGCCTTTGTTATTGGTTATGTGCTGGTGAATGATGGTGGGTTTTAATGGTGGCTGTGTGATCATGGGATAGTGAGATGGGAAGTATCTGTGCTAGTAGATGTGCTATCAAATGATGTTGACTGTGTTAGCACATGTTGTTCCATATGTAGTCATATATCATAATAGCTGTGTCCCTTATGATGGTTTGTGTGTTTTTGTATGAGGTTGTTTGTTTTGATGTACTATGGTGTGTTCACATATGATGATGCATGTATTTTATCTGTCCCTCCCACTAGATAACAATGTTGCCCCATTTACAGACTTTCTCAACTCAGTCAGATGACAGTAGTCACTCTCCAAAGGAGGGGTCTACATTGAGTCCTCATCATGACCCCAGAGTCAGGTGCTAGGGCCCCAATCCATTTACACATAAAGCCATCAGTGAAGGTGAGCAATGGTCATATTCACTGATGCAGAAATAAAAAAAACTACAGATATATTTTAAGACATGGGATTATTATTTGGGGTGGGTAACTACTTCCCTCAAGGAACAATCACAATCCCTGTCAGGGTGAACTCTCAAAGTCACTAAATTAACATGAGTTCAACCCCCTAGTAGCTATGCTACACAGGTTACAGGCTTAGCTTAGGGCAAAGTATAAAATATTTTTGGAGTATCAAAGCAGTAAAAAAGTTGAAACACTAGAAATCCCAAACTAAATTAGAAAGATAGGGTAAATTACAATAAACAAAATAAATAACACCAAAATGTCAAAAATCCAATAAGGGAATCCAGAGATATGAACAGTTAAAGGTTTAAGTAGGAATAGTACCAAGAAGCGCCAATAGTAGTCAATAGTCGTGGTCTAGCCGCAATTTGATGCTAACCGTGATTGGTCAGATACATCAACGCGGTTTGTCCTGGTCAAAGAATTTACCTTCTTCCTTTAGTTCTTTAAGTATCAGGCCACCACAGGAATACACTTATAAAAACCCCACAGGGAAGGCAATTAGGGACTCTCAGGGTGTCAGTCAGTGGCCAACAATAGGGTCCAGTCCAGCTCCAGTGCTACTTGTCAGCTGGGAAGTTGCAGGAAAGGCTTTTGTAGCTTGTTGTATCCCTGTAGCTTGAACAGGAGGTCAACCTTATGACCCTTGGAGTCCACTTCCTTGTCCTATGTACAAGAGAGAGAGCTGATCCAGTTATTTTGAGTTCTTCTCAGGTCTCGGATTGCAGGTTCAGGTTCTGATCTTCCGCAGCTCTAGCAGTGTTCTGATGTGAGTGCCTAGAGATGCTACTTTCATTCCATGCAAAAACAACTGGGGTGGCGTGGTGAGCAAAATAACGATGGATTAAACCCAGATCTGTGACTGGGGGTGAATGTTTTGCCAATGTGCAACATTCCGTCCATCATCTTGTGTGTTTTGCTGTTCGCCCTATGTGGGAAGGGTATGCCCAGACCTGGGTCCCGTGCTCACTACGCCACTGGAGTCAAGCTATCCTGGCTGAAGAGGGGTGAAACCCCGAAACCGGTCCTAGGATGCTTAATTCCGACCCAGGGAAGACATGGCTTGGTAGTTTGGGCTGGACTGTTCCCATGAGGCACAGGGTCAAGACTGATTTGCATATGGCCATGTCTGAACTGGGGTGGCGTGGTGAGCAAAATAACGATGGATTAAACCCAGATCTGTGACTGGGGGTGAATGTTTTGCCAATCTGCAACTTTCCGTCCGTCATCTTGTGTGTTTTGCTGTTCGCCCTATGTGGGAAGAGTATGCCCAGACGTGGGTCCCGCGCTCACTACGCCACTGGAGTCAAGCAATCCTGGCTGAAGATGGGTAAAACCCCGAAACCGGTCCTAGGATGCTTGATTCCGGTCCAGGGAAGACATGGCTTGGCAGTTCGGGCTGGACTGTTCCCATGAGGCACAGGGTCAAGACTGATTTGCATATGGCCATGTCTGAACTGGGGTGGCGTGGGGAGCAAAATAACGATGGATTAAACCCAGATCTGTGACTGGGAGTGAATGTTTTGCCAATGTGCAACATTCTGTCCATCATCTTGTGTGTTTTGCTGTTCGCCCTATGTGGGAAGGGTATGACCAGACGTGGGTCCCGTGCTCACTACGCCACTGGAGTCAAGCTATCCTGGCTGAAGAGGGGTGAAACCCCAAAAACGGTCATAGGATGCTTGATTCCGGTCCACGGAAGACATGGCTTGGCAGTTCGGGCTGGACTGTTCCCATGAGGCACAGGGTCAAGACTGATTTGCATATGGATATGTCTGAACTGGGGTGGTGTGGTGAGTCAAATAACGATGGTTTAAACTCAGATCTGTGACTGGGGGTGAATGTTTTGCCAATGTGCAACATTCCGTCCATCATCTTGTGTGTTTTGCTGTTCGCACTATGTGGGAAGGGTATGCCCAGACGTGGGTCCCGTGCTCACTATGCCACTGGAGTCAAGCTATCCTGGCTGAAGAGGGGTGAAACCCCGAAACCGGTCCTGGGATGCTTGATTCCGGTTCAGGGAAGACATGGCTTGGCAGTTCGGGCAGGACTGTTCCCATCAGGCACAGGGTCAAGACTGATTTGCATGTGGCCATGTCTGAACTGGGGTGGCATGGTGAGCAAAATAACGATGCATTAAACCCAGATCTGTGACTGGGGGTGAATGTTTTGCCAATGTGCAACATTCCGTCCATCATCTTGTGTGTTTTGCTGTTCGTCCTATGTGGGAAGGGTATGCCCAGACGTGGGTCCCGTGCTCACTACGCCACTGGAGTCAAGCTATCCTGGCTGAAGACGGGTGAAACCCCGAAACCGGTCCTAGAATGCTTGATTCCGGTCCAGGGAAGACATGGCTTGGCAGTTCGGGCTGGACTGCTCCCATGAGGCACAGGGTCAAGACTGATTTGCATATGGCCATGTCTGAACTGGGGTGGCGTGGTGAGAAAAATAACGATGGATTAAACCCAGATCTGTGACTGGGGTGAATGTTTTGCCAATGAGCAACATTCCGTCCATCACCTTGTGTGTTTTGCTGTTCGCCCTATGTGGGAAGGGTATGCCCACACTTGGGTCCCGTGCTCCCTATGCCACTGGAGTCAAGCTATCCTGGCTGAAGAGGGGTGAAACCCCGAAACCGGTCCAAGGATGCTTGATTCCAGTCCAGGGAAGACATGGCTTGGCAGTTTGGGCTGGACTGTTCCCATGAGGCACAGGGTCAAGACTGATTTGCATATGGCCATGTCTGAACTGGGGTGGCGTGGTGAGCAAAATAACGATGGATTAAACCCAGATCTGTGACTGGGGGTGAATGTTTTGCCGATGTGCAACATTCCGTCCATCATCTTGTGTGTTTTACTTTCATTCCATGGCATGAGCTAGTGCATGGAAATGAGCCATGGGCATACCCCAAACAATGGAGTAAAAGTTCCCAAGGCGAACCCTAACTATTTTGTACATTTTCACATAGCAAAGGTCTTTGTACACACTAAGGGCCCAAAAATGATGTTGGGTGGAATGCCACAGACAGGCCGTCGGTGGCGGTCCATCCGACATCTCAGGCTGCGGTCCAACCGCTGCATATTGATGCAGTCTTTTGGAGCGCAGCAGGTGGCGGGACTGACCAACACCTCTGAGTGTCGTCGGAGCGTAATCCTTACAACGGGGGCTGTGCCAGCTAAGGCACTGCCATAGGGATACGATGACCCTTTTCCCTATTCCTTTTCATGGTCGTCTTACAACAAAGTAGAGGCAGACGGAATTGGACATTAGGGGCCCCAAGTGTTGCCCCCATTCCAGTAGGCCTCTACTATGGGCCCGGGGGAGGGGGGGAACATAAGGGGCCCGCAAACATACATATACTGTGTGTCAGGCACCAGATGGATGTGGATGGATGTTTTTGATTTGCCTTTTTCCACTGTGGCCTGTGCAGCAACACTTTTCTAGGGTTTGCAGCACAATCTGCAATAAGAAAGAGCAGTTTTCTGACCACATGCATGGCAGTTTCATGATAATCGGGCAGGTGAGACCACCGACATATCGTCGGTCAGGCACCAGCCTGATAAGATGGCGATCAAACCCTTGTCTGACTGCCATCATAATGAGGACCAAATTGTGAGCTCTGAAGGCTGAGGGTGTGTGCGGGGAGTGTAGTATGGTAATTCTGGTGTCCTCCAACACATATAACACCAAAGTCCAGTTTGAAGCAGCCACAATACCCTTAATAAACCCAAAGACAGAAGTCTAGTACAACACAGCAGGATTTTCCAGTAAACATTTATAGTGGAAACACAAGAAGTGTCTTGGCATCCTGTTTCCTGTCCTTTCAAGTGTTTCCCCAGTGTTATATGTAAAAACCCAGAGACAGATGCTTGGCTGGACAAAGCAGTTCCTTCAGCATCATTCACTCATGTACACAAGAATTGCTTTAGCACCCTGTTTCCCTTCCTTTCAAATACACCCCAAAGTTATATGTAAACCAAGCAGACCTGTCAGACAGGATTCAACATTCAAGCAAGATTTGACATTGTAATGTCAAAAAGGATGCTCCCTATCCCATCGTGCATATTCTGTCAGGTTCAGAGGAGTCATCTCTCCTCATTCAGGTCAGCGTATTGTTTACTCCTGGGTAGTATTTCACACCTTTTTTACACCTGCTCAAATGCTAATTACTGGTTGGCACAATTGGGAGAACAAATGCAAACTGCGGCCCCAGTAATTCAGGCACAGAAAAGGTAGTTTTCTTAAAGACATTTTTCCTTAATATATATCAAAATTTCGACTTCACAATTGAATTGGATGTTTAATTATTATCAAAAATATGTTTTTAATTATTCTTGTAGCTAGCCCCATTCCCAAAATACAGCATTCGGATTTTTATCTGTACTCTGGGTTTCTACATGGGACAGCTAACCTGCCACAGTAAAAATTAGCTTTTGGCTGCTAGTCATTGGTAAGGAAAGGATAACATTACATTTCTAAATGTCCTACTTTTAAATGCCATACATGCATAAATGCCATTGCCCTTGTGGGCAAAAGTGCCTACATAGGGGTGACTTAATATTTAGAAAGGAGGTTTTGGCCTTTCAAAAAGGTTCATTTTTACAGGTTGAATTCCAGGTTTAAACTGCCTCTGTCATGCTACAGTGGTAGACCCGAAGCCATGTTTTTCACTCACCTTGGCACAACAGGTGCTGCAGTTTACGAGTGACATCAAACCTACAGGCACTGGGTAAGTTTTGTACCATTTGCTAAGGTCTATAGATAAGTTCAATATGCCAATAACTGTATACCAATTTCAGCATGTTCAAAAGAGGAGCAGAGGCACTTTACCACTAGTTAGCAGGGTTCTACAGCCAGCAAAATCAGACAAGAAAAAAATCTGGGGATACACCTTGCAAAGGATGATCATTACTACAGATATATTGTTCCTTTACTAGCAGTCTAACATAGAACAGCATAGCACACTCACAAGATCCGTTGCAGAGACATTTCTGTCTCAGCTTAGGCTATGTCAGTGAGGGCAGAAAGATCCAGTAGCAGAAACACTGCTACCCCATTAGATTCCAGTCTAGTCTTGATGTTGCATTTAACACCGTTTCTTGCTCCTACCATGCTTGACTCCTATCTAAATGTTGCACAGAAGAGTATTCTCTTTTATGTAGGTTCAGGTTTAGACATAGAGACATAAGGCCTCATTACGAATTTGGCTCATTATGAGTTTGGGTTGCACTGACTGGAGTGGGAATAGTATATTTTACCACTCCGCAATCCCACCCTTTTGGAGACCACCACCTTTACGCCCCCCGCGAGTCTGGCAGTCCGCAGACCGCCAGACACGTAATCAAGGCCTTAGTGGAGTGGGAATAGTATATTTTAGCCCCTCGCAATCTAACACTTTCCCTATTGTTGCATTGAGTGTATTGGAAATAGTAAAATGATATCCCTCCGCAATTTAATAATTACTCTATTGTTGCAGATACTGTAGTGGGAATAGTAAATGTTATCCATACGTAATCCAACACTTTGCCTACTTTCGTATAAATTGTAGTGGGAATAGTATATTTATTTAATGTAAAAGTTTATTTTTTATTTTATATTGTTACAATTTATATTATGTGTTGTGTATTTAAAATTATAATAGGTGCAAATATTAATATTTGTAGTTTTTAATGTGCAAAATATTCTTAGTAAATTGTATTTATTTATGTTGTTTGCTTATTTATTTTAATTAAAATGGCTCGTTTAAAAAATATTTTATGTACTTGGTATATGCATATATATATATATATATATATATATATATATATATATATATATATATATATATATATATATATATATATATGTATATTACTGCTCCCAAGGTGCCCACGTGGCAGGAAAGCACTCCAGAACCGGTGGTGCTCTCCTCGCGGCTGGACAAGCCGCGTTTAAATTACTGCTCCCAAGGTGCCCACGCGAGGAGAGCACCACCGCTCTAACACAAGCGGGTCGTCAGCTGGGGATCTCCCCAGTTCCTCGAGGGAATCTAAGCCAAGAAGAAGTTTACAGAGGGGTCAGCCCATTCAGGGCGTGCATTAGTGATCCTTATCCTTTGGCACCCATTCAGGGTTTCATTTGGTGCCGCACTACATTAACCACAATTCTGTGGGAACTGCCAGTCACACACTCGCCTATCAGGAGGCAGGAGCAGAGTATGTAGGCGGGACTTGGCCACAGGAAATAGGTGAACGGCCATTGAAAAAGAGATGGAAACTCGAAACGCGTCTGGCCGCATTTTCCTCTGCTGGGGCATCGAGAGGCATCGCAGGTTCTGGAGTGCTTTCCTGCCACGTGGGCACCTTGGGAGCAGTAATTTAAACGCGGCTTGTCCAGCCGCGAGGAGAGCACCACCGCTCTAACACAAGCGGGTCGTCAGCTGGGGATCTCCCCAGTTCCTCGAGGGAATCTAAGCCAAGAAGAAGTTTACAGAGGGGTCAGCCCATTCAGGGCGTGCATTAGTGATCCTTATCCTTTGGCACCCATTCAGGGTTTCATTTGGTGCCGCACTACATTAACCACAATTCTGTGGGAACTGCCAGTCACACACTCGCCTATCAGGAGGCAGGAGCAGAGTATGTAGGCGGGTCTTGGCCACAGGAAATAGGTGAACGGCCATTGAAAAAGAGATGGAAACTCGAAACGCGTCTGGCCGCATTTTCCTCTGCTGGGGCATCGAGAGGCATCGCAGGTTCTGGAGTGCTTTCCTGCCACGTGGGCACCTTGGGAGCAGTAATATATATGTATATATATATATTTATTTGTTATATTATAACATTATTAAAAAATACTGAAATTATAATAGAAATTAAATGTATTAGTTTAATAATAGTTTTTTAACTAGATATACATAGAAATATATATATTTATAGATATATATGTCTGTTCCACATTTTTAAAATATGTTTAATTGTTATATTTGTTTAAATATATATGAAATCTATTTTATTTTTATTTAATTAATGTTACTATTTCATATATTTAAATTGACATATATTTAATAAACAATATTTAATACAATATTAATGACAACAATATTTTTTTTCTATATTTTTGTACTTTTGTACTTATATTGTACTTATATTGTACTTATATTGTACTTATATATATATATAATATATAATATATATATATATATATAAGTATAGGATGACGATATTTTTTACAACAATATTTTTGTTATAATATTTTGGTATGGCGATATTTTCATAGGTGATATTTTGTCAGTGAACTGCAAATTAGGTATAGTTAGATGAGAATATTGGTTCTGAGCCTACTGGTTTTTAGAACAGGGTTGATGACGTGTCCAATTTTATATATGTTATATGCCAGATACTATTGAGTGGTTGATGGCAGCTCTAGCCAAGTTGCCACCTGAGTAGTTGAAGATTTCTTTGAACATAGTGGCTGAGCAGAGGTCCACTAGTAATCCAATACACCACTGTCTTTTGTTAGATTGTTGATGTCATCGATAGATAGACAAATGAAGGGTAGTACATTGTGTTAAGGCACAGGTGGGGGTTAGGCAATGAGTGAGTGAAGCTGAAAGATCTTTGTTTAATATTTTCTCAAGTTATCTTTTTAGGTGTTTTGCTTTGGAGATGAAGTGATCAGCATGTGTGTATGTTGTTTTGGAGGTTGAGCTTTCTGGTTTTAGGAATTCAGAATTTATCTTATGAAGTTTTTAGTGGGATATGTTGCTTCTTGAATTCTATGAGGCAATTGTGCCTTTTCACCTTCTTGGATGCAACCTTGTAGACTGGAAAGTGTTGTTGTTTAATTCCATTTTCTTTCCTGAGATGTTTTGTTTGAATTCAGGGACTTCAGCTCTCAAGACATCCAGCTAGCTTTGCCCTATTTTGAAAGAGGATGTTGTGATCGTTTTTGGGATGATATTGTCGGCAATTGATGTCGGCCAGAGATGGCATTTGAGTGAACATTAAGCAATGATAATGAACATAGAAAGTGGCACTGTCAAGTTGCTTCTAAACTCTAGTTGATGTGTGTGACGAGATGATATGTCTGATGGTCACATTATATTTGCCAACACACATCATTAGGTTGTGAGGGGGCAAAAAGTGCATCATTTGTATGCCCGGTTGTATGGGTAGGACCCAAGAATATTTGACTTGATTCAACGATTTCTTGTGAGATTGTAGACATTTGAGATGAGAAAATTCAATTTGTGAAACCAGGTTCTGAAGTCCCTTTGTATGCTAAGTTTGGGATATTTTAGTGTGATCTCGGAGATAAAGTCTCTAAAAAGGGCAGGAGTGTGGGACTGTCAAGGGAATGTCCAGAAATGAGTATGAAATGAGGACGTGGAGGAGGGTGGAGAAAACCATAGGCCAAGCAGTGATTAGAATTCTGAACCAATGTAGTTTAGAATGGATTTGGTAAATGTTGAGGTTCTGTGTGTGTGCTCCTTCTCTACTCTTCTTAGTGGTGTGATTACTCAAGAGAATTTTGCAGGTTGCAGGTATGGCTTCAATGGGATTGGTCATGAGTCATTGCTTACCCAAGTTTCAGTGATGACAATGTCCGAGTATGACAGAAGGTCATAGATATTAATGTTGTTGTTGTGCAAGTAGATTGTTTCCATGAGTCATACGGACAATTTTAGTATGTAAGGTACTCACTTGAGGTGGAAGGCAACGGCCTGATGCAAAATCCACCCCCCCCCACCTCCCTCCAGGCAGAATGTGATTGAGGGGCCCCAGAGTATCCCAAATCTTACAGGTATTCATTGGCCTGGAGCTGAGTGGGGGCTCCCTGAAGGGTTGGGGCTTCCCCTGTACCGCTGGGGCCCAAGTGGGCCTTTGTTACGTCACCTATGAAAGGGGGAGGGGAAGAGTCCTGATCTGAGTCAAGCAGGATGAGTGACGTTACAGAGTTAGGAGGGGAAGGTGAAGGGTGGATTTGTAGAGTGGGTGTTTGAGGAAGAGAGAGGATAGGTGAGGTCAGAGGATGATAGGCTGTTGTAGCAAGGCGAGGTGAGGTCATAGAAAGGGTATGAGTAGGATAGGACTCAAAGGTTGAAGAGAATGGTGAGGGTGGTGTTATATGAGGTCTGTAGAGTCAGTAGAGTGTAGCGGTGTGAGTAGAAAGTGAAGGAGGAAGTGGGTAATAAACCCTAAGAGAGAATTTAAAGGCAAGGATAATATGAGCGCCAGAAAAGCAGGGAGTAGTGATGTGTGGGGAGAAGAGTTGGAGGATGAGGGTGGCAACTTGTTTCTCTTGGTTGAATGGGCCTTACCTGTAAATAAAATAAACTATGCTCCATGTGAATTACCCTGTTCCAAGCCTGACTACACTCGTTGTGGTTTTGAATCACTACATTTACCTTCTGGGTTGGGTATAGTAAGTTATTACGTCACTGGTATTTGCAATACATTTTCGTACTCATTGTCAACAATTGCATGTGTGGTACATGGGAGTAATACTAACCATAAAAGTGTCGCTCAAGTCTGGGGTGGCATAAGATAAGGGGGAAACCATTTCATTACAGGGGTGTACTTTCTCCAGTGTGTGTCTTTTATAAAGTCAATGTGCTAAATGAGAAGATATAACCATATTTGAGCATTAATGCCAAACCATGAAATGTAAACAGTGAGATGTCTTTACTGAGTGTCAGCGAAAATAGCACTTTGGCACGTGCTAGAAAAGGTAACTCGCTGTTTCTTTTAAGTAATTTCTGAACTCAATTAACCTACTTAATGTTGTGGGGATGCATTTGATTTAAAACAACTTAAAATTAGATCTTATGAAGATCCTCATGAAGCAGGCTGACCACCAGTCTACCGGTACACAGACTGCCACCACACGTTCGGCATTAGACCGCCAAACTCGTAATAAGGGCCTTAGACGGCTGGGTTAGAGAAACTGCAGGCCTCCAGTGCTCTTAGGAGTGCCGGGAGAGCCTGCTCTATCTAATCCTGGTGCTGCTTTCATGCTGTGAAAGCAGCACCAGGATTGGGTAGTGCTGTTTCCTGCATTGGGAGCTGCCTGGAAGACACCAGAAGGAGGAGGTTGTTGAGCTGCGAAGATAAGTGATTTTGTTTGTTGATCCCTCCCCCACCCCCAGCCTCACCATCCTCAGTACAAGCCAGCCGCCACTGGTTCCTGATGAGTTTGCCATGTTTATGATAATAACATGAGTGCATAGTTTATTACAGCAATGTCTTCATTCCTCAGTTTGTGTCTTTACTGCATGGCAGGTAAAAAAGTGCTCATTATATTTTTTATAAGTGAAGAACGAAGCTGGAAACAATCACCTTTTTAGGACAACCCTCTGTAAAGATTCTAAATGAGATTTAAAAAATTACATTTTTTTTAGGTCTGGCATTATTAATGCCAAAACATTTTGAAATTTACTACAATTATTTGTATAATATACTTACATAAAGGGGCTTTCGGTCAGCTCCCTTCATACATTGGCCTGCCGTTGTGTCATTCACATTTAGCTTCCACCCATTACAGCATACAGCATGGGGCAGTATACTAGCCTACATAAGCCTCTTGTTAACTTCAATTTGAGTGACTGCATTTTGCGCTCTCACAATAAGCACACCCGCATGCAAGGTTCCTCCCTTCAGTGGCAGTGTTTTTTTGTGTTTACCTTATAAATTTAGTGTTGTTTAGAGCATGATGTGATAGCAGGACACTTTCTACCAGCTCACCATGCACAGAACACATTCCAGCTTTAACAGTTCCTGTCTCCTGCAAATGATGTTGTAAATTCCATTTAGAGTGACCTTTGTTTATATAACTGCCTCTTTTTCACACCATACCAGAGGGTGTTTATTTGAAACTGTTCTGTATCAAGTTATATCCTTTTTTTATGCACACAGAGCACATTTATCTTGGACTCACTTTCACCAATTGTTCTTTAATAACCCCTGCCCTGGAAGTAAACTAGCCTTTACTGTGCTTAATTTCAAGCAGTTGTAACCACTTTTTTTTCTTTCTTTTCTTGCTTCTTTCTTTCTGTTTTTCCTTTTTTCTTTGTCTCTGGTCTTGTTTGTTTCTTGTCTTACTTTGTCTTTTTTCCTTCTTGCCTTCTTTCTTTCTTCGATTCCTATTTTCTTTCATACTATCTCACTTTCCTTCTTTCTTTCCTCCTTTTTTGTTTTCCTTCTTTCTTTCTTTCATTTATCCCATTATCCCTTCCTCTTTTCTTTCCTTGTTTTTCTTTCCTCTACTTTTTTCTTGCTTTCTTTCTCTCTTGTCTTTCTTTCTTTCTAGATTTCTTTCTTCCTTTCCTTCTTACTTTCTTTTTTCCTTTCTGTCAGTCTTCCATTTTCCCATCCTTCTGTCTTTCTTGTCTTCATTCTTGCATTCTTTTATGCCTTCTCTCTAACTTTCTTTCTTTTTTTCTATTTTCGTCTTCTTTCTTTCCTTCCTTTATCATTCCCCTCTTTCCTTCTTTATTTCTTTATTTCGTTGTTTCTGTTTTTCTTTTGGCTTTTTTCTTTCTGTCTTTCTTGCCTTCTTTCCTTCCTTCCTTCTTTCTTTTTTCTGCCTTTCCATCATTATTTCCTCCTGCCTTCTTTCTTTCCTTCCTTTTTTCTTTCCTTCTTTCTTCCTTGTTTCTGTCTTTCTTGCCTTCTTTCTATTCTTCTTTTCTTCTTTCTTTTCCCTTTCTTTCTTACCTTCTTTATTTCTGTTCTGCTTTCTTTCTTGCCTTCCCCTTTTCTTTTGTTCCCTTCTTTTTTCTTTCTCTTTCCTTACTACCTTCTTTCATTCCTTCCTTTTTCCTATTTTCTTTTGTTTACTTGCTTTTTTCTTCTTTTTTATCCTATCTTGCTTTCCTTCTTTCTTTCCTCCTTTCTTGCTTTCCTTCTGTCTTTTTTATTCTCTTCTTTCTTTATTTTTCTTTCCTTTTTTCTTATCTTCTATCTTTCTTGCCTTTTATTGTCTTCTTTGACTTTTTTAGTTTTTTTTCTTTCTGTCTCTCTTGTCTTCTTTCATTTCTTGTTTCTGTTTTTCCATCTTTTTTCCTCATGCCTTCTTTATTTCCTTCTTTTTTTCGCATTCTTTTCAAACCTTGTTTCCGTCTTTCTTGCATTCTTTCTTTACTTATTTTCTTCCTTCTTTCTTTCTTTCTTTTACCTTTCTTTCTTTCTTTCCTTCTTTCTTTCTGTAATGCTCTTTCTTGCCTTCCCCTTTTATTTCTTTCTCTTATTCTTTATCTTTCCTTCCTATCTTTAATTCTTTCCTTTTTCTTTTCTTTTGTTTCCTTCATTTTTTCTTCATTCTTTTTTCCTCCTTCTTTTTATCTTTCCTTCATTTTTTATTTCCTTATTTCCTACCTTCCTTCTTTCTCAAAGATAAGCGTTGCTTGCAGCCACTAACACAATGATTTGCTTTTTTTAAAGCTGTAATAGCCAAGACCTTTTGGTTACACTTTTTTCTTCTTTCCTTTCTTTCCTTCCTTTTTTCTTACCATTTTTCTTCCTTCATTGCTATTTTTCTGTTTTCAATACCCTCTTTCTTTCCTTTCTTTTTTCTTTCTTTTCCTTTCATTCCTCCTTTCTTTCTGTTATACCTTCTGTATTTTCTTCCTCTTTTCTTTCCTTTTTCTGTCTTTTTCTTTCCTTCTTTTTTCTTTCCTACCATTTTTTTCCTTCCATTTTCTTTGTTTGTTTGTTTCTTACCTCCTTTCTTTCTTGTCTTCTTTCATGCCTTCTTTTTTCTTTCCTTATTTTTTTCTTTCTTTCTTCTTTCTTTGTTTTCTTTCCTCATTTCCTTCTTTCATTTGCTCTTTCTTTCATTCTTTTCTTTGTTCTTTCTTTTTTCCTGTATTTCTCCTTTCCTTCTTTCCTTTATTTCTTGCTTTCCTTCTTTCTTTCTTTTTGAAGAGCAAGACGCTAGCAGCCAGCAGCATATTAATTGGCAATTTTGGTCTGTGTTATCCAAGACCTTTTGATTTGACTAAAAGTATGTATATGGCAGATACGTATAGGGTTGTTCAGCCACATTTCATCCGTTCGTCTGTGGTTGTCATTAATATTTTTGTTCCACCTACTCCAGCATGCATCACGGTGCAATGCGTCAGCCCACTTCTGTGATTGTCTAACTCTACTATGAGTTACTGCATGCTGCCCTTTCACAAAGGCAGCATACCATAACTCATCCACACACAAAGTAGTTCCCTTCAGTACCAAGAAATTCTAGGGTAATGTGTGCTTGTTTGCTACCCAAAACATTTTTACCATTAGCCAATATTTTGTTTACATTGATGAAGATCTTGCAGCTACCGAAAAAATACAATTTTGCAAAAACCATGAGAAAACAAAATAATTGCCAAAGGCAGGTGTCTGTCACCAGACCTATTGGTCATGCCAATGCTTGTTATATATAGGAAATTATATATTTTATGGTGTCACTATCAAGTTGATCTCTTCAGCTCAACATTTAAAAAAAAAGTTCAAGTAGAATAACCATTTTTATTACACCTTCTAAATCTCTAAACGTTGAACACTTTTTGCCAGGCAGACACACATAGAAAGAGGTGCACAGATTCGGCATGGCTTGCTTATGTTTATTATTTATATATAACATAGCAACCCAACCATGGCCCCCCAGTACTACTGCAGTACCACACACCAATACTATCATAAAAGAGCCAGGTTTTAAGCATTTTTTCTGAAAACAACGTTGCTGGGGCTCGCACTAAGCTGATCCAGGAAAGAATTCCAGTGTTTGGAACTCAAACAGTTAAATAATAGACCTCCAGCTCTGTTAAACCTGGGTAGAATTACTAAGCAGGATTTTGCTGACCTAAGGACCCTGGCTGGCACATATGAATGAATCATTCCACTAAGAAACCTAGGACCTCTGTTTGAAAAGGCCTTATAGGCAATAGATAAAACCTAAAATTGTATCCACAGGAAGTCATTGAAGTAAGGGCAAGTGAGAGAACACAAATTGAAACTTGGGTATTTGCAGTTACAGCCACACAGTGGCATTTTGGGTTGTCTGCAGCCATTTAAGACTGCTTGATCCACAAGTAAAGTGCATTGCCTTAGTCCAGTCGAGAGATAAAAATTACCTGGTCAAATGTCTGCTGCATATGGGCTGGTTAAGCCCACAGTATTTCCTTTAGGCTGAGCAGTAGGTCAGAGCAACACCAGGACATTTTTTGTTTAATTTTGAGGTCCATATTTATATATTCATGTTATTGTCCATATTTAAGTCAAGCAACATCCCAAGGCCTTAAACTACAGGCTTGAGAGAAGGGAAAGGGACAAGTTTCTTTGGTCACCACATCGGAGACCATAATGCCAGCAGATTTCTAACAAGTCTCGACGTCTTCTCCCCCATTAAGCTGTAGACAGTTCATCCCCATCTAATTGGAGACAGCAAGGAGTCAATCTCTGAGGTGTACCGCATTGACCCCATACTTGAGAGAGAAGACTAATTGGGTGTATTTGAATAAAAAGATGTTGAAAAATTTGACAAAGTCCGCCAGAGGTCGGATGTAGATAGTGAACAGAGTGGGGCTCAAGGACGAGCTCTGAGGGACTTCAAACTCAACTGAAAGTATCTCAGAGTAGAAAGGTTTGTTAAGGACCTGAATTCTACAACCTTTTAAAAAAAAGTTTAATAATACTAAAGCCTTATCTCAGATCCTGCAGTCCTATAATCAACTCATCACAATATTGTGTAAGATAGTGTTGAAAGCAGCACTTAGATCCAGCAGGATCCCTGTTGCAGTTCCACCATGGTCCTGATTCCATCTGTCTGTCCATCGCTGCCAGCAAAACAGATTGAGCGCTGTACTGCAAATGGACACCAGACTGGGAGCCATGGAGAAGGTCATGTGCCAAAATGTAAGAAGACAGCAGAACAGTAACATGATTTTCAAGCAATTTGGAGACAAATGGCAGCAAGGAAGTGTTTCGGAATTATTCTGGCTTTTCTGCATCTAGTGAAGGCATTTTGAGCAAGGGTACTACCACGGCATATTTCCAAGCAGGAGATACAGTAGCAGAAGAGATGGATGGACTCAGAAGTTCCACTAGTAAAGGGTGGATAATGGTTGAGACAGCCTCATAGATACTAGGCTGAGCTGGATCCAAAAGGGGTCCTGATTTAATCGTTGCAGCCAAAGGCTGTAATCAATTAGAGGTTGAAAAGAGGAGACAGTAGGTCCAGAACCAGTGGGAGAAGGTGGGGGGGGGGCTCAGAAATTGATGGTGGCATCATTAAAAGCCATATATATCACTTTCATCTTGTTGGAGAAATAATAGGCTTGTTGTTTACATTCCTCAGGGTGTCGGTTGTCCTTTCTACAGAGATATGTTTACTTGTAAAGAGCTATGAAGCGTGCATATATCTTGCCAAAGTTAATATTGCTAACTGTAATAGCAAAGAAAACTAGAAGTGGGCAAGCCAACAAATCAATGGAACGAGCCAAGGGTCTGGCTCCGATCCTAGAGCCCGTGCACGAGCCGAGCACTAAAAATGTTTGCTATTTAAATCATACAAGGCACTTTATAAAAGGCAAATTATAAAAGGCACTTCAAAATTAAAAAATGTTTACTTCTTTAACATGTGGAAGATTTCACATTAATATGTCACATTATTTTACTGCACTGAGAAGTCATTATTAAAAGTGATAATAATGTGGTTAAGTTTAATATACAGCAAAATTATAGTCTATTAAATCAAACATAACAGGTTTTTACAACTGGTATTCTCAACTCACATATTTGAAAGTGTTTCATATGTGATAATGAAGAAAAAAGAGTTTTGCTGAAATATAATATATTGCCCTAAAATTACTGAATTTAAGCGGGGAAGCAACGGCTTATCAAGGTTTTCTGGTTTCACTTTGTACAAATCATCGATTATCTCTTTGTCTATCATTGTATTAAGGCTTTGTTTTTGCCTCTTTGGGCATTTTTACATAGTGCGAACTTGACCTGATAATATGTGAGCGGGAATGGAAAGATTTGTTTTTTTTTGTGTCCTCATTCTTTGAAAAGATGCTCTGAATTCAAGAAGGTAGGGCCAGTCAGACCTGTGGGAAGGCAAAAAGACACCCGGTCACTCCACACCGAAGGATGGGTACATTTTACCCCCGGGATCTGTTGTCAAAGTGGCCTACCTGGGTTGACCGTGGCCCCTATTCTTCTGCAGGCCTATAAACTTATTGGGCTCCCATCGTAACGGCCTGGAGAGCAAGTTCGTAATCATTGGATAGATAGGTGCATAAATTGTATTTCTTGCAATAAGTGAGTCAAAAAAATTAGAACAAAATCCAAATAAAGAAGAAAGCACAACTGAAAAGAGACAATGTATTATACCAATCAAAAGGAATTATGCAAGGAAATTGGGCAAGTTATTTTATTGAGAGAAATTAGAAACATATATTGTAAACCAAGTATCCCAGAGATCACAAAATTTTGATTTTTTAACCCGTTTGTTTGCTCGATCAAGTTGTGAAATTCGCTGAACTGAGCCTATCCATTCAATTTTGGTTGGGGGGGAGGGGAGAATCTATTTTACACATATCTCGCCAAAAGTATCAAGACAAAAAAGAGCACCTTCTGGTTTTTAGAAAATGTTACATTTTCCACCCCACTAGGGATCACCCCGAAAATAGCTGAGGTTCCGGACAACCCATAATCTCAGAAATGGTCTTACCCACATGATTCCAGAAGAGCTAAATTGAGGGATACTGCCAGAACATAGGGACCTCGTTCATGTTGTTCTCATCACACTTTGGGCACTTCTTTGTCGCTCCGTTCCCCAACTTTGACAATTTCTGTGGCGTCCAGTTTGCCTAATGGACAGTGAAAAGATGGTTTCTCTTTAAAGGTGCAGCTTTCACATAAGACCACAGGATAGACATAGATACTTGCCCTAGAGTTTCGAGGTCTTCACCCGGCAGGTCCTTCTTCCAGCTTTCTGTGAATGGATTCAGCCTGTCCTCCCCGGTCTCGATTATCAGCCAGTACCATGCTGCTACCTCTTTCCACGTTGTAGATCTTGTACAGATCCCATTCACCAGGTCACGGTTCCCTACTATCTCCTTCCCTATCGATTTTATCCAGCTCGAGATCTGATAATATTTAAATTTTGAAACCGAGCTGTTTGATAGTTCAGAAAGGCACTGCCATGAAATCAGATCATTGTCCACAATTAACTGACCCCACTTAAGTATCCCATATTTACGTAAGGGAAGTGCAAGTGCATCCAGTAGGCATACCGGGGTACCTGGAGAGTCCCATATGGGTGTTTCATCGTTATAGTAAGGTATACACTGCAATGCCCTCACCTGAGACCAGACTCTAATTGCGGCTAGGAGAATCTTCAGCCTAACCTTCTCAAAGAATTTAGGGTGGCCAAACATTAAGAGAAAAAAATCTGCTTGAGTCTTGTGAATAGTTGTTAAAGCCTTAAAAAGTGGGGAAAAGGCCGAACTGTTTTCTAATAGTTGGCGTGAATTTTTCAGGTGGAAAGCACAGTAATATATATATATAGGTCCGGGGTGGCTATGCCACCATGGGCTTTTTTTCTCCTAAGCTTCTTCTGAGAAATTCTTGGGTTTTTCCTGCCCCAAATGAAAGAGGAGAATAACCCCTGTACTTTTCTAAACCAGACTTTTGAAAATTCTAATGGAATAGAGACAAATAGGAAGGTGAATTTGGGTAGAATTGGGTAGAATTGACATTTTTAGCAGATTGGACCTACCCAAGATAGAAAGTGGAAGGGTCTCCCATGCCTGTAGCTGTTGTCTCACACTGATGTTTGTTTTATCGAAATTCACCTGGGCTATCTTATCTATTTTTTCAACTATTTGAACCCCAAGGTATCTTATTTGATGTTTTAAAAGGTCGCTCTCGTAGGGGGTATTCCATGTCATGAGCTCTGTTTTCTGCTGGTTAATTGAATAACCGGACACTTTTCCAATGTTCTCCAGATGCTCCCATATCTCGGGGAGTGAGTGCTCTAATTTCCCCGTCAAGATCATGAGGTCATCAGCGTATAGATCTATTTTCTTTTCCCAGCCTTTACATCTAAAGGGGGAAATGGCATGGCAAGATCTTAATTTACATGCTAGTGGTTCAATATACATATTGAAGAGGAGGGGCGAGAGGGGGCAGCCCTGTCGGGTTCCTCAGGAGATTTTAATTTGTTTTGTTAATTTACCATTGACGAGTACCCTAGCAGATGGATTTTTATATAAGGCCCTCACTACTGCTACATAAATTTCTCCTAAGTTAAAACGCTGGATCACTTTGATTAGAAAGGGCCAGCTGGCCCTCTCGAAAGCTTTTGCAGCATCGAAGGTCATAATTGCTAGTGGGGTCTCATATAAATTCACCAGGTCAATTGCTCCAATAAGGTCATGAGTTAAATCATGTAATTGCCTCCCTTTCATGAAACCCTTCTGGTCAAGATGTATAATAGACCGTGCTACTTTATCTAACCTTTTAGTTAGAATTTGGGTGTATATTTTATGATCACAGTTCAGAAGGGAAATAGGCCTATACGATTCACCAACTTGTGGATTTTTGTTTGGTTTCAAAATGATGGTGATAGTGACTTCGTTCCAGGATGAAGGGAGCTCCTGAGCAGAAATAAAAGCAGAGTTAAATAATTGGAGCATAAAAGGTGCTTATTCTTCTTTGAGAATAATATATATTTCGTTCGGGATGGCGTTGGGACCCCCAGCTTTCCCTTTCTTTAGGTCTTTAATAGTCTGTAAAACTTCTACTAAGGTGATTGGGTTACTCAGGTTATCTCTATAAGAGTCTGGTAGTATGGGGAGTTGTAGATCTGAGAAAAAAGCTTCAATATGGTCTTCGCTCGGGCTTAAATCTTCCGAATAAAGATTTAAAAAGAAACGAGCAAAAGCCTCCTCAATCTCTGAATCCTCTAAGATGGTTCTACCACTGCTTGGACACTTAAGGCTCTTCACCGTATTCCTGATGTGGTCCGCTTTAGCTTTCCACGCGAGGAATTTGCCACATCCCTCTCCATACTCATGATGAGAGAGTTTGCTTGCTTCCCATTTCCTTTTGGTTACTGCTTCTAAGTAATCCGGTAACTCATTTGTAGCTATGGATAGTTGTTGTATATTGTTTGAATCATTCGGCGCCTGTTCTAATGCTGCCTGCTATAGAAATATTATTGCTTCTAGCGTTTTGATTTCCTCCCTCACTTTCTTGTTTTGAGCTATTGAGAGAGAGGTGAATAAGCCTCTCAAGAAGGCTTTATATGTATCCCAAACTATGTGGGGAGATGTCGAATTTATATTGAACAAAAAAAATTTGATTGTATCTTTTATTAGCCTATCACTAACTGATGGTTCAAGAAGTATTGCACGATTTAATGTCCATCTGCGCGAGGAGGGACACTTTGGTGAAGCAATTTCCAAGAGGATGGCTGAGTGATCGGACAAATGTTCTGGGAGATGAGTAACGATAATCGTGTCTTTACTGGTGATACGATCTACCAGGAAGAAATCAATCCTAGATCGATGACCACATTTCTTGTTGTGAAAAGTAAAATTTCCCCCTGATGTCCCAGAGTTATGTCTCTTTGCTCCCCATATATTCAGAAGTCCTATATCTGACATTAATTGTTTCAAGACTTTTCGTGTGTTTTGTGTAATCCCTATAGCTCTTTTAGACGTAGAACCGTGCTTGGGATCCAGGACTACGTTAAAATCCCCTCCCATAGGGTCGTTTACGTCTACTAAGTGGAGAAACAAGGATTGTAGATGGGTCGGGTCATCTATGTTAGGACCATAATAGCTGACAAAGGTAAACCATGAGCTATTGAATTTTGCCCTGGCGATTACCCATCTGCCATGTGAATCTACAGTGACATTTCCGAGGATTGCTTGAGTTGTTTTTTTTAAAATAATAGTGACACCTTTCGTAGGAGAGGTCTGCGTTGTATAGATGCAATACTCTATCCATTTTAGATTTTTGAGTATCTCTACTCAATCTTCTTTACATAGATGTGATTCCTGGATGAACAAAACATCATAATTCGCGAGACGCAGATATTCTAGAATTTTCCTTCTTCTGGGAGGAAATCTAAGCCTGTTCACGTTCCAGGATAAGAATTTTGTGTTTTGTGGCCTACCCGAGTCTGTCATGGAGGAGTAGATTGCTTAGGTGTGCTTCATATATCTGTGTTAAAACTTCAAAAATATTATTTGCGAATGAGGAATTTTTTTTTTTTTTCCAACATGCTCCCCCACCCTGTGCTTAAAAACAACCCCTGTGCCTTTTGTTTTTTATTTTTATTTTTGAGACCCCCCACCCTTTCCCACCCTGGGGAACCCTCCCTCAACTCTGGAGGCATAGTGAAGTGCCTCCATTCGAACTCTCTTCCTCTCAAGACGGGCAAAGAAATTTAATATTTTCTCAAATGGATGTGTTCTTAATCTGATCGATCCAGGAACTAACTTCACCGGGGTCCCTGAAGTTATACATTTTATTTTTCCACATCACCTTCAGGGAGGCGGGGAATTGGAGTTTTGCAGTAGCCCCCAGGCTCTTCAATTCTTGTATATGTCTTCCCAACTCCCACTGTCTGTCCTGTGTGGTGCGTGATATGTCTGGCCTAATGTGGAAAGACCAGTCCCCCTTGTTGTATACTCCCTTTCTAAGACCCCCTGTGAAAAAAAATTCTTTGATTAGATAAGTTTTGAAATTTACTAGAATTTTTCTAGGATTTTTTTTCCCAGGCCTTTTAGTGAAGGGGTCTCGATGGACTCTTTGTCTATAATTTTCTAGGGACTGTTTCTCAATCTCTGGGTGAAGCTCGTTTAGAAGATTGATAACAAATGACCTTATGTCTCCCCCCTCAAGATCTTCTGAGATATTTAAAATCCTAATATTGCTCCTCCTTGCATTATTCTCTAAACTTTCGAGCATATCTGTCAATACTTTATCTTTCTGATTTAATCTCAGGATCTCCGATGTATTTTTCTCTCCCTGTTTTGAAAGATCTTCTACTGCTGCTTCCACTACTCCCACTCTTCCCATTATTTTGTTGACTTTTAGTTCTAATGTTTCACAAACCCCTTGGATCTTTTGCTGATTATTCTCCGATACAGCAAATTTCTCCCTCATCTCGAATATGAGGGTGGATAGCAAAGTCTCAGTGGAGGAGAGCAACGCAGGATTAGACCCAGAACGTTGCTCTCTCAGGCCCTCTCCCTGCTCGGGCAGTTGTCTCCGTGGAATGTCTGGGCTGAAAGTTCGACTAGTACCGGGACTAAGGCCAGGACTGGGGCTAGTTAAACCTTGTTGAATTAAGCCTTGTTCCAGGACATTTATCGTTTGCTGCGATGTTAGCGTAGACTCAGTTTCTGCTAATGGGGAGAATCTATTTTCCAATAAGATCGTGTTGCTTCTTGCCTCCATTACCCCAGAAATTCCTCTTGTATTTATAGGATCACCAGCACTGTCTAGGGACTTATGAATGAGGCTAATGCTATTCTCAAAAATGTGAGCGATAGGAGCAATGGAGAGAGTAGAAATTTGAGCCTGTGCCTGTGCCTGTGCTTGTACCTTGAAATATGTACGCAAAGAAGGGGTGTTTACTTTTTATTTCCCTTCTATGGGTGGCAGCTTATCTACTTGCAATATTTTCTTTTGCGATGTGGGGCCAGACATCGTAGACTTTAAGGGGCATATCAACAACAACCGGCGATAATTATCGCTAAGCGCACTTAGCGCTAGGATAATTATCGCCGGCTAGCGTGAATTTTTATCGCTGAGATAGCGTGCTATTAGCAACGCTTATCTCAATAGCGATAAAAATCCTCACGCTAACAGGCTAACGTGAGATTATCGCTGGAAACCCAGCGATAATCTCACGTTACCTTGTTGATAGGGACAGGCAAACTTAGCCATGATATCCTCCTTCCATAGGATATCATGGCTAATTCTGAAAAATAGCAGACGTAAAAAAGCAGCGTTAACCGCGGTTAGCGCTGCTTTTTTTGTCTCTAACAGGGTTAGCGACATTCTTGATAATAGGAGAAATGTCGCTTAGCGACATTTCTCCTATTATTTAACTCTGGAACGCCCCCTTTGCATCTCATTAGAGATGCAAGGGGAAGCGTAGAGTAAAAGGGTGCTAACATGCAAATTTGCATGTTAGCACCCTGTTGTTGATAGGGCGCTAGTTTTATCTCTGCTTTTTTGGCTTTTAAAGCCAAAAAAGCAGAGATAAAGCCCTTGTTGATATGCCCCTAAGTGAGGCTGCTGAGTTAATAGGGTGGTCGCTTCAGGTTGAGCCTCAGTAGGAGACAGGTCCTGCTCCCAGAGACCTCTGCTCCTTAATGTATATCTATTAAAATTACTGCTCAGATTGCTCAAATTGCTGTTTTTTCTGGTTCCCCCAGCTCTCCCGACCCCCTGAGGTCTGCAGCTTTCTGAGGTTGCTGAGGTCGCTCCCGCCCCCTTTAATGTCTGTCCCCGCACCCCCTTCTTCCTTCTCCTTACTGGGGTCATTGGGGGGGGACCTCGCATCACCTGAAGCTGTGCCGCTGCCGCCTCTCCGCTCCTTCTCCTGATCGCGAGTTGCAAAAGCGAGGAAAGAGCTCCTGTCTCCCTGAAACCCGATCCTCGCCACTACGCGCCGGCCTCTGGCGAGCCGTAGCGCAGCCTCCGCCCAGTTTCCGCCTCACGGCGGGCCTACTGCTTCTGCTGCCACTGCGGGTCGTCGTACAGAGTCTTACTCCGGTAGAAGGAAAAATTCCGGGGAGGAACGAGGGGGGAGCAAAAACAGAAATGGAGAAACAAAGGTAAAGCCCTATGTCTAGCTACCGTGCAGCACTGACCCTGTATTGATACGGCTACATCCAAGGCATTGTAATCCTGTTTTTCCCATCAAGAGTGGAGAGAGTCCACGACCGCTCTAGCTGACAGTCGCCATGTTCCCCCGCACTCCCCAATGGAAAGATTAAGTGATTTGCCCAGAATCCCAGAATGTTGAGCCGAGGCCGAGACTCGAACCTGTTCTGGTTCGTTAGATCGCAAGTCAACTGCTATGGCCATAACGCCCCATGCAGTCTACAAGGAGAAAGGCAGGCCAAAGCCTCATGAAAGCTCGCCTCGTAATGGGCTTGAGGTGCCAACAGGACTCAGTGGCAGCTGCTCCTCTATGGCGGAGGAAAGTCGCCCCACTGCTTTGGAGCAGTGCAAAGTAAAGGAAATATAAAATGATAATAACTTTAAGCTATTATCCATTTATGTTTCCTTTGGGGGCGGGCAACTCCTTAGTGCGCAATGACTGTTTGGTCGGGCCCTCTTGGGCAGCCCAAACCAGTCATACGCACTTTCCCCATTTTCCATGCAGGCTGCATTACAACCTGGATGGAAAACATGCCCAGGCCCCCATTCCCTGGTTGAGCGTCGAACCAGGACGCTCAAAATCCAATCACAATGCTGCATTGTAGCGTTGTGATTGATCAGGGAAGCCTGGGTGCCTACAAATTAAAACGCTGCAATGGTCAGGGGAGCCTGGCTGTTCTTCTTGGCTTCCTGTCCCACGAGGAGAGCAGGGGAAGAGACGCAGTACCGGCGGCAAGGTAAGTGAAAGAATATATATTTTTTTCTATTCGCGTAACCATGTGCCATTCCCCCCACGTCTGCCCTCGCCCCGCCACCCACGAGTCATACCGGCCGCCATGGACAGGACCTTGTGCTTAGATGGAGCCAGGCTTCAGGCTAGAGCCTGTCTCGAGCTTTCAGGTGTTCGCCTACCTCTAAAGAAAACAATATATACTCTAAATAAATTATTGATTAGTTTGTGTGTGTACAGGTGCAGCAAAAGGGAGGTATGCCATATACGGTCATTTTCGCCACGGGTAGCAATGTTTAGGACAGGACTGGACTATCCGGTGCTTTTAGCCTAAAATCAGCTGCATTCCTTTACCCCGTTCTGCCTTCTTAAGTGAAAGCTTCGGTATTTAAGAAAATGCAAACAGCACTACCCACTTTCCTACCAGTTACACTCGTAGTAATAGCAGCCTGTGTCTGCAGACAAAGCTGCATAAATCCTGGCTGCCAAGCAGCAAGGCCTAGAGCGCATCTCCGCCCACCCAACCTCATCACCTGCAGCTGGCAGCCTCTCGCAGGCAGGGAACCCTGCCTCCCTTCCTGTCACAGCGCGCGCCTTGTGATCATCCAGGACTTTTATTAAATCAACTGGAAGGGATTCCTGGGGAAGGCATGCGCTCCCCTAAACTCTTGAAGACTTAAGAGGCAGCCTGTTCAAACACGGCATTACTCAAGCTGGGCTCACACACCACACTGACTCATGCAGATAAGACTACCCTCCAAAGCAACATTGAAGTGATGGAGAGATGTGGGTGCGTTTCTAAATTGGGATCACGTATCTATTCCATTTCTCTAAAGGTGGGAGTAGGGGCAGAACAGGAGGTGAAGATGGCTAGAGAGGGTAAATTGAGCAGAAGGAATGGGTGGAAGGGCGGGGAGAGCCGAGGGTGAAATAACATAAGTGAATACGGGGGAGTGGATAATGTCTATTCTGGATCCTATTACAGTCTCCGGGACTGGCTGTGATGGCTTCAAAGAGAAGGCTCATGTTTTTTAGATGATAGGCTGTCATTAAGATCACACAGGCTCTTCTGAAGAAGGGGTTCTGCACCGAGACAGCCATTTCATGAAAACATTCACTGCATAAATGATATGTAGTATATACTTACCAGTTTATGCTCTCAAGTGATACTGAAAAACTGCCTTATACTAAAGTAGACAATGGGATGCAGACCAGCAATGACAAAATGTACTACAACTCCCGTGGTTCCAGAGACATCTCATGATCCACAGACCCACAATACCAACATTTTGCTTGCAATCCACTTGCTGCTTGTTTCTCTGAATCCATAAAAATTGTATTTTGGTATTGGAAGCAGGGAACCTGGTCAGCTTCAGTAAATGTCCTGTACTGCAACACCGCAAGCACAGCACAGCTCATGTAGGGGCATATTTACAAGCGGGCGATAAAAAATTATCGCCGCTTTTGCGGCCGTTTTCGGCCGAAAAGCAGCGATAATTTTATCGCCTAATTAGCAAGGCCACGCTAACGCGTGAAACCTTGCTTTAGCGTGGGGATTCCTAACGCCCAGCTTTGCATCTCTAATGAGATGCAAAGTGGGCGTTCCTGACCTAACATGACAGGAGAAATGTCGCTAAGCGACATTTCTCCTATCATCAAGCCCCACGCTATGAAGCATAGCGTCAGGAAAAGTAGCGATAACCCCTGTTATCGCTACTTTCCTTACGCCTGCTTCAGGACTGACTTAGCCATGATATCCTATGGAAGGTGGATATCATGGCTAAGTTTGTGAGTCCCTATCAACTAGCTAACGCCACATTGCGATAATCTCACGTTAGGCAGTTAGCGTGAGGATTTTTATCGCTGAGGAGATAAGCGTTGCTAATAGCACGCTATCTCAGCAATAAAAATCCACATTACCCGGCGATAATTATCCTCACGCTAAAAGCGCTGAGCGATAATTATCGCCGGGTGTTGCTGATATGCCCTGTAGTTTCTTGCATGTGATGCACAGGTGAACATGTTAGTTTGAGAATCCAGTGCTGAATCTGTAAACAAAATAAAATAAAACAGTGCTGGGCCCAAAAGTTTTGATCAGAAGCTCGTGGCAGGCGTTTGATTTGAGCCGATGGTTGCAGGTGGGGGGGGCCACTGGCACTTATTTTTGAGGACTGGCCTCAAAAATAAGTTTTTGACATTTGCCTAGAGCAAGAATGGAAAAAACACAAAACCGGAAAGACAAAGGAAGAGTAAGATAGAAAAAGTGTCACAAAGGGCGTAAGCAGGAACCTGTAAGAGTGAGATAAAGGAGGAGGGAGTGGATGGCAGTGGATGAAAGAGGCATGGGGTGGATTTAAGCAGCTATGGTATCCGGCATACCAAAATATGATTGCACTGGTCCTGGGTAGGCCTAGGCGGAGAACTTCACTCCGTTCGTGGAGTTTGTGGAGTTTTCTGCACTCCGCAGAGCTCGTGGAGTGCAGAAAACTCCACTTTGCGATGTGCAGCGGAGTTTTTTCCCAGCTCGCGATCGCGAATGGTAAGTTCGCGATGTCGAACGGTAAGTTCGCAAGCGCAAGCGGCTGCTCGGGTAGAATTTCTACCCAAGCGGAAGGAATACCAGCACAAGGTCGAGGTGCTAATACCATGGATACATAGTCTTCATTACACCTTAGGCCTCTTTCGCCCACCACCAAACGCTCCCTGTCATTTTATCTCACTCTTGCAGGGTCTTTTTCATTTCTGCCTTCTTCCTTTGTCACTGTTTTCCCTTCTTTCTATTCCTGTTTCATTCCTCAATTTGCATTTGTCTCTGTATTCCTCTGGGTGGAAGTCTCAAGAGAAAAAATAAGTGTGCTTCCCAAAAATGAGTGCCAATGGGCCCCACTTACAACCACTGGCTCAAATTAAGCACAGTGTGCATACACCCAACCATTTCCACATCATTGAACACTAGTATGATATAGAAGATAGCTGGTTTCCACACCTGTGCATGAGTCACAATATTCAGACTTTCCTTCAGACAAGCACCAGGAAATCCTCATTTTACTGCTAGCTAACGGCCTATAGTACATGTCAAACAAGCATTGGCATAGCCAATAGGTTTGGCATTGATAAAAGCAAATGTGTTTTTCTGGTCTCAAAAAGTACACATTACAATGGTACGCCCAGCACTGAAGGGAACTACCTTGCGTGTGGATGTGCTCCTTGTGAAAGGGCAACATGCTGTAACTCATAATGAAGTGAGTCAATGGCTGAAGTGGCTAACATTGCCCCTTAATGCATGCTGGAGTAGGTGGAAGAAACATGAATGGAATAGTAACAGACTAGTGGATGAAGTCTGGCTGAAAACCCCTGTTCTACATACTTTTAGGAAAATCAAAGGTCTTGGCCTATACTCATCACCCCTTTACAATGATAGAGGGGTCCTTTTCAAATACCATCTGTTAGAAATGGGTCTTCACCTAAGACAGGCACAACTCAACACTCTAGTCAGGGTAAGTAAGTTAGACACCAAAGATAACCTGTGCTCATCCCTTGGTAGCTTGGCAAAGAGCAGTCAGTCTTATCCCCAGAGGCAATGTGTAAAACGTTTGGGCAACACACCCACACCAGTAACACAATGAATACACCACAAAAGAGACAGGATTATATATAAGAAATATACAGTATATTGTACATAACACATAGACCAAAATGACACGAGTCATAAGTACTATGCAAGTATCGGTATCCTGAGTCAGTACTCATTATCCTGACACTGCAAGAATCAAAACGACATACATCAGGGCATAAAATGCAGTAGTTAGGTTATGAAAAGCTCATAAATCGCCACAAGCGCATGGATCCTAAATGCTCAGTACATCCTGTGCATGTTATGTAAATAATGAAAGAGTACTTCTTATTCTGGGCAATAAAAGAATAAATGCGGTATATCCCCTAACAATAATCGATGTAATGCAGACTTGTGTGGGAAACAGAGAGACAGCGCATCTGCACTCCTATCACAAGTTTTACTGTACTTTAGGCAAGTAATCCTGAATGTGGCAATATTCAGATCGGGGTCCTCCATCAAGGACTCACCCCAGAGAAGATGTCTCCAACCTGCATCCTCCTAGGTAGGGGCTACAAACTGCCAGACTTAGCAGAGAGGCCTCGTTGGGTCCCCCCACATTTGTGATGACCGTATGCAGCTGCCCGGCCGGGCATTTGCAGCACACCTGCAAGCTCTCCAGATTTGTGATGGAGTAGGGGCTAAACTAATGCTCCCAGCGTGCTGGGAAATGGAAAATGCAGCTCTAGCACATGACCAGTACCTTCTCCAGGGCGAGGCCAAGCTGCTGCCGGAGAGAGTCCCAGGTGAAGACTCCGTAAGCTGTATCCGCCTGTCCCGGGCCGCTCATAAGATGTGCTGGGTCATTTCTCTCGCAAGTGGGAGGGATGACGACAAAGGTCCGGGCAGGCTTCGGGCCGGGCAGGCTTCGGGCCGGGGCCTACCTCCTCACAATGCCGCCCCAGCAGGATTTGCGTCATGGCTCTGGGGGCAGAGCTGGGTTATCAGATCTCCCGGGGCCTAGCCCGTCCCTGGTTTGCTAAGCCACGTGTCTCTACCAGCCCCCAGTAGAGGGATGCTGCGCCTGTGAAACAGAAGCGCACAAGCCGGCAACAAAGCCTAAAGGCAGGCTCACTGCCATTGTAGCAACAAGCATTTACAATGCAATAGATTTTGCAACTGTGAGATTTTGAGCTATTGGCATTGTAAATGACAATGCCTTTTATAATATTGAAAGGCATTGTCATTTACAATACCAATAGTTCAAACTTAGGCAAAAGCGATACCTATTGTACTGCAGTGTGCGGTGTCCCTGTAGCGGGCAACGCGCTCAACATGAAAGTAAAAAAAATAATAATAATAGTGCGCGGTGTCCCTAAAGCAGGCACCACACTCACTTTAAAGTTTATAAACAATTAAACAGAGCGCGGTGTCCCTGAAGTGGGCACTGTGCTCAACATGAACGTTTTTTTTAAAAATTGGAAATTGAGCGTGGTGTCCCTAAAGCGGGCGTCGCGCTCAGCATGCAAGTTAGAGCGGCATAGCATTCTATAAGAAAAGCGTCCGCCATTGTCCTGTGTGGGTGTGCTGCAAATACAAAAAGCAGCTGCCATTGTCACCATCAGTGTCAATAAACAAAATAGTGCTCACCGACTTATAATGAAGACTGTGTAACGAGCCAAGTAAAAAGGTCCAGTCGTTATGAGAGGTAACAAATGCAGACAAGGTGGTATCAAGGAGGAACTAACAAGACTATTTACGAATCGGACGCCAGCATTTGCGTAAGGACCATGACACAAGCCAATGTCAAATATGGGTGGTGAGTGGGCGGGGCTTCCAGTCCATACTCCAATACAGCATGCTTTCGCAGAGCGAACTGCGCATGCACGTTGCTGCTAGGTTCGACCTAAAAAGGGAAACACTGCACCCAATCCTCTGGTGACAAAAGAGACACGCTTCAACTGGTTTAAAAAGAGAAGCGCCCACTCTGGACTGGAAAACAAAGTGCTCACCATGCTCTGGTTTCAAGGGTAAGCCAGGAGTAGGACACAGTACTCCCAACACACTGGGACTCCTGGGAGAACACTTGGGCACAAAGGAGGAAAGCTGGCAACATAGGGCAGATAGCTTAATAGTGGTTTCTCCTGAAGGTCCAGCAGTCCTCTGGCAATGTGCAATAAGTAGAGCCAGCATCACAAAGCAGCCAGGCAACAAGCTGAAAAGCAGTTCAGTTGAGTCCTTTGAGCAATACAGCAGTTAGCAGGCACCAGGACAACAACAGAAAAGCCGTCTAGATGAGTCTTTAATTAGCACGTTGTGGCTGCCTGGAAAGTATGCGCAAAGTAGAACTGTCACTCTGTCCTGGACGTGGATTGGAGTCAGGCTGCAAAACACTTGAGTTATAAACACAGAGAAATGCACACTTTCTAAAAGTGGCATTTCTAAAATAGTAATGTAAAATCCAACTACACCAGAAAGCGGGATTTCTCACTACCATTTTAAACATGCAAACCATGGCCAATGCTACTCCTTTCAGATCAGGAATTACCACTTAAACAGAATTCCCAGTGCTAGCCTATGAAAGGAGTAGGTCTCACAGTGTTGAGAAACAAGATAGGCTGTTTGTCACTGCCAGGACATGGCACTCAATAAAGGCACACTCTCACCTTTTACTTACACAGCACTCTGGCTATAGTGTTACCTAGGGCCTACCTTAGGGGTGACCTATATGTAGTAAAGGAGAATTTTTTTTGGGGGGGGAAACACATTTTATTGACTTTTAGGTATAAAGCACAGAGGGGCAGATCTAAAAAGAAGTGCCACAGCATGGCACCTCTAGCCCTTTGGCTGTGCCACGCTGCAGCACTTCCGAAGAACAGGAATGCAACATATTTACAATAATATGTCGCATTCCTGTGCTCTCTCCTGCGCTGGCGCAAAAACTTCAGCCATGGGCCACAACAGGTACCTTTGCACCATGGTGCAAGGATGCCTGTGTCATGGGCAGATTGCTTTTGTGCAGGAAGGGGCACCTTCCTGCACGAAAAAAATCACTACAGGCATTTTCCTCTTTCAATGCGTGCTGTAGAGTGCAGGACGCACTGAAAGAGGAAAAAATTAAGAGAAATGAAAACATTTCTCTTCGTTGCGCCTCTCTACGCCTCCCTTGGGGAAGCGTAGCATTGACACGCATTTCCAGATTAACGATTACTCATAAATCTGGAAATGTGTCACCTTCCATGGGTGTTGCAAGGAAACACCCACCGCAACATCCATGGAACGCCCCTTCCACGCAAAGTGCTGCGTGTGAAGGGGCCAAATTTACAAGGAGAGGACAAGTCACGCAGAGTGGTTAATCCTCTCCTTGTAAATATGGAGAAGTGAAATGCGCCTCCAGTACGTCACAAAAAGTGACGTACTGGTGGTGCAGGGGGCTCGTAAATCTGCCCCTATATGTTCAAGTGACATGAGACCTAAACAAAATTGTTAGAGTAAATCCGATACAATCATTAGCCCCATCGCCCCTTGAGCAGTTTGAGTAGAAACAACATACCGTAACTCTGGTATTAACCTATCACTATTAATACCCCATATCATAAAGAATTACAGTCTTGGTCTCCTATCATGCTACTTGTGCTGTGTAATAAGGTTATTCATTCACAGATCTTGCACATTTGTTAATTCCTCGTTATCTAATTGGCAATCAATTGTATTATATGTCTTGAGGGGATGTTTCTATATTTGGCCCACCTTGTCCACATTTTGGTGTGCTTCTGCGGGCATCCTCGGGCAGTAAAGACTGAGAGTTCCAATTCCATTATATAGTCCATGCCCGTTTTCCAGAGCAATACTCGGGGTGAACTTTCTGCCTTCCATTGTCTGGCAAAGTCACATTTTGCTAATGTGAGGCCTACAAATAAAAGATGTCTTTTATATCTTTTTCCACCTATGTCATCAATGCAATGCAATAGCTATGTTTAGGGAATGTTGGTAGTTCCCATGCCAGGAACATTACTAGACAATTTAGCACACACCCAGCCAGAAACGATCTAAGATGGGACATGACCAAACCGTGTGCGTCCTCACAGTGACACCGGAAGGCAGTGTGGAAAAGGGATCAAACCTGCATTCCAGAGTCTAAGTCTGGTATAATATACTCTGTGCAAGTATTTGAATTGGATGAAACTAAGTCGGGTGGAGATTGCTGCCCAGTTATCATTTTCTATCAGTCCCACATCAGCGTCCCACATGGCTCTTAGGGTGTATATGGTCGTGGGGCTATTCGTAACTAGAGCTTGATAGATTTTGGCTACTTTATGCTCCCTAGATCTCCCACCAGGAGCGTACCCTCTAGTGGGCTGAATTCTGATATATTAGTTAGATTCTTAATGTAGGGATGAAGGGCATGCCGCAATTGTAGGTATTTGTAAAATTGAGTATGGGGCATGGAGAAATCTTTTTGGAGGCCCTCAAAGGATTTAAGGACTGTACCCCTTATGACATCACCCAGGGTTGAGATACCAATTTGATCCCAGCCGTGGAATCCCTGAAGGTCCGCCACTTGCAGAAGTAGGCGATTCCACCACAACGGGGCGTCCCCACCAGCCGATTCGACTAAGGGTTTGCCGCCAGGTCATAATTACCACTTTTGTTGCTGGAGGAAGGTCCTTGGGGTTGGACCTGCTATACAGGAATGAATATACGGAGGGTTCTTCCATAATCCATTTTTCGGCATAATTGGCAGAGTCCCTAACCTAGGGAGAGAACCAAGCAGATGCCTTGAAAACAAAGAGCACATCTTGCAGAACAATTCAGTGGTGGTCCCATCCTCTTAGGACCACCCCAAGCACAGTTATGGGCAAAAATACAATCCCAACCAAAGGCCCTTCAAAGCATTATGGGACAAGATTAGCAGTGGGCAGTGAATATTATAGTATCCAATATCAAAATAATTCTACAAAGAGTTGCAGTTCAACTAGTCGTTACTAGGTGTTCCTCACGAGTCAAATGCAAAAACATTGAAATTATTACATCAAGCTGAAGTTCCACTAGTCGTTACTAGGTGTCCCTCACGAGTCAAATGCAAAAGCATTTGACTTGAGGGACACCTAGCCACGGGGCCACTGCTGACCGCTGCCTCCGGCCTACACTGCGGTCCAGTAGGTCACAGAGTCTTGATTTAGCAATGGCGGAGTTCATATCAGTGTACCAACATCATCGCAGACTGCACCTCCTCCCAGCCCCGGTGCCTCTAAGTCTGTTCCCCAACATTCATGGACACTCTCTGGTCGTACATTGGTTCAGTCTGAGTCTATGGACTAGGGGGTAGTTTTCATCGTCATGTGGCTGTCACCGAATTGGTGGTGGCAACGAGGCTGTCGCTTTCCACTCCTCCATTTGCTGCTTCCAGATGACATCAGACCTCTGCATCATGCTCTGGAGGACACCTTCCACTGTCCCCCGCAACCCTCCGCCACATTCACCGAGGACATCGATGAGGGCCCGCCCAGTCCGCATGGCCCTACCTCAGTGCACTGCAAGTCACCGTCCCGTGGCGGTGTGCCCATGCCGACCGCTGTGCATCTGGGGCCACTAACTCTGTGCAGCTCACGTCAGGGACCCTGTCTGAATGAATATTGGATAACCTCTGTGACGGTAGTCCTGGGGTCATCAACGCCATGTGTATGTGACCCTCCGCTGTCTGCTGCCTCTGGCCTCAACTGCGGACCACCAGGGCTCACACATCAAATCGAGTCCAGACCGGGCTGGACGTCGCATCACCGCAGGAGGCACATGACACCATTGCAAGAGCCAACTCCATCCACCATCTGCTAGAGTCGAAACAGTGGTACTGGCAGACTAAGGGAGTTGCTCAGACCTGTCATGGATGCCATCATCTGCCTGAGCTCCTGCTCAGCACTCCAGGTGCCACTGACTCAGTGCACTGCAACCCATGGACCATTACTGATTGAGTTCTGTGCTGTGAAGAGGTTGGGCAGCAATGTCACCTCAGGCAGAGTAGGAGACCTGGAATGTTGATGAGGAAGTTGATGCAGGTGTAACACAACCCACTACATCTGCATCAGGACTAACCCAAAGGGACACAATCCTAGCAGTTTCTTCACATGAGCGCGCTCATCTCTAGTGCCCCAACCTCAGTGCACTGAAACTCACAGACACTTCTGTTTAAAAATGTTGGGTGACCGCTGTCCTTGCTCCGGCTCCCTCCATGTTGCTCAGCAGTTGACTGTTATGCAGGTGTTTTCTGTTTCCTTTTTAATAGTGTTCACTGTTCAAGTTGTTGCCAGCACCAAGCACTGCGTGCTGGCTGGCTTATACTCACCCCACACACATCCAGCACAGGCGTCACTATACATGTGGCCCTGCCAATAAAGGGGCTGGGCGCACGTGCCCGTAGCCAGTTCAGCATGATATATGCATGTGTCCCTGTGGTCTTGTTGTATGCATGATGGCCCTGGGCCCTACGACATTACATTTTGCTGTGTACAGTGGACGCAGACATGTCACCCCAGGCAGCGGGTACGACCTTGGACATGTAGCTTTGTGGTCAGCCACTCAATACGTAAGAGGAGTGGACTGGGCCATCATACGGAGGACCAGCGTCGGGGTGTGAATGATGATTCCGTGGCTCTGGGTGTGGTTCATTGCAGGATATGTGCACATGCATGTGTGTCTGTCGAGGTGTGGGTCTCCTTTGTGGGGTGTAAGTGGTCCCTGATGGGACTTGAACACCCATGTATATGATCTACCACAGCTTCCATGAGCTCTGAGCCCACCCGCACCTGTTCGGCCACCTCCTTTTGGCATTCTAATAACCTGGCATTGGAATGCAATGTGTGGCTCAGTGACGTGTTGGGAGCCAGCCGTGGTGGCAGGTGCTTCCTGCTGTGTGGTCTGTGCAGGGGCTGGGGTCTTCTCTATGTGGCTTGGCTGCCCTGCTCCTGGGGGTGGGTTGCCTGAGAAGTCCATGAGCTGTTGTAGGGCGTCGGTGTCGGAGGTGTGGTGGTCGTCTCCGGCATCACTGATGGTTTGTCTGGTCTGACCTGCTGGAGGTGTTTTTTGTCCCTCTGCATTGTGAAGGGGAAATGCATGTTGACATTGTGTTGACATTTATGTTTGAGCATTGTTCTTGTTTACATGCAGACTGTGTTACAATGTACATTGTGACTGTTTGGGCGGTGCTGGCAATTTTGGGGGGAAAGTGGACATTGGGACTACATAACGAATGTGAGGTTGTACCCGTGATATGCATCTCACAGTTCCCTGCTCTGTCCAATGTGATTGGCCTGTTTCTGCACATGAGTGGACCCAGTTGAGTCCCCTGTTCTGCAGTGTTGGTGTTGCACTTTGTGCCACATTGTCATGGGATGTGCTGTGATTGCTAAGTGTGTTTGCTGCAGTGTGCCACGGGGATGAGGGACATGATCCTGGGTCATTGTGGGTGTGCAGTGTGCTATACTTTATTGTGCATGTGTGCCATTGTGCCCATCTCCCTCTGTCTCCCCAGTCCCTGGTCGTTACTCACCCTGTTGTTGTTGTGTCAGGTCCTCTAGAGCTGTGTCCGTACTCCCACCTCCTTGCACCGTCTCCATACTGATGACTGGCCTCCATTTCCTCCTGCTCCTCTTCGGGCGCAGGACTCCCACCTCCTGTCACCGTTGCTGCCTTCCTGTTGGCAGCGGGTTTGTGCCTGGTTTAGGCTTTCAGGTCATGCCAGCGCCTCTTGGCCTCATCCATTGTCCTCCTCGACACTCTGGCTGCATTCCAGGTAGTCTGATTGTGGGACAGTTGCTGGTAGTGTTCTGTCACCTCCGTGACGCTGGTCATGTGTTGCTGCGAACTGCACCCCGTCTTCCTCTCCATCTTCTCCCTGGCCTTCCCCGACCCCGTTGTACCTTGCCGGTGGTCTGTGGGGCTTGTGGGGTTCGCGTTGGCCTCTGCTGTCGATGAGGGTGCTTCCATGGTGCTGCTCACTTTGGATAGTTTCTGGTGTGTTTTTCTTGTTCTGCTTTTATAGTGCATTTTCCCGCCAGACGCGTGGGATTTGCAGACCTGTGGCTGGTTTTCGCAGCTTTTTGTATCGCGCTTGGCCTCATCGCAGCTTTTTTTGCATTTGTGTTTCGCATTTTTGCGACATGGCGTTGATTTTAATGCGGCCATTTGACGCGTTATCTGGTGACTATCGCATGGTACCGCCATGTTGTGAATACTTGGTTAACACGACGTACATTTTCTGCGATAGACGGCAATGTTGTAGATTGTGTTGTTACTTTTGCGATCATTATCACACATTCTTGAGAATATGCCCCATAGTGTTTCAAAGGAGATTTGTGTCAGGCTGGCTACAAAGATTTCTTTGAAGTGCTGTCTGCATAGGTATACGGGAGGAAGGGAATAGCGCTGTATTTCTGGCTTGCATTGTACCACTCCATGTTCAGGGTGGTAGGTTTCTGTTGGGAGAAATGTGTACGTACATTGTTTGGCTAATTTGTTTCTCGTGGGGGAAGAGAGACACACTACCAGCAGGAGGGAGGGGTGCTGGAAGGGGCTGAATAGTTTATAGCTGTCTTGTGAACGGAGCGGCATAGCTGTAAAGATTGCTATCGCTCTCCTGAACTGCATATGGGCCTTGTTTGGGAACATTCAGTGAATTTGTGTGGTAGAAAAAATGGAAACATGATGCATGTTTATTGTAAAAGTTTAAATAAATATGCAGATACTTTTAGCAAATGCACAAACAAGAAGTTGAATGTAAAGAGTAGGAGAATCTGATTGTATTTTTAAAACTTATATTTTGCAGTGCATTTGGGCAAACTGAATATGTAAGTAGGGAAGGGGATGGCAACCCATGCTGGTTTCAACCTCTACTGTATATACCAAGCAGGAATGGCATGGATAAGTACATTTTGAGTGCCACTTGAACAAGCAATGGAGTGGGAGGCACGGCAGGGGAGGTAGCAGTAACACAAGGGTGGCATTAAGAGGTGGTGGGAGGAAGAATGCTATATTTAAATGTAAGCAGCTAGGGCGCTGAAGCTGAACACAGACAAACAGTAACAGAGCAGGAAACAAAGAAAGAAAGAGTCCCCCAGAGAACAGATAAAGAACCAGAGCTCTGTGGGACTAACAGAAGAGAGAAAGGAGGTACAAAGAGGCAGGAATGACCACTAGAAAGGGGGGATTTTTAAAGGACACTGGCATAGACAAATGGCAAAAAAGGGGATGAACTTGATGCACACATACTGACTACAGCAGGTCTCGAAGAGACAGTGCATACACTTTCTAGCTCGACCTGAAAACCAATGCTGCTTTTACTGGCTCGTGGTGACAAACACTTGAACCGAGTCAGAGGGACCCCAGCAATCATGCCAACGGCGTCGGGCAGGGCACATGTGTATTGATACGACACAGCGCAAAGAATCGTTCTGGTCACATTGCACATGTGACACAAACAGTGTGCAGCCAAATCACGTCTCACTCGTCCCTGATTTCTAATGTCCTCAATGCACTCTTCTATGTACAACAATCCCTGGTCAAGATGACCTTTCTTTCGAAAATAAGAATAATACCTGCACAGCCCCCTTCAGTGGGCGGTAAGTCCATTTGTGCCACATCAAACACAGTAAAGAACACTGTTAAGCACCAGGAGCCTCTCAGAAGCACTTTTGCTCACTGAAATATTATGAGAACGGTGCTGCAGTTAAAAGACACAACTCAACAATGCCTTCTTTTAATTGCCACTTCACTGGTGTCCGGCAACAGTGTCCCTGCCCCCATTAAATAATCTACTTTGTTTCTTTAGCACCGTCTTGCTACAAATTCAACTCAAGGTACAGAATGACCATCAGCGCTATAATTAAGGCAGACCGACCGGCACACTGAGATTCTGCACGCACAAGTGTCCTCTTCTTCCAGCAGCACCCTAATCAAAGTATCGTTTCCTGCTTTATTTTATTTGTGTAGAGAGTAGTGTCGCCGTCTTTGTGTAACCTCTTCCGAATCATCTCCCCTGAAGCTGTAGGATTATCTCATGGACAAATGTCTAGATCTTTCTGATTGCTCTGCACCCTTTTGTTTGCACAAGTAGTTTATTCATATTCATTTCCGAATAACAATATTGCTTTCCCAAAATACCGAAATGTGCAGTCTAACGTGTACAATTTCATGCGTAAGTGGCGACAACCAGGCCGCAAGAAAGGCAAAGGAAATAAACCCAAATATCCCACCAACTGAACTGTTCACAAGCATACATCCTACATCCATTGTGAGGACGGGGCAAGGAGAGCTAGCCATGCAAGAATGTGCCTGGCACAATAATTAAGCTCAAGAACAGTGCAAGAATCACGAGGCCTCAGCCCAGGGACCTGGCTGCAGACCCCCAGGGAGTTTGTGGGTCGCAGGGGGTGAAGGTTGGTTGGCAGACATGTCCTGGTACATGATGTCATTGCTTGTGAGTGGTTAGTCTGTAGAGTGAGGTGGTGACTTGATGTCACATTGGGCCACCTCCCTGCAGGGTGCATGCAGTGCATTCCTAGAGGAGGTTGAAAAGCAGGGCTGGGGCCGGCGTGGAGAACACCCCAGTAATGGACATAGGAGGGAGCGGGAGAGAGGGTGGTTTGGAGGCCTACCTGGAGAGGGCGGAGGAGGGCAGGTGATGTCCGCCTAGAGAACAGTACAGAAGGGCATGTGGGGTCAGTTCATGTCAGTCTAGGACCAGAGACTGGAGACCAGAAGGGAGGGAGGGGGCAACCCTGTAGGACAGAGCAGGAAAGAGGAGCGAGTCTATGTTTAGAAAGAGAGGAACAAGTGTGGAGGCCTGCAGGAGGGAGGGGATCAGAAGGGCGTGTAGGATGGGGAGGTGTCAGGCATAGCGAAAAGACCCGAAGGAAAGTAGGGGACAGCCGGGCGAGAACTTGACATGGGAGAGGGGGTTCATGCTCAGGGCTGTGTGGGGAGGAGGCCTCAAGGAGAGATCAGAAGAGATGGGGACTGGTAGCAGAAGACTGTGAGTTTACAGGCCTTGGAGACATCAGAAGAGGCTGAGCGCAAGAGGGGAAAGGGCGTAGATGTGTGGAGACAGCAGGAGGGAGGGAGGTGTAAGAGTGTTTGCAGGTCTGGTGGAGGGAACAGAGGGGCTATGCAGAGGTAAGGGCCCACTGTGGAGGAAGTGGGCGGAGCCAGGGGGAAAGTGGTTGTGGCCTCCGACACATATTTGAGCACCTGTACTCCATATTTTACAAATTAAGCACTGTATGTAACATTACTTTACATAGGACTTACGTGTAAATCAAATATGCCAAACTGGTGTAATTCACCCAAACCATGTTTTAGGCAACAGAGCACATGCACTCTAGCACTGTTTAGCAGTGATAAAGTGTCCAGAGTCCTAAAGTCAACAAAAAGAGGGCAGAAAAATAATAGAAAGAAGGTAAAACGTTTGGGGATAACCCTGCAAAAACAGGCCAGGTCCAACACCATTGTATAGGAACATTTTAAGCACAGGGAAAGATGCATTAACAAAAACACATACATCGGGTTGGGGGATATTCATAGCATCCTCAGTCATAGGGCCATTTTATGAATCTAGATGAGCAACTTGTGTAAGTTTATTAGCCTTGAGTAGATGATGCAGTTGGTTTTGAAGATGTTGTGTCCCTACAAGAACCTGTGTATCACCACTGGGGTGTGTACTGGGGAAGCTTCCTATGCTGCTACCCATGCTTTTGCTGTGCTGTGAGCTAGTAAAACATACAATCGTTTTACTATTAAAAAATAAACAAAAGATCGGTTTCGCCAATGCTTTTTTTTTGTGATAGTGTTTTGTGGATAAGCACTGCGACATTGATTACATTAATAAAGGGGTGATATATTGTCTTAACCCTTCTAAGAATGATATCCAGCTGCTCCAGAGGTGCCAGAGGAGGAGCGCCGAGGATGTTTGATGAGGTGTTGATTGTTGGTGTCATCAATACACTTGGTTATTTGTCCCTTGTGAAGCACCTGCAGTGCTTGTCATCGCCATGAAGAATCTTGGCTGACAGTCAAAGCCCTGGACGTGGAGGAGGTTATGTTATTTTTCACGCCCATTAAAACCCAATAGATCAGAATTTATCAGGTACGATAAATAGCACCAATTACAATTTTTGCCCAAAAACGTGTCATAAATGAGTATTTTGGTGCTCAATAGGCATTTACAGGGCCTAACATTCATAATAAATGCAAATCATACTATGATATGGAGTCAACACACTACACCACACACAGATAGAGTGTGACAGAACAGCAAACGTGTGGGAGAAGGAGAAGAGAGCTTGGATGAAGGGGTTAGAACAGCATCTTGGTTCCACTTTTCCTAGAGTGAAGAGAGGGTTTGGGAACCAATGAGGACTGGTTCCCAATGTTATGAAGAGAGGGCAGCAGCTGCTGGGTGCCGTGGAGAGGCAGCAGAAGGGGTGGAAATCTCTGATTTGTTGACAAGAGCTAGATTTAGCCAGCAATTAAAAAAGGAGAAGAGGGCAGGCCCCGCTCTCCCATCCTCAATCGTTGGCTAATTAACCCCAATGAGATCTCTATTGATTTGAAAAGAGAATAAGAGGAGATTATTGATAAGGGCATCCAGAGTCCACACTCATGAATCAATATGAAATGACACAGGGCCGTGTGCAGGCACAGGCCACCTAGGCCACAGTGCCTCCTGTGGGGGTGGGGAAGGAGGCGGCAGCAGGGCCACACCTGGGGACCTGCAGCATCTGAGGCCCCTGTTCATAATTTTAGGATTATCAAATGTCAAAAAAAGGAGAACATTCTAAAACCTGGAGCCCTGTTGCCCTGGTCAGGCGCTGTCTGCTCGTTTCATGCTGCGAAGCCCTTCGCATTTTTTTAAAATTAAAGGGGCATATCAACAACAACCGGCGATAATTATCGCTCAGCGCTCTTAGCGTGAGGATAATTATCGCCGGCTAGTGTGAATTTTTATCGCTGAGATAGCGTGCTATTAGCAACACTTATCTCAATAGCGATAAAAATCTACACGCTAACAGGCTAACGTGAGATTATCGCTGGAAACCCAGCGATAATCACACGTTACCTTGTTGATAGGGACAGGCAAACTTAGCCATGATATCCTCCTTCCATAGGGTATCATGGCTAAGTCTGAAAATTAGCAGACGTAAAAAAGCAGCGTTAACCGCGGTTAGCGCTGCTTTTTTTGTCTCTAACAGGGTTAGCGACATTCTTGATAATAGGAGAAATGTCGCTTAGCGACATTTCTCCTATTATTTTACTCTGGAACGCCCCCTTTGCATCTCATTAGAGATGCAAGGGGAAGCGTAGAGTAAAAGGGTGCTAACATGCAAGTTTGCGTGTTAGCACCCTGTTGTTGATAGGGCGCTAGTTTTATCTCTCCTTTTTTGGCTTTTAAAGCCAAAAAAGCCGAGATAAAGCCCTTGTTGATATGCCCCTAAATTCTTTTTATTGGCGATGGAACAGCCGACCCGCGCTTTGAATGCTGTCAGATCAGCGGGTCAGAAATCCCGGCGTGAAAGTTTCTGCATGTGAGACATAATGCAGATTTCAGTGTACTCTCCAATGAAAAGGGTCACTCGTCTGCAGGTGAACGAGAGGCTGTGTTTGGAGCCCATTTCCCACACGCATTGAACATAGAAAAGAAAAGTGTCTTTAAATCATATCTCAGAACAGCACAGCACTTGTGTGTTCATTACAGCACCACTGTCTGAATGCGCTAGAGACAAAATCCATCCCACATCCCGGAAGCAGCACGTGATACAGCGGACACAACCCACCCCAGGAGCAAAAACACCAATCAGCACTTTCATTCACCCAAGAAACATTCACATTCACCTTGAATCTGTGCTGCATTCTGTATACAAAGCTTACTGCGCTCGAGTCTATGCGCGACTCGAGAGCGGCTTGGTGTTCAACATTCCCTGTTTAGAATTGTATTACTTTAAAGTTGTTTTTCGGGAAGCACTTACCTTGTTTTTATTTCAAATAAAATGTGGGAGTCTTTTTGTGTGTTGCCTGCACGTAGGTTGAGTCAGTTTCCCCAGACTGTCTGAGGCTTAGTTGGCACACGCAGTGGCCTCCTCTTCTATATGGCTAAATAAATGTAATATCCAACCCACCTGTGTCCTGAGCCTGGAAGGTCAGAGGGTCTGTTTCCCGTCACAATCTGAGCTCATCGCCTCTGGCCGAACCATCTTCTTGCTTGAGAGGCACAGCGAGTAAACTCATGGTAGGAAGCGCTATTAATGGAACAAGTTATCATTATGTTTTAAAATGTCAAAACTTAGAAGTAGCATGATGATGGATCCCAAGAGACTGGCACCAAAGGACCCCTGGACCCTCAGTGTGCTCTGATGTCATCACTTCAGTGACATGGTATCTCACTTATCCCACTTAAACCAAGTGTTGAAGGGGCTGTAGGGACCAGCGCCAAGCCACTAGTCCTTTTCAGAGACATCCATGGAGCACAGAGACGTCGCCCCTATTGTGGCTTCCACTGTCCATCAATGGCACAGAACTGAGCCGTGTGTGTGTGTAGCAAATGCCTCAGTGCATCATCAGTAGAGTTCACATATTGCACATCAGTTGTGACATGCCTCTCAACCCTGACATGTTACATGCACTAGTGTATAATCAACACACATGGGTTTTACAGTGCAACACAACCCTGGCATATTACATGCACTATTATATCATTGCACATGGGTCTTACAGTGCACCACAACCCTGACATGTTACAGACACTTGTATATAGCCTTACACACGGCTCTTACAGTGTACCACAATCCTGACATGTTGCATGCACCAATATATCGATACACATGGATCTTACAGTGCACCATAACCCTGACATGTTACATGCACTAGTATAATCAATTCACATGGGTGTTACAGTGTGTCGCAACCCTGACATTTTATAGACACTAGTATATAACCGTACACACGGGACTTAAAGTGCTCCAGAACCCTAACATGTTACATTTGCAGGAAGCTGGCTCTGTATATACTATACCCAAGTAAGGTATAGTGTGCACAGTGTCCAGTAGTTAGGCTTATCGGAGGGCAGTGCTCAGAATTTGTTGTACACACACAGGCAATAAATGATACACACACTCAATGACTAAATCCGAGACCAATGGTTTGTAAAAATATTACTTTTGGTATGTTTATTTTATAGAGCCAAAGATACTTTTATTTCATGTAAATAAATGTTGCTATACCAATGCTTCTCAATGCAAAAAATTGACACATTACATTTTCCAACAGTACAATGTTATCCTATAGGAGGAAATACAATCCGCAATATGCAGGTAAGTAAATGATTTACAATATTGAGGTTCTGGATAAAGAATCAGCACCAGGTATGATTCAGGTAGGTGACAAAACTGCACCAGAAGGGGCACTGAGATGGCCGGGGCAGAGGTCAAACTCGGGATCTGGTCAAATGTTATCCAATGGATAAAGGGTCAATCGAAGTGGAACTACTTGTAGGTATCATGCTTTGGTAACCCAGTCTCTGGAGATTAAGGTAATCATAGGGGGTCCACAAGGCAGCACCAAACTTAAACATCCAGCAGCACAGGGGCGGCCGGGTGCAGGGTGCCAACACAGCGTTGGGCGCAAAACTGCAAACCAATGGGGAATCTCAAACTTGGAAAAAGGCTGCAGGCTCATGTCAGGAGGCCGATCGATGGAAACCTACTGTGACACAGGTAAGTTGGGATGAGCTGGAGCATTGGGATACCATCCGTTGATCTCCCAAAGGCCCAGGGGCTCCGGGTGCAGCGATGTCCTTTGATGTCAGAAAACAGCTTACCGGTGCAGGTCGCATTTGGGGGGTTGTCGTGCAGAGGTTGCAGGCGTCGACGTGGAGTCCGGCAAGGGTCAACCAGCAGTGGACTGTTGCTTTGAATCGCTAGGGAACCTTTGCTAAACTGGTGGGCCACTTGCACTCGGGCCGTGGGTGTTGGGTGCAGAGATGGGCCGGTAGGCGGTTTATCGGTCCCTCAGGGCAGAGCTTCTTCTTCTTTAAAGTTGGTTTCTTCTGACAGGCCCACTGTCCATGGGAGATTTACAGACTTAGCTGAAGGCAGGCAGTCCTCCCATTGCTTGGAGCAGCGACATTACAGAGTGCAACAATTTATTTATTTATGAAGTTTTGTATAGCGCGAACGTGACCCTAGTGGGTATCAGAGTGCTTTACATGACAGGTACTAGTGTAACATTTGCTCTGACAAAACACAAAAAACAGGAAATACATGCCTGAGAATCAAACAGATCATGAAGTATAATAGTATAACACAGATTCGTCTAGAATAAAGACAGTAATAGGAGGGGATAATCCCCATAGTAGTCTGCTGACCATACATTATCAGTGAAACCGGTATATTGTCTTAAGGTAAAAACTTCTTCAGTAGAAAAGATTGGCTTCTTTTTTTAAGGAGGAGGTAGAGGATATTAGGTGAATATCCAGTGATAGAGATTTCCATATCTTGGGTGCAATAGCAGAGAATTCTCTGGCACCCGTTTTCTTTTTATGAGTACGTTGGGGTACAGAAGCAAGGTGAGCGCGCTTCATGAGTTTCTGCTGCCCCCTGATTTTTCTAGCTTTTGAGCCAGGTAGCTGGGGGTATTGAAGTGTAACGCCTTATGCGCCATGCAGGCAATTTTCAGCTGGATCCTTGCCTTATACGGTAGCCAGTTTAATTATTTTAGATCAGGTGAGATTTGTGTGTTTCTTCTAGTTCTAAGGACAAGTCTGGCTGTCGCGTTGAGGGATGCTCTTAGGGGCGCCAGTTCGTATCAAGGTAGGCCAGATAGTGTTGCACTACCATAATGCAGTCTGGGTAATACTAGGGCTTGAACCGTTTGTTTTAGGTCTTCTTGTGGTAGATAGGGTTTAAGTTTCCGCAGATGCTTAGTTGATGATTCGCTCCTTTAGTGGCTGCGCTGTTGTGATCCTGCATATTTAGGTGTTTGTCTAATTGTGATACCTAGTGATCTAGTGGAGTCTATGATGTGGGGAGAGAATTTGAGGACTGTAAGATGTTTCAACCAAAGATCAATTTTTGGGGTGTGTTTCGGTGGGGAGATCAGAAGAAATTTGGTTTTGGCAGCGTTTAGTTTGAGATGGTTAACCATGAACCACAGGTGTGTGTTTTGTAAGATGGAATTGAGGGATATTATGTCCTCTGGGGAGGAGATTTTGAGATACAGCTGAGTTTCATCAGCGTACATGTAGTATTGGATATTGGAAGATTTTAGGAGGTAAGCCAGAGGTTCAAGTTATAGGTTAAATAGAATGGGAGAAAGAGTAGACCCTTGAGGAATGCCAAGCGTGATTGCATGGGACTTTGTCAGCGATTGATTCATTTTTACCCCTAGGGATCTGTTTTGGAGGAAGGAAGCGAACCATTGAAGTACGACCTCTGATAGGCCTATCCTTTGCTCCAGTAAGTTCAATAGATTATCATGTTTGACGGTATCCAAGGCAGCCGATAAATCAAGCAATATCAGAAGGCATGATTCATTTTGATCCAGCCTTTTTAGTATGTCATCCACTATATGAGTAAGTGCAGATTCGGTGTTGTGATCTTGACGGAATCCTGATTGGTGTTGGTCGAGGAGTTGATATTTGATTATGTGGTTGCATAGTTGACTCTGAACACATTTTTCTAAGAGCTTTGCCAGGGTAGAGATGTTGGAGATGGGTCGGTAGTTGTTAGGCTCAGAGCAGTCTGCCATATGAGTCTGCTGGTTCCCTGCTGAGTCTTCTGGCATGTACTGGTCTCCAGCGGGTCTGCCTTTGGTTTATTACCTGTTACTACAGTACACAACTCTGCTAAAAGGCACTACTTCCTATCACTAACCTGATTGGTTTTATAAACTAGACCAGGGTGCAAGTCAAGGAAGATCTGCGAGTATCGAGTTTCGGCGCACATTGCATTGACTTTACTCTGTTTGAACGCTGGGCCAGTGAAAGGAATTTTGCGGGCACTTTTGTAAAAAGCGTAGCCTTTTTACAAAACTGCAGATTTTGTTATTTTTTTGAAAATTGCGAAATCCTGTAGGGTCTGATAAGCAGGGACCCAGCACTCTACTGTTAAAGTTGCATCGAAATCCAGGCAAAATGTGGGGGGAAGGCACTGCTTAGATGGAATTTTCACTGATAACCCCCTTCTAAGCTGGACAGGTACTCTGCCTATGGTCTGGTCTGATCATAAGGCTGTCCTATTCGACATCCAACTGCCGCATAAAAAGCTTCCTAAGGCACCCAGAGAACTCTATGTTAATTCGCCCTCGGAAGAAAGTTGAGGCTAGCTCTCTAAACTCGACTTTGCTAAAAATGCTACCAAATTTGTCTACTGATTCAGATCTAGCCACTGCACAATACCATGCCTGGCTCGACTCAGCTTTGACACAATTAGCCGCCCTAAACAGTGTCAACAAGCGAGAAGAACCCTGGTTTAATGACACCTTGAGAGCCCAGAAACAAATACTTTGCAAACTAGAGAGGAAGTGGAGACTTGAAGAAAACCCAACAATTGAACGGATTATAAGACGTCCCTTCTAACTTACAAAAAACTTACTGGGCGATGGCTCAATTGTTTTTCTAGGGAAATTTCAGCAGCAAACAGATGTCCGAAAAACCGTTTTGCTACAGTAAAAAAATTGGCAAAGTTGCCAGCTGCGCCTGAAACCAGCATTAGCCAAGATTCCTGCAACTGATTAGCAGAATCCTTTCAGAATAAAGTCAAGTCTTTTTTTGACTTATTGGACAGCAGGACAATCACTCGGCTCAAACATCGGCAGAGTATATAAAATCTCCTTTAACCTTTCCTGTTAAAACGCAGGATCCTTTTGACTCACCCCCCAGACCCTTTCTTCCTTCACCACTTTAACAGTGGAACAAACCACCAAACGTATTGCTGCTGAAATCTGGCTCTCCCTCTGACCCATGTCCTCCAAAAATTCTTCATTTTTTCCTACAAATTATAGCCATTCCACTGACGAGGATTTTTAATTCAATGTTCATCACAGCCACTTTCCTATGGAGTGGAAAAAAGCCTCTATACTTCCTTTGTTAAAAATACACAACCTGGATGCTAAGGCACCCCTTAATTAGAGACCGATCTCAAAACTTCCTTTTCCTGCAAAAGTAATTAAAAGAGCGATAAAACTGAAACTATCAGTCTTTATCAATGATAACACCATCTTGGATTCCTCTCAGTTTGGATTCCATGCTCAACACAGCACAGAGCTGGCTCTCATCACCGTTTCGAAGGAGCTCAAACAGATCTTAGACAGTGGGGGAACGCAGCTCTGATCCTCTTGGACCTGTCAGCAGCCTTTGATACTGTTAATCATGGGTTGCTGTGGGACCGGTTAAGTTCCATCAGTATCAAGGGCAAGGCATTGTCCCTTCTAGGCTCCTTTCTGTCCGAGAGATCTCAGGAAGTTGCTTTGAAGAACATTGTATCCCCCTTTCACACTGCCTTGCAGGGTTTCCCAGGCTCTTCTTTGAGTCCAACATTATTTAACCTCTACGTTTCTCCTCTTGCTAGCCTGGTAAGAAGTTTTGGCTCTGCCATCATGTCATATGCGGACAACACTCAGATCGTCGTCTCCGTGAGCAGCTCTGTCAGCCAGACAGCATCAAGGTTCTGTGACTGTATGAGCCACATCGCAAAATGGATGACAGACAATTGTCTGAAATGAAACGCTCTAAGACCGAAGTCTTGCTGATGGGGAATAATCCATCATTTTAGACAGATAATTGGTGGTCGGCTCAACTCGGCCCCTTACCTAACCCAGTGCACAAGGCTAAAAACCTTGGTGTTATTTTCTACACCATGTTGTCCTTTGAGGCATGAATCAATTCGGTCACCTCTGCTTGCTTTTTTATCATGAAAATACTGAGGACAATTCTCCCAGCAATACCTTTGGAATTAAGGAATCCGGTGGTGTCAGTGCTGATTCCCTCAAGACTGGACTATGGCAACGCCCCCTTCTCCAGTGCGTCGAGGCGCAGCATTAACAAACTTCAAACATCCCAGAATGCAGCAGTAAGAATACTGCTGGGCATTCCTAAATTTGATTCAGTCTCCACTGCCCTTGCCCAACTCCACTGGCTTCCTGTGGGCAAGAGGATTCAATTTATGTCACTATGTGTCGCGTTCAAATCTCTCTACAATATGGGGCCCACACAGCTGAAGACAGTTTTAAAGCCATACTTTCCAACCAGAGCCCTTAGATCTGCCGAATTGCGAAATGTAACTGTTCCTAGAGTTAACAAGGTTAGATGGGGAGGAAAGAGTTTCTCGGCTACAACTGCCAGCCTCCTTGCCTCCCCTGCTGAAGAAAGAATCCAATCTCCTCAATTTTATAAAGGGCCTAAAAACGTGGCTGTTTACAGCATATTTCCCCCTCTTTGTTTCACTCCGTTTCAGTAGGTATAAAAGGCAGCGCCTACACACCCCAAGGTATTTGCCGCGCTTTTCAAATTACTCATCATCATCATCACAGAAACCCACTTTCCTACAACATCCACTAGTGTATCGATATACATGGCTCTGACAGTGCATTACAACAGTGACATGTTACGTACACTAGTATAATCAATACACACAGGTCTTACAGCTCACCACAACCTTGACATTCTACATACACTAGTATATCCCATCACACATGGGTCTAACATTGTACTACAACCCTGATATTTTACATGCACCTGTATTATCAATACACATAGGTATTACAGTGCACCAAAACCCTGACATGTCACATACACTAGTATATACCATTACACATGGGTCTCACATTGCACCACGGCCCTGACATGTTACATGCACTGATATGATCACTACACACTGGTATTACAGTTCACCACAACCATGGCATGTTACATGCACTAGTATTTCATTACCCACGGGTCTTACAGTGCACCACAACTCTTCATCTTACATGCACTAGTATAATCAATCCATGCGGGTCTTGCAGGGCACCACAACCCTGGCATGTTACATAACATGGATGTGCACGACTCTCACAGTGCATCACAACCCTGACATGTTCTATGCGCTAATATATCAATACACACGGGTCTTACATTGCACCACGGCCCTGACATGTTACATGCACTAATATGATCACTACACACTGGTATTACAGTTCATCACAACCCTGGCATGTTACATGCATTAGTATTTCATTACACACGGGCCTTACAGTGCACCACAACTCTGCATATTACATGCACTAGTATAATCAATCCATACGGGTCTTGCAGGGCACCACAACCCTGGCATGTTACATAACCCTAGCATATGGATACGCACGGCTCTCACAGTGCACCACAACCCTGACATGTTATATGCACTAATATGATCACTAAACACTGGTATTACAGTTGACCACAACCCTGGCATGTTACATGCACTTGTATTTCATTACACACGGGTCTTACAGTGCACCACAACTCTGCATCTTACATGCACTAGTATAATCAATCCATACGGGTCTTGCAGGGCACCACAACCCTGGCATGTTATATAACATGGATGCGCACGACTCTCACAGTGCATCACAACCCTGACATGTTATATGCGCTAATATATCAATACACAAGGGTCTTACATTGCACCACAACCCTGATTAAATTATGTGTCCTAGGCAAATCATTTTAAATCAGAAAGCCTCATTTTCCTTGTGTTCCCAATTTGAAATCACCAAGAAGTCATTCCGTTCAGAGTGTGCCCTGCACAAAATCGTCACTCCTGTGTGGTTTGAAGGGAATAATGCTGCTCTACATACATCAAGAACAGTGTCCATATATACAATGCACATTACAAACTTATACCTCGCTGGGCTACCACATGGCAACGTCATCGGGGCGCAGAAGCATGTGTAAAGTCGTGGGTTATTGGGCCTGCAATGTAAAGAAGCCACATTGACACCTGTATGCTGTATTAGTGGTCAGCCTTTTACTTAACCACGCCCAGCGCGCTGGCCTTTTAATCAACTATCTCACGTGGTCTCGACATCCGTCGAGCGTACCTTAACTATCGCACTATCGAGGGGGTAATTGAGTGTGTAACCTCCCCTGCTATTGTGAGAGACGTGGGCTGTCCCACTGTCTCTCGCGATATTACATTCCTCCTTTACCAGGAGACAAAACTGAGATGAACACAATCTCAAATCATAAACATAAACTCTCAGTCCTGACCGTTGACGACCGGTCGAATTATAACAAAAATGGAACAGTCTTACTTGGGAGCTGGTGGTAGCTGCTCACCCTGGCTGCGACCCGACCTTCGATCACTGACTAGCCACTGGTCACACAGTCCTTATACTTCTGGGAAGGCTTGGGGCAGGGCCGGAGGTAGTACCGGCCTTGGCTGTTCCGCTGCTGCGAGTCTGGAGGCTGGTCGACTGGATCGCAGGTGGAAGTCAGACTTTGACCTCCTCCGGACTCTTGGGATGGTGGCGGCGAAGATGGTAGGTTGGCAGAGCGGTCCGGGGAGCCTGATTGCCCACGTTCTGTCATCCTGCTACTAGGAGTTGCAGGTCCAATTCGGGGCATCTCATCCTGATCAGGAAACTCTGAGGCGTCGCATCCTTCAGCGGGCGGAATTTTCTTAAAGAATGATACATTGCGGGTGACTGTCTCTGATCCTCGCTGTGCAGTCATAATGGTGCCAATGACAGTCCATGGGTGCAGTTCGAACGGTGTCTGGAACTTTCCTCCGGGGTGTCGATCTTGCATGAGTACCTGGTCGCCCACAGCAATCGGGCTTTCTTTGGCACGTCTCTTCTGAGACGCCGCTTCATTGGTTTTTTGTCGCCTGAGGTCCGACAGATTCGGGAGACTCACAGCTTCCTCCCACGTGGAGTGATGGGGAATAGTGTCGGTAACTACTCGGCAAAACACAGGCGGCTTGGAGATATGCCCGTGGTGCAGTGGGGAGTGAGCCGGTATTCCCGGAGAAATTGATACACAGCTCGTTCTAGGTTGAGTCCTTCTGCTAGCGCGATCTGGATAGTCTTATTCAGCGTTCGCATCAGCCACTCTACTTCGCCATTGGCCTGGGGCCACCGTTGCGTGATTTTCCGGTGCTTTATTCGGTGGGACGCTAGGTACTCGGCTACTTCCATGCTGGTGAACGGTGGTCCGTTGTCGGTCCGGAGCTCTCCAAAAAGTCCTTGAGTGGCTATCACCTTTTCTAGTTTAGGGATTACTACTGCGGCGGACGTTGAGGAAATGAACTCTACTTCCGGATACCTGGAAAAGTCGTCGACAATCACCAGCATGTGTCGCCCCCCTGGTAGGCTGCCGAAATTCGCACTGACTCTGTCCCATGGGCTGCCCGGGGCTGCTTCGGTGATCACCGGTGCTGGCCTGCTTGGGAGACTCGTGGCGAGGCATACGGGGCAGTGTTGTATTAGTGACTCTATTTGGTGGTCCAGGCCGGGAAACCAAACCTTACTCCGAAGCCGGTTCTTGGATTTGACGATCCCCTGATGTGCTCCGTGGGCGAGGAGAGCCGCTTGCTTGGTAAGGCTTGCGGGTAGAACCAGGCGTGGACCACGCAGGAGACAGCCCTCTGCCGATACTGACAGCTCTTGACGGACTTGGTACAGTGATTTCAGCGTAGCTTGGGCTGCTGCTGTCCGTAGGGGCGACAGACTTTGTAGAGGCTGCCAGTCTCCTGAATAGACTGCTTGTATTGCCATTTGGAGGCAGTCGTCGTCTTGGGTCGCTGCTATGACTTCTTGCAGTGACATCGGGAGGGGTCGGGACCGCTCAACTATAATCTTCCGTGGCGGCCGCTTCCGCAGATTCTGGAGGGGTGGCTGGCCGGGCATGCCGTGACAGGAAGTCAGCTGGGTTCCGTGTGCATGGTTGGTATTTCACTTTCAGCTGGAACTCTTGTAGCTGCAGTATCCACTTCTCGATCCGTGGAGGGGGACGAGACGAAGAACCTTGGAAAAGTGGAACCAGTGGCTGGTGGTCGGTAATGACAGTGAACGGATGGCCGTACAAGTAGATGTGGAAATTGCGGCATCCCCAGAGAATGGCTATGGCCTCCCTTTCGATTTGCGAGTAGCGCTGTTCGGTAGGCGTTAGTGTCCTGCTTGCATAGGCAACTGGTGCCCAGTCTCCGCAGCCTTAGCGCTGTGTTAAGGCGGCACCGAGACCGGTGGGGCTGGCGTCTACTACCAGCTGGGAGTAATGGCTCGGGTCAAAATAGACATGGGTTGTATCCGCGGACAAAGCAACCTTGGTCTGCTGGAACGCTTGCTCTTGTGCTGGGCCCCAGGTCCAGTGGGCGGTGGTCTTTGTGAGCTCTCGCAGTGGACCTGTCAAATCCGATAGGTTCTTGATGAACCGGCCGCAATATGTGACCATGCCCAAGAAGCTGCGGACTCCTGTCACTGACGTAGGGGCCGGCGCTTCTTGGACGTCCTTCACTTTGGTGGGATCAGGCCCGATGCCTCTGTCTGAGAAGCGATATCCGAAGAAGCTTATGTCCCGGTGTAAGAACTCGCACTTTTCCCTGTGGAGGGTTAGACCGCAGTCTCTGAGGCGTTTGAACACCGCGTTGAGGCGGAGGATGTGTTCTCCTAGAGAGGGGGCGTGGACCAAAATATCATAGCTCACGTTGAGCACCCCTTCCAGCCCCTGCAGGACAGTTCTGATGATGTTTTGGAACACTTCGGCTGCGCTGGAGATTCCGAAGTTAAGGCGTTTGTAGCGCCACAGGCCTGCGTGGGTGGAGAAGGTCGTGATCGGGCGAGAGTCCGGGTGGAGAGGGACTTGATGATACCCAGATCGGAGGTCCATCTTCGAAAACCACTTTGACCCCGCGAGTTCGCCTATGATGTCATAACCGTGGGTGTTAGCTGGCGTTCTCGTTTGATGGCGAGGTTCGGAATCCGCATGTCGATGCATATGCGGACAGCGTCTGGCTGCTTCGGTTTATTCACAACCATGATGGGGGACACCCACGGGGTGGGACCTCTTACTCGTTCAATGATTCCTGCCGCTTCCAGCATGCGGAGTTCTGTCTTTACCTTTGGGCGGAGGTGAAAGGCAATCCTCCTATTTCTGAGAGCCACGGGGGCTACTGACTTGTTGCTGTGCAGACAGACTGCTGGGCCCTTGAGGCATCCGATCCCATCAAACAGAGGTGCGAACTCCGATATTAACCTGTCCAGATCATGTGCCTGTACAGCGAAGGCAAAGTGAATAAGGCGTAGTTCTTGGGCGGTGCGACAGCCGAGTAGAAATCCCGACCCTTCTCTGGAGACGTAGATCTTGGCCGACTGACGGATGTCGTTGTGCGAGATCTCAGCTTGGAACACTCCACACATTCGGAGGGGGGTGTGGGTCCCAAAAGCGTACACTTGGACGTTGGTGCTGCGGCGCGCAGGCGGATTGGGTAGTAGTCTGTAGGCGCTGAAGGCCATAAGGTTGATCATGGCGCCCATGTCGATGAGTGTCGCCACAGGATGTCCCTGCACGTTGATGGTGCACATGGGTGCTTGGGGGAAGCAGAGAGGGCATGTAGCATGTGCAGCACGTGTACGGTGGCGGCTTCATCTTCGTCCATGGTTTCGCTCGAGGAGTCCCCTGGGACAGGCTCAAGTGCACATACTTGACGAGTTGGGCCTTGCGACTGTCATGAAGACCTTGAGCGACAGACTTTGGAGAAGTGATTGACTTTTCCGCATGCGCTGCGCGTTTTCTCTTGAGCTGGACAGGTGCCGTCGTGCGGGAGTGGGCCTCCGCACCATCCGCAGAGGCGGACTTTGGGATTCTGTCCAGATCCTTGGACCGAGGGCTTTCTGGGTCTCTGCTGCGGGCCTCGTGGATTAGGACGAATAGCGCAGACCGGTTCTTCTTTGATGGCTACCGTAGCTTTGTGTTCCATATGGGCCGCCCTGGCCTTGGACAATTCTTTGGAGCGTCCTAGGGTCAGTATGTCCATCATTGCCATGTTCTGTTCTTCGAGAATGCGCTCGCGCAGTTTTGAGGAAGCACACCCCTGGATGAATTGTGCTCGCACCTCATCGTCCTCAACGGGGAGGGTGCACATGCTTGCGAGCTCCTTGAGGCGGGCATAGAATACGTCGACCGACTCCTCCGGGAGCTGTTTCGGCTGGCGGAGGTGGAACCGTTCGTAGTCTGGGTTGGCATACGGCTCGAAATGCGCAGTGATGGCATCGCGCAACGTGGCATAGGTCTTTGGGGGCCCCGCTTCCTGGACCTTCTTTGCGATTTTGTGAATGTCAGCACCGCCAAGGCGAAGGAGCATGGACCGCTGTCGTGGAGCTTCTATCTCCGCAGCTTCGAAGAATGTCTCCAGCCGCTCTACCGCGCGGCTTGGGAAGGCGGCGGGCCCTTGACAGCGAAGGGCTCTAGATGCGGGACGGTAGTCATGGCGGCACTCCTTTGGACGAACACCGGGGTGCAGGGGGGCTGTCCAGCTGCGGCTGCAGGGCACCGGAGCATTGCCAGCAGGTGGCGACAGTGGTGTGGAACCACGTGGCGTCTCGGCGGCTGGCGTCCAAATGGCAGGAGGTGGCGGTAGGGGGGCCGGACAGGGCGCGTGCACCACGGTCTGCTAGGACTCCACCGCAGCCGGGGGTCGCGTAGCAATGGCTGCCACTCGGTCCTGTGCTAGTACGAAGAGAGGCTGTCCTGATGTGGGGGCAGCAGAGCACTGTGGGGCACAGCGTGTGTGCAGACTGACTCTCAGGTGCAGGTGCTCCTGACTTTTGAAGACAGATTTATTAATGTGCTACACATGTAAGGTGGTGCAGGAGAAGAGGGCAGCAGAGTGTTCTTCCCTTGGCTTTTATGTTGCGCAGTTCCTAGGGCCGGCTGATATGCAGATTTCCCCCCGAGGGAAGATTAGCTTGGTGCGATGGCCTGAAGCGGCTAGAGGGGGCAGTAGAGCGGCAGCGAGCGCTTACCGCATCGTTTTGTGCACTCCCAGAGGCACACCGGCACACGCGCTCCAGCGCTTCCTCACATAGCGTGCTCCCGGCGAGCACCGACGAACAGGTAGAGGCCGCAGGCACAGGCAGGGGCCACCGGCAGATGTCCGCGCTGAGCGAGGCACACTAGCGGAAGCTGCACCACGGAAGACGGTGTGTGGAGGTAGCGGAGAACAGCACGGCGGGTCGGAGGTAAGACAGCGGCTAGCTGACACCACCTCGCCGCCAGTGTAAAGTCGTGGGTTATTGGGCCTGCAATGTAAAGAAACAACACTGACACCTGTATGCTGTAGTAGTGGTCAGCCTTTTACTTAACCACGCCCAGCGCACTGGGCTTTTTATTAACTACATCACGTGGTCTCGACCTCCGTCGAGCTCACCTTAACTATCGCACTATCGAGGGGGTAATTGAGTGTGTAACCTCCCCTGCTATTGTGAGAGACATGGGCTGTCCCACTGTCTCTCGCGATATTACTGCATGGTTGAACTTTCGAAGTTTACCTTCAGAAAAGTAATTTTTAATAAGTGTCACGCATGACACTGCCATAAGAATACAATTAAATGAAAATCAAATGTTAAAGAAATAAGCTTTTTTTAAATAAAAATGTATTGTGTCGTCGATCATGTTTTCCATGACGCTTGCTGATTAATATTAGGGGTGGGCGGAATTTGCAAAATTCACTTTCACAAATTATCGCGAAAATGTAAAAAATCTCCGCAAACACGCAGAAATATCGCGAAGATGCGGAAGTTTTTTTCCCGCCCGTTCGCGTTATTTTCTGCGTGGTCGTGGCTCGCCAACTTACTCATGCGGTTGCTCACGGGCGCGGCCATCTTGTTTCCACTTGTCTCGCGGTGCATGATCGCGAGAAGAAAGACGTGATCGCGCGATGAATGACGTTACTGCGGGTCGCGAGACAGCGCAAATGGCTACCAACAATCCAACATCTTATAGAGAACGCGACCAGATCGGGAAAACTTGTCGGCGAACGCGGGGATTCAGGTAAGGCGATCGCGCGCAGGCGAGAATGTATTATTTGACAGCGCGAGCAAGCAAAAAATTTCCGGTAAAATGCGGATTGCGGAAATTTTGACATTTTCGCGCTCTGCGCGGAACGCAAAAATGTCAAATTATAGCAATTTCCACGAGCGAAACGGAATTTTAGCCCAGGCCTAATTAATATACAGTCTAAATCTCAGGATAGCTCAGCTCCGGTCTGATCTCCCGGGGACGAGGCAGGCCATGGCTCAGCTCTCTCTATGAATCTGCTGGCTTGCTCCTGTTTTAGCCCCCACCCCAGGCCCCCTTGTCTTTCTTCTAGAGGGCAGGGCAGGCTGTCAGTTTGCATTTTGTTCCTGTTAGAGCCTGCTCTGATCGGTCAGCGCCTCATAGTTCAGATTTACCAAACAGGGCTCTGGAGCTGCTTGCTGTGATCCTGTGTGGCTGATGCCTCTTTGGTCCGCAGTGTCACTTGCCGCCACAGCTCACGGTAAGGACATTATGAAAATAGATGGGAGTTTTGACGAGAGCGAAGCTGTATAAATTGATTACTTTGCACATTTAATTTCATCAAAGATTAATAAAACCTGTGTGCAGTACTCCATTTTTTTCCTCATGTGATAAATGGCGTGTTTGATTAGATTTGTTTTCATAATTCTACTTCTGTCCTTTCTACATTCATCTCCCTCTGCTCATTTTGGTCTGCAACTTTCAGAGCCAATACAAGTGCCCAGTGGATGAATAAAGTTATGTTATGCTATTCTATGTTATGTTATGTTACGCCACATTACATTATGTTATGCTATGTTATGTTATGCTACGCTACGTTATGTTATGGTACATTACGTTATTTTAGGTTGCATCATGTTATGTTATGTTACATTACGCTGCATTACACTATGTTACGTTATGTTATGCTATGTTAAGCTATGTTACATTATGTTATTCTTCGTTACATTAAGTTATGCTATGTTACGTCATGTTATGCTAGTTTACACTACACCATGTTATGTTACACTAGGTTATGCTACGTCACGTTATGCTCTGTTACATTATGTTATGTTATGGTAGCTCAAGTTAAGTTATGTTTTGTTATGTCATGTTATCTTATCTTATGTTATGTTAGCACAACTTGAGTAATGGATATGGTTCGTTATGTTATGTTATGCTATTGGTCTTTGCATATGGCACCTTCTGCCTTTAAGCTTTATTACATAAAATGCATTACATGAAGTCAGAATTAATTGTCTGTAGGTTCTATCCTAGGAGATCCTGATGATAAAACAATTGACACCTGAGACCAGGTAAACGGGTCCTGCTACCTCGGAAACCACCTATTAGACGCCAACGCCTCGTTCAAGTCTAGTAAGCGCTATGTAATCACAATTACAAAAAGTCAAAGTATCAGAACCATCAAGAGAGGATTAACTAAATGTAATAAATCTTTTGCTGACACCTCGCTGCTGCCCTCTGTGATTACTTACAATGTGAAGGTTAGTCAACATATGGGACCACCATTGGGCGGCGTGACCGGGTTGACTCATTGAACCCAATCAAATGCCAGCTATGAAACATTGCACTAGGTTTAAGACCACTAGTACCAAAACAGACAGTTAGAAGGGAGCCACACATATTTTCCACGAAAGCGAGGGCACTGCATATCTTGAAGTGACTTCTATATAATGATATATTAAACAAAGCACTAAAACAGAAGACCCAGAGACACATAGGTAGTGATCCCTTCACCCTATAAAAACATCTGAACAGTAAAGGGCCAGCGCATCTTAGGAGTAACTACACCAACACTGCAACCTGTTTTTAAAACCAGAAGGTACATGGCTAGGTCTAGAGTGAATGTATACGGCTGACTCACTTGGCGAACCTTGACTCTGAGACAACCAATGACAACTACACAATGCACAACATCAAACCCATCTCCCAGCTTCACCTGAACCTCGGTACTGAACTGGTCACCATGAGCTGTTTAACTTCTAGTGCACTAGTTATGGGGTTACTCTGTCCACTTCGGTAGTTTCCGAGGTTGGACTTTGTTCCAGAATTCTGAAGTATGTATATTTTTAGATGTAAATAAACTTCTTTAAGGAGCTCAAATGTATCCAAAACGAAGAAGGTTTTTCCCGAAATATTGTCTTGGAGGAAAATGCAATAGAACAGAAACAATTTAGCTGTTTCTATATTTATCAGTGTTTTAGCGCCATTTGGTGTGAAAAGCCTTCAGTATTTCAGTTGGGAACACAATGCGAAAGATAATAGCTGTCAAATCACAGCGAAGAAGTCCAGAAGCAATCAAAAGCCTTTGCATGGAAGCAGAGTCTGTGGTTTAGGAGAAGCAGAACGTGTTGTTAGTGGGCGTCTCTGTACTTTCTGTGCATTTTAATAGAACACTTTGTGAAAATAACTTTGTTAGAACACTGAAATATTTCCAGTCTTTATTTAATCATTTCATATGTGACACAAATGCCCATAGGTGGGTGTCTCGCTCACTGTGCCACTGGAACCAAGCTGAACCTGGCTACCGAGCTCCAATTAGGAGAAACCAGTCTTGAGTTGCTTATGTTCTGGTTCAGGGAAGACTTCATCAGGCAGCTTGGGCTTCACTGTTCGTACTGGAGCAGGGTCAAGACTGATTGCATATGGGCAGGTCCAAACTGAGGTGGCATGGGGAGCAAAAGAGCAATGGGTTGGAATGCTACCTGAGCGATTGACAGTGATTAGACTTGTTGCAGGCATCTTCCCATCACCTTTTGTGCATTGGCAGCCTGGCCAATGCCATACCTGTTGCCAAAAATGGTGTGAGCAAAGATTGCCTGTAGATCATGCACACAAGCTCAGCTGCATGTTGTTTAATATTGACATATCTAAACACTCATGTCACACTGTATAACAGAAGGTCTTACATATAGTCTTGAGAATATTGTGTTCCCTTTCATCCTGAGACCTTTGTGCTATCACTACTATGGCAACTGGCTTCTGTAGCAGTTTAGCATCCTAGAATCCTGAGATTTCAACCCAAAATCCCCATTCCTAAGCTGAATTCTCTTTGGCGATCAATGGTTATAGGTAAGCCAGGTCTCCATGTTTTTTCCACATGGAGTTTCCCTTTTCTGGTGCTTTTATGTTTAACTTCACAGGGCAATCTCTGTGTACTGACTGAGGGCAGGCAAGGGTAGCTTAGAACATAGGTATAACATTACAGCAATAATTGTAGAGAAATGGCAAAAACTTGCAGGCAAAAAGTATAATATGGAAGAATGAAAACTTAAGATGACTACCATTGTCAAACGAATAAAACCAAAGATGAAGGCAATAGTGAAAGGTTGTACCCTGAAACCAAAGAGCATTTTTATTTTTCAGAGTAAAGAGAAAGTTAGAGGAAGGAAAAAGAAGAAAGGAGGGAAAAGAAAGGAAAAGAAAAGAAAGAAAAAGAAAAGAAAACAACATCATTATCAGATATCATATGTAAAACTAAAGAGGTACAAACGTTATATTATTCTGTGAAAACAGAGTAGGAGCCATACATGAACTTATATGAACAATATAAGAGAAAAGAAACAAAATACTCATGGTGGTTGATAAGCGAAAGAACTGTCTTTGTTGTGTAATGCAGATGCAGATAGATAGTTGGTGAGTGGAGACCAGAAGACTTCCTTTCGGAGAAGTTGCTGAGATGTGATGGCAGAAGCTCTATCCAGTCTGTGGTGATAGCAGAGAAGGTTCCACCAAGCAGAAAAAGAGACCTTTGTGACATCCTTCCAATTAGATGTAATTACCTGAAAGGCAATAGCAACTAACATATCCACAGAAATGCCCACCCTGCGGGATCCAAATAGGGGTGGGCGGAATTTGCGAAATCCACTTTCGCAAATTATCGCGAAAATGTTAAAAATTATCGCAAACACGCGTAAATATCGCGAAGATGCGGAAGTTTTTTTTTTTTTCACGCATGTTCGCGAGATTTTCTGCATGGTTGCGGCTCGCCAACTTACCCATGCGGTTGCTCGCGGGCGCGGCCATCTTGTTTTCAGTTGTCACGCGGTGCATGATCGCGAGAAGAAAGACGTGATCGCGCGACGCATGACGTCACTGCGGGCGCGAACTGTCGCGAGACAGCGCAAATGGCTAAAAACAATTCAACATCTCATGGAGAACGCGACCGGATCAAGAAAACTTGTCGGCGAACGCAGGGATTCAGGTAAGGCGATCGCGCGAGAATTTATTATTTTACAGCGCGAGCAAGAACCAAATTATCGCAAAGCTGCGGAATGCGGAAATTTTGACATATTCGCGCTTTCCGCGGAACGCGAAAATGTCAAATTATCTCAATTTCCGCGAACGGAACTAAATTTTAGCCCAGGCCTAGATCCAAACCAATTAGCAGAATTACTTCTAAATAATATGGAGTAAATGTCAAACGGAAAATTAATAGAACAAATGGGTGAGATTGATTCACAAAACTTAGTCCAAAACAGAGTTATGCTGGGGAAAAAAAATGAGTGTATAAATGAGCCAGGGGTGTTTTTACAGGACTAGAAATTCGGAGATAGATCTGAACTATACTTGGAAAGAGATAAGAGAGTTAGAAATAACCTCTGATAGAAATAATAGAGGGTCTGAGTAGTGCTGGCAGTGCAGAAATTGAGGTGAATGCGAGCCCAAATAGAGTTCCATGTATGAATAGAGAGGGTATGCTGCAAATCGGATTCCCATAAAAGTTCAACTTTATTCTTGGGGCGGTTAGGAGAGGAGAAATGAAGATATTTGTAAATATGAGAGACCTGAAGGGAAGGAAAGGTGGACAGAGGTTCTAAAATGAGGTCAAAAGCGGAGGGTGGAGATCTGGAGAGGAGAGAAAACTGATTAGATAAAAGCAATCTTAAAGATTCATACGTAAGGAGTGAGGAGACAGGTAAGCCAAACTTAGATTGAACTTCCTGGGGAGAATAAAAAAAGCGAACCATGTATTAAATGTTTAATCGGGAAGATCCCTTTGGCCTCCCAGTTTTTAGAGAAAATAGTATGATTGGACAGTTTAATGGATTTATTATGCCAAAGAGGTGAGTCCAGAAATATTTATAGAGGAGTATGAGATTTGCGCTTAACCGGATGAAAGGTTAAAATAAATTGTGAAATTGCCGGGTAGTTAAAAGAGCGATGGGTGAAGTTGGTTAACGAGGAAAAAGGGAAAGGGTGAAACAAGGATGCCTCCAATTTATGCCAAACAGATGCAGGATTGTCTTCTGAAGAGGACAAATAAGGTAACACTTGACAAATTAAAAAGGAGGAGTGATATTTTTGAAAATTGGAAAAAATTGACGCCTCCCCGATCCTTAGGAGCACACAGAAAAGATAAAGAAATATGGGCTTTCCGACCATTCAAAAGAAATTTACTCAAAACACCATTCAGGGTTTTGAAAATATTTAATGGAACTTTCACTGGTAACATGGACAGATAAAAGTTGATAACAGAGAGCATCATATTTTTGATTATGTCCAGTCTACCCCACCATGATAAAAAAAGGGGGGGACCATCTTCCTACCATGTTATTTACTTTTAATAACACATCTTCCAAATTAAGCTGAACTGTTCTCACAATTGAAGAAGAATATTTAATTCCCAGGCAAGTGATGCAATTGATATTCCATTTGAAATCAGTCCCATCAAACATGCTTTTTAAACATTATTTGTTTAATGGAAGCACTTCGGATTCAGAAAAATCTAACTTGTAACCAGACAAGGCAGCGTAGGAGGATAGGAGATCTGTGAAGTCGGGCAAAGAGATAGAGGGATCAGAAATGTATAGCATGATATCATCCACATAAGAGGTGAATTTGACTTCAATTGCCTTGTGTTTGAAACATCGAAAAGTGGATGAATGACGCAAAGAATGAAGAAAAGGTTCAAGAGAGAGGATAAAGAGCAAGGGAGAAAGAGGGCAGCCTTGACGAGTACCTTGTTGCAAAATAAAGTAAGATTGAGATCCGTTAACAAAAACTGAAGTAGTTGGGGAGGAATATAGCAAATTGATAAGGGACAGGATAGAAGGGCCAAAACTATGCCTTTTGAGGGCGCGCATCATGAAAAGCCAAAGAATACGATCAAAAGCTTTCTCCGCATCGAGGGTTATGGCTGCAACAGGGGAGGAACTCTTAGATGCTAGATGAATAATATTAAGAGAAGTTCAAGAATTATCAGCCAAAGTCTTTCCCTTAACAAATCTCGTCTGTTCAGAACCAATCAATTCTGGAAGTACCTGATTAATACAGAGGGCCAGTACTTTAGTGAAAATGTTACAATCTAAATTGATTAATGAATTGGGGCGATAATTGGCACACAATGAAGGATCCTTATCTTTTTTTGGAATTAAACAAATCAGAGCCTTGAGAAAAGACCCTCAAGCCTCATTGTGAGAAACAAAATATTGAAAAAGAGATAAAAGATGAAGCAAAAAGATGAGAGAAACAGGAATAAAATTCAGCAGTAAAGCCGCCGGGCCAGGGGCCTTATCTTTAGGTAACTTAGTCACGGCTGACTCAATCTCAGAAAGAGACATATCTATATCCAATATAGAACAATCAAGAGGGGGAAAGCTGGGGGGTAATGAATCAAAAAATTAATCGAAGGCAGCGTCAGAAGGGTAGGATTCAGGGGTATACAGGGTCTTATAAACGTTCATTAGGCATTTCAGTATCTCTTCATTTGTAAAGTGATTAACACCACTGTCATCGATGATTTGAACTATTCTAGTTCTTTGGGACTTGATCTTCAAATAATTCGCCAGCAGTCTATCAGCTCTATTGCGACCGCCATACAATTTGGAATACATTTTTAGTAACTTCCCGGAAGCTTCCTTAGTGGATTTTCTATTAAAGTTTAGTTTTGCTTGGACCAAATTCCTAAGAGTAACTTCATCATTGGAAAAAAAATATGTGTGTTCCAATTTCTTAATGGAAGACAAAATGGAGGCAGACTCCTTACAATATTGATTCTTTTTAATAACAACATAGTCAATGATAAAGCCCCTGGCTGCCGTCTTAAAAGCGTCCCAAATATTATGAAAGGACATATCTGAACTAGCGTTTAAGAGAAAGAATTCTGACACAAAGGGGTCTAATATAATGTTGGGCGGAATGGCCACCGCCCGTATGGCGGTGGCGATCCCCCCGACATTATACACCGCCCGCCACCCATATCCCCCCCCATATTACTATGGCTTGGGGGACCCCGGCGGACAGAAAGACCGTCCGCCGCTTTTCTGCCGGTCGACCGGGTGGAAAGGGGGCTGGATATGGTGGCGGTGTACCTATGGTACCCTTGCATTTGCATGCACAATGTGGCAGGCACCGTACAGTGCCTGCCATGTTGTGTATGCAAATGCACAAGGTGCATCCATGGCATTGTGGTGGGCGGTGCTGTGTGCACCGCCCGCCACAATGATGTGGATGGGGCATGCCACCGCCACCATGGTAGGGAATAAGAATGGATCTAATCTCAGCATGTTGTAAATTGGGAAGGAGTTGTGGGCTCAAAAAAATTTAGTCAATTCTAGATGAAGAGTTATGAGTGAGAGAATAAAAGGTAAATTCCAAACATTCGGGATTATAAATCCTCAAGGCATCAACCAGGCCTCTTGAAAGTATTGTGCTAGAAAAGGTATTTTCCTTTTTTATTAGGAATATATCTAGAGGAGGATTTCCTATTGGTATTGGTAAAAGGGTCCATGACCTGATTATAGTCCCCACCCACTATGAGATTAGAGTCAGAACATGAATGGAGGTTGTGTGACATGGAGTGCCAAAACTGTGAGTCAATACCTGGGGGCCCATAAATGTTGAGGAGAGAGATACGGGATCCATTTATGAGAGTATGTAAAAGAAGCCATTGTCCGTCTGCATCCTTTTCCTCGCTCTCTATAGTGAGTGAAAGGACTTATGAAATAGTATCACCACTCCATTTTTCCTATCTTTATCCTATCTTTATCTGGGGAATTATATACATGGCCGACCCATTGTTTTTGAAGGGAATTAACGTCATTGTCATTAAGGTGCATTTCTTGTAACATTGCAATCTTACATTGTAATTTGGATAGATGAGAAAGCACCCTTGGTTCTCGACACGATTACATAAACCCTTTACATTCCAAGAAATAATTTGAACATTATCAGTCATCACAAGGGGGAAAAGCATTAAACAACATCATGAGTATTATAAACTTGAAAAAAGATAAAACATCTATATGCAACACCATGAGTATTATAAAATTGAAAAAAGTTAAGAACTCAATGTGCGAAATTTTTAAGTCAACAAGGTTATAACATTGAAGTAAAAACAAATAGTAAGAAAGGATGTGAAAGAGATGAAAAGTAGGGGTTACGAAAAGGTAGTGAAGAATAGGAGTTGATGAAACTAAGGAAGAGAAAGAACAAAAGGGATCAGAAATCAAAGAGGAGAAATAGAAAAAGGAAAACATGAAAGGAAGAGAAAAGGTGAAAAAGATAAATGATAGCCAAAGATAGGTTGACAGGAAGCCAAGAGACTTCAGTCAAGAATGACGAAATACATATCCGGAATAAAGAGACTATCATGTGGAGGCGGGGAGCTGCAGAAGGAAGACAGAAGGCAAAGCAAGCAAGGACATCGGTAAACGACAGAAACCAATAGAAAGAAAAATGTGAAAAACAGGGAGCCAATTAAGACGTAACACGAAGTGAGAGACTGACAACAAGGAAAACATTTAAATTGATAAATGTAAAACAGGCAAATGACTGCAACAGGGATATATGATGAATGAATTAACACTTACCAAACATGGGGACTAATTATGAATATTAGGAGCGGGATGGGAAGACAGGAAGAGAGGAAACATCCGGGAAATTAGTCTGTACGAGAAGGAAGACATATGTGGAGAAAAACCAAAGAAATTATAAGAAATGGCCTCTGGAGAAGGCGGACAAACGACAACAGTCGGCAATAGCACCAACAGGCCACAACTAACAATAGCAAAAGAAGACAGAAGTCTTCAGAATATTGGAATCAGAAAAGATAACTCAGAGGACTTAAGACAAAGCAAGAGAAGACATTGCTCTGGCCCCGCCAAAGTCCATCTCATCTCCTTTATGGTGAGAAATAAATTGTCTTAGATCTACAGGACGATCAAAAGAGTAGGACAGTTCTTTATGGGTGACTTTAAAGAAGCAAGGCTGCACCAGGCCGTATCTGGCATTCATAGATCGAAGAGTCGGGCAAAGAGAGAGGAATTCCTTGCTACGAGCAGCAGTTGCGCGGGCCACATCCTGTGAGAAGAAAACTTTTCGACCAGACATCTGCTTTCTTGGCTTTGCCACCGAGAGAATCATTAACAGCTCAGTGTATTCCAGAAATAGAACGATTATCCCTCTGGGGCGGTTGACTGACGTAGTAGAAAATGAACCTCCGGATTTAGGAGCGATGTGATGGGCACGTTGCAAGTTGAGAGTGGTGCCGTCCTTAAGACCAACAATTTTAGGGATTTGTTTTTAAAAAGGCAAGCATGTCAGACCCTTCTTAGCCCTCAGGAATACCATAAATTCAAAGGTTGTTGCACCTATTATGATTTCCTAAGTCCTCTGTTGGAAATTTGAGGAGAGTAATCTCTTTAGACATAGCTGCAACTTGAGGAATCACATCCTGAGTATCGCAAATCCTCTGTTCCACCATGGACTCTCTCGAGTCTAAGTTAGGGTAGCATTTGTGTCCATCACAAAAGGTTTAATGAGCTTTATCTCTTCCATGAGCTCGTCCAGTGTTATAGGGAGAGGAGATCTAGTAGGAGAGTTTGGTTTCTTCTTTTGGCGTTTGGAAGAAGCAGCAGTGTTAGAGGGAGGAAGAGGGCTCCATATAGAATAGTGTATTAGGGTGATGAAGACTCTAGAGGCAGGCAGTGTATAGGGATGGAGTGTATAACCTAGAGAAACTGCTAAAAGGAAAAAATTCGATAAATATTTTATCCTATAATCTCGCTTTAGCAGCGTGCAGAACAGTCAGAGGTGTCTCCAATGATCAGATTGCTGCTGGGAAGTTTTAAAGTCAGCCCAGAGGAATCCAAAACCAGTTAAAATACGTCATATAAACGTTACTGGCTGGCTGCTGATAAGGGTTGAAGCATATCAAAAATCATGCAGAAAGAACATTCTACTGAACACCGCCACAGACCACTGGGAACAGAGTGTCTTATGTTGCTGGAACACAAATGGGGAGCACACTTAATGTGTGACGACCAGACACAGTTACAACCTTCTCGCAGGAAAGGCAAACCAATTCAAAGAACGAGCCTCAATTGGATGTGGCCACCTTGTGATGATTCAAGTTGTTGTCAACACTAGACTTAGCTTTAATCACATCAGGCAATCCCAGGTTATTATAAATGGATGGCTATATTGAACATTTCTCCTCATAGAATTGCAGGTGAGAGATACTGCTTTAAGAGACAATAACTCTGCCAAAAACATGGAGCTCCCAAAATCACACAGCAGCGTTGCCCCCAAGATGTACTTCAAGCACCCATTTTGAGTACGGGGAAGGGGCAGGAATACTTCTGGCATGGAAGGCAAAAATGGACAGGCTTCGAAATCAGATTAGGAAAATTACAGTAGATAACGGGGAACTGACCTTATCCTCTGATGAAGAAATTGGCGAGGCCTTCTTTAACTTCTTTCCAGATCTATATCAAGAAGATTGTGGTGTGGACAGGCCCAAGGCTAAAGATTGGCTGGATAGGACCACAGTGACATCTTTGAGCCCTAAACAGCAGGAAGAACTAGATCAGGTCATCACACAGGAAGAGGTAAGGAAGGCTATAACTGACTGTAAGAGAGGAACGGCCGCAGGGCTCGATGGGCTTCCATCTGAATTGTATAGGTCCTTGGGCGAGGTAATAATTCCGGTCCTGACTCAAATATTCAATAAGATCTTATCAGACGGCCTCAAGCCCCCAGAGTCTTGGAATGATGCTACAGTGATTTTGATTTTGAAGCTGGGTAAAAATCCAGCGAATTGTAGATCATATCGGCCTATTTCGCTGTTGAATACAGATTATAAAATCTTCACTATGATTCTGGCGACTAGGTTGGGGTCAGCGGTGGGGGATGTACTTCACACCGACCAGAAAGGGTTTGTTAAAGGCAGACATTTATCAGATCTTACCTACGATTTTATCGGGGCAATAGAGATTGCCACCCTTTATTCACTCCCTCTCGTGGCATTGACACTTGATGCTACCAAGGCTTTTGACAGGGTCAATTGGGTATACCTGTCGGAGGCCTAGGGGAAATTTAACTTGGGCAAGAAGTTTTGTCGGACCATTCAGCTGATATATCGAAATCCATCAGCCAGGTTGTTGGTCAATGGCAATCTGACCAAACCCTTCAGGATCGTGAGGGGAACTAGGCAGGGCTGACCCCTTTCCCCTCTCCTTTTCGATCTTTATATTGAGCCTTTTGCTCAGAGGCTTAGAGAAGATCCTAGTATTACACCCTTTAAATATGGAGAGTGGGAGAGGAAGATGGCCCTGTATGCAGATGACATCTTGGTTCTCTCCGCAAACTTGGCTGTCACCTTCCCGCCGGTGATCAGACTAGCCCAGGAATTTGGGCAGGTGTCGGGGTATGAGGTAAATGCTGGGAAGACCGAGGTCATTACATGGAATCCTGAGGGGAGTCAGCTTCAGATTAGCCCCAGTATGTAATATTTGGGTATTAGAATTGTCCAGGACATAGGTAAAATCTTAGAAGTTAATTTAGCACAAGTATCAAGGGAATGTCAAAGACAGATGAAATCCTGGTCACATCTTCCTTTAACTATTCTTGGGAGGGCGAATTTGGTTAAAATGGTGGTTCTCCCTAAGATAACCTTTCTCCTTAATTCAATCCCCCTACATTTTGAGAAATCAGCTATTGATAAATTTCAGCAGGCCATAAACTCTTTTGTCTGGGTATATAGAACTACCAGAATAGCCTCGAAGAAGCTGAAGCGTAGGAGAGAGAAAGGTGGGCTTGCTTTTCCTGACCTACAATATTATGCCTGGGCCTTCCAGTTATCACACTCTCGGATTTCGTTAAAAAGGCCAGAAAATACCGGGAATGGAGGTATGTTCTTGACTATGTTAAGAGGAGCAGGCCTACCTGAGGAGGGCTTTCTGTTTAAATTTGGCAAACCTAAATTCTTTAAGAAGGTCAGACTCAAAGTCCTCCAGGCAATGGTCAGAACATGGACCAGATTAAAACGCCTTGTAGGTCTTAACTATTTCTCAAGTCTAGCCCCACTCTGGGATTCACCGGGTGCACCGGAATGCTTGAGGGACAGACTCGCTTTACCTGGTATATGAGGGTACACCTATCTCATGGGAACAACTTAGGGAAAGAGTGGGTGAGGGCCTTTCAAAGTTTAAGTACATCCAGCTACAGAGCTGGGTCCAAACACAACATAGCCTGAAGAATCCCATTGGCTGCGGTAACACCCTGGAACATCAGTTAGTAGCCAGGCCACTGGGGAGAAGGGAGGTCTCTTTTTGGTATTGGGCTATGGAGGAGGCCGTGGATGGTGAATTTAAGCTCGCAGATGAACTGTGGGGCAAACTTTTACCAAATGAACAGTGTGAGAAATTATGGCAGGATTCATTTAAGACTCTCTTTGGTATAGTAAAACCAGCCTGGTAAAAGAGAAACCACCACTTCACCATACATAGGGCCTATCTTTCTCCGCTAAGATTGAATTCTCCTGTTAGTTGTGAGAAATGTGGGTTGGTTGCAGCCTCGGATATCCACATGTTTAAGGACTGTTCTGCCATTGCAGTTTTTTGGGTTGAAGTTGGGAAGTCTTTAGCGGACATTTTGGGCTTCCCAAATCATATGGACTTGGCTTTGATCATTTTTGGCCTCACCGAGCAGGTCACAGGACCTGCTAGATCTTTCTTATTCTATGCTATTTTGCTAGCCAGAAGACAAATATGTAAGCGTTGGATTGAACCCTTCCCTCCTATGCATTCTGAGTGGCTGGCTTCACTATTTAAATCATCTAAGATAGACTTGTCTAGAGCCTGTAGCAGGAAAAAGACAGCATTCTGGGTCCTGCTGTTAAAGTGGAGAAGAGCTTAACCTAAATGTGAGGCGCACCTGTGTCTTAATTATTCTGGGGTCCTATGATTATGCCTCTTGGATACTCTTCGGACTATGTTGGGCACCCCCATATATCCAGCTCGCCAACGACGAAGTCCCTCGGGCTTTTGTGGACCTAGATAAAGAGTTACCCTTCCCCCTTTATCAGTGTGAGTGACATCCAAGTTGGTCATAGTACCTTTAGGTGGGCTTTACGAGATTCCAATCTAAAGCCGATCCTTCTCAGATCCATCGACTATTGGTACGGACAACTTGTTTGTTCAGTGGGGCTTTGAGACGAATGAGGAAAAAAAAAAAGATGTACTTCAAGTAGTACAGGAGAAGCCATAATCAAAGTGGCGTCCCGCTGCAGGTAAAATGGCAAACGCCGCTGGGAATTCTGAGGAGAGCAAGGCGCGGAGGAAACAGGGCAAAAAACAGCTGAAAATGCAGAAAAAAAAGATAGCTACCTGTGCCTCCACGCCCTCTCCTCAAGGGAAATTAGTCCATTGCCCCGAAAATCAGCAAAAACGGCTCCGGGATGAGAGAAGGTCCCGCTCGAAACGCGGAGCCATCTTGTGGCAGCTCAAGCCACGCCGCCCAGCTTAGAACATTTTCAATGCAGATAGGGATTCACCACAGCTTTCTTTGAAGCTGAAGGACAAGGATGAAGAACAGGCTTTCCAGCCACATCTAGGGACCAGAGGGCATCCAGGGTTCAGCATATTCCTGCTCCTATTTTAAAATGAGCTTGTCTTGTGGTAGATAACTCCTTCTTCTAAGCTCTTGTGGTAACTGAATCCAGCTGTGGAGTTCTTTTCCCACACAAGTTCCTCCTTGCTGGAGCATCAAAGCTGTTATCTGTTCATGCACACACAGATGGGGTACCACATTATTGTAGTCAAAGTATTGAATATATTGTGGCCTTGATATTGACTTCGAAATATTGTCATGGTGTAGTTAATGATAGTAAATCTACACTTACCTTCACAATATTTTGTCACTTTGTATTATGGTTACGATAATGGTCCATTTATTACTGGTCAATAAGGTGACACAAAACCCACACATTTACTCATATTTACTCCTTTGGGGTTGTGTCCAAAGATAGTTGGTGATCCAAATGGTATTCACAGTGATTAGTTTCTAAGAAGGTTACTGTCAGCGTGGACACAAACTGAGGGACACAACCTCTGAATATAGAAACAAATTAAATGTTATCATCTGTTAGCACTTGTCACCAAAGAGAAATCACTAGTCCTCAGAGAATTAAAGTAGGGAACAAACTAAACACATTCTAGAATGGAAGAAAATCTAGGTTTTGTGGTACAACTCATCCAAGGCAGGAATATCAGGTCTGATAATTGTGAGTTTATTTCTTTCGAAATTGAACTTGAGAGTGCTAGTATCCTAAGAGGTCTTTGGGCTCCCAGGAGTACCTGACGGATTAGACGCCTCTACAAATATTATGGCCTGGTACCTTGTACAACTTTGACAGCAATTAGAGCCAACTTAAAACTGACACTGTCGATATGAGGTAACCACCATAAATCACACAAAGTAGGTTTTATATGTTTGTGACTCTTTGAGCACATTGGGGCTTATTACGATGTCGGTCACTGTCTTGGTCTCGGGACCGACCAACCTCAGGTCGGCGGTCCGGGCTGCCTGATTACGATGCAACCGAACACTGTCCAGTCGCATACTCACTTTTCTTTATGGGAGGCTCCTATAAAGAAAAGGGGTGTCGGTAGAACCCTGCACCCTTTGGCAGGCACCCCATGGTGCCTGCCACACAGTGCACGGTTTTACAGGGGGGTACCCTAGGTGCCCCCTCAGCCACCAACCGTAGGCTGCGGAGGCCAGGGGGCCCTGATAGGGAACCCAAAGTCGCTTTCTCACAGCCTTTCTGTTTCAAAAAGGCTAGCATGGAAAGGTTGTGGGAAACCGACATCAAAATCCCGACGGCAGAAACACAGTCCATAGGGAATTACCGTGCAGTTCCAACATAGTAATCTGGCAGTCGGACCGCAAACTGACCATGTCGGTTGGAGAGCCTCCTACCGTGGTCATAAAGCTTCTGACTAGCGGTCGGGGGTTTACGACCAACATTGTAATCGGCCACTAAGTGTGCTATTATGAATAGCAAACTAGACACTTCTAAATTCTTTTATCTCTAAAGGACAATTCTGATGGTCTGAAAGTTTGAGATTTGTGGGACCAAGTGATGTGCTTCTGAATCAGTTTCAGGCTATTAGGGTGTAAGCAGTGAGAGAAAGAGGCATTCGTGACAGAGAGCAAGCTTGGCAGAATCAGTCAAGTTTAAAGTTGTCAGGATATGCTGGGATGTAGGCATGCATGTAATAGTGAGTTTAAGGTACTTATGGTGTTTAATAGGTTGTTTGTGTTTACGAGTACTGATGCTGCTAGGGAACGAAGAGTGAAATTGAGCATTAATGTAGCAATAGGAAAATGCCAGAACAAAGTTTCTGTATTCTGTTAGTGGAGGAGATGTTGACATTGATGAACCTCATGATCAATTGAATGGGGGAGAGTTGGTTAGTGGAAGTAGGTTAATGACAACATTAAAGTCCTCTGGATAGAGATACGTTCTGGCCAGTTTGTGCTTTGTGGTGGAAGGATCTGGTTAGCTCTCAGGTTCCTATTGAGCAGTAACGCCTGAGGATGGGGACTGAGAGAGAAACACTGGACTGATCCTCACTCTCAGAATAGATCAGCACAGGTTCGGAATGGCACAGGACAATCTCCTTACTGGAGGTATGATATGTCATGGAACTAGCTAAAGGGCAAACAGCAGATTACAGTTAAGTATATGGTTACAGACAGGGAAAACAAGTAAACTATATGAGCAGTGTACGCTTACTAGTTTTGCCAGCAGAAGTTGCTATGACAAGCCACTGGCAGACCAAGATACTAGGTTTCCCCAGGACACCATGGTTCATCAGGCAAGCCAAGAACTGCAGGGGTAAGAGGAAGAACAAGACCAAAAGAATAGAACACTACCATAAAACAATAGGATAAAGGAACTAAAGAATTACATAAAATGAGGGAACTGAGAAGGAAAGAGGGGGATGAGTAAACAGGTGCAAACACGTACGTAGTGGAGAGCCGCGAAAACTAACAACATGGTCTTAAATACTGACTTTACTCAAAGTCCCCTGGAGGTGTACTAATAACCAGGATATGAATATCTACTGGTATCAGTCATTTAGCAATCTAGTTTTCATAGTCTTTTTAGTTTCCACTGTCCCTTTCTCCACATTCTCTTGCCCCAGCTAGTCCTACTCAGAATTCTCTGCCTCTGCTGAGCCTGAATCCCGAGAGTACCCCTACCCCAAAAACAAGTTCCTGCACCAGGTTTTAAAGGGAAGTAAGTGCCTTTTATACTTTCTCACCAGTTGAGGAGGATGTATGACGTTACAACGCACACTTTTACAACGCATGCACTTACAACGCATTTTTTACAACGCATAATCCATTACAACGCATGACATTACAACGCATGACACTACAACGCATTTTTAAAAAATACCTTTACAACGCATTTCCATTACAACGCATACTACCTTTACAACGCATACCATTACAACGCATAATATTAAATTACATTTAAGGTAAGTATTAGATAGTATAGGGGTAAAAGTTACTTTTCTAACTCCAGGGGGTGCAACAGTAGGGTAAGTGTTGGATAGTATAGGGGTAAAAATTACTATTCTAACTCCAGGGGGTGTAACAGTGGGGTAAGTGTTGGATAGTATAGGGGTAAAAATTACTATTCTAACTCCAGGGGGTGCAACAGTAGGGTAAGTGTTGGATAGTGTAGGGGTAAAAATTACTATTCTAACTCCAGGGGGTGCAACAGTAGTGTAAGTGTTGGATAGTGTAGGGGTAAAAATTACTATTCTAACTCCAGGGGGTGCAACAGTAGGGTAAGTGTTGGATAGTATAGGGGTAAAAATTACTATTCTAACTCCAGGGGGTGCAACAGTAGGGTAAGTGTTGGATAGTGTAGGGGTAAAAATTACTATTCTAACTCCAGGGGGTGCAACAGTAGGGTAAGTGTTGGATAGTATAGGGGTAAAAATTACTATTCTAACTCCAGGGGGTGCAACAGTAGGGTAAGTGTTGGATAGTATAGGGGTAAAAATTACTATTCTAACTCCAGGGGGTGCAACAGTAGGGTAAGTGTTGGATAGTATAGGGGTAAAAATTACTATTCTAACTCCAGGGGGTGCATCAGTAGGGTAAGTGTTGGATAGTATAGGGGTAAAAATTACTATTCTAACTCCAGGGGGTGCAACAGTAGGGTAAGTGTTGGATAGTATAGGGGTAAAAATTACTATTCTAACTCCAGGGGGTGCAACAGTAGGGTAAGTGTTGGATAGTGTAGGGGTAAAAATTACTATTCTAACTCCAGGGGGTGCAACAGTAGGGTAAGTGTTGGATAGTATAGGGGTAAAAATTACTATTCTAACTCCAGGGGGTGCATCAGTAGGGTAAGTGTTGGATAGTGTAGTGTAATATTATGCGTTGTAATGGTATGCGTTGTAATGGTAGTATGCGTTGTAATGGAATGCGTTGTAAAGGTAGTTTTTAAAAATGCGTTGTAGTGTCATGCGTTGTAATGTCATGCGTTGTAATGGATTATGCGTTGTAAAAAATGCGTTGTAAAGGTAGTGCGTTGTAAAAGTTGCGTTGTAAAGGTTGTTCCCCGTTGAGGAGCATGGACAAAATCTTCTGATTCCCATGATGTTTCCGATATATCATGACCCTCCACGCCACCAGATATTGCAATGGACCTCGAAAGATACATGAGGCTACAGTTTCCTCCATCTTACATTCTGGAATTCTTTCTATCAAGACAAGATGAGTGCTACTTACGTCTTAGGAAGCAGCCTTAACTCGTGATATATAAAATAGTGTGTGACTATGCTAAATGTGCGGAGAGTGGTTGGTAGTTTGATGAGGTGCAGCTGGTGAGGGGTGTGGTGAAGGTTTTGTCAATGAGTCCCCTCCCTTGCATTGGCAGGTGGTTATATAAACATGCCTTTGAGATTTTTCTCCAAGCTAGGAATTACTTTTTTATATTTTATATTTGGAGCCCAGTTTGTGTGTGTGGATATTGTTCCAATAACATTTTATTAAATTGTTTCCTTCATCCTGGTAGTGTTATTCCCTGTCTCCATTTCTTTCTGTGTGATTCCTTTACAATTTCTTTGAGTGGCCTGGTGTATTGTTGACATACTATAATGCTGTGTTGCTGTAAGTTTGAGCCTGGCTAACTGTTGATCCAGCAGAACTGGTGTAAATGATATGAAACAATAACCTAAATTTACCCACCATAACATTTCACTTTATCCTAGAGTTTGGCCCATAGAAACTCAATAACTTCTTACTAACCATGAGATCCTCCGATAGATCTTTGAAGAAGAGCTAATGGAGACTTTAGCAAATCAGAGACAGCTGGAACTCCTTCATGAGGATCGGTAATGAAGAAATGTCTATCTAACAAATAATAACCAATAATCAATACACTGTCAATAAGTCATCAATAAAGAACGACAAACTCAGGTTACTGATCAAGGTACTTGTATCTAAATCTTAATAATGGAATGGTCATATTGCAAAATACATTTAGAACATTTAATGATCAGTCTTACAAATGTAATACAGAATATTCTCAATTAGACAGTAGTTTGCATAAATACAATCAAAATCAAATGGCTGATGAGAGGGTAAAGGGAGAATGAGAAACGAAGTACATATATTGCAATTCAGAATATGCAATTTCAAGAATCCAGCAGCAAGTCACTACACACACACCGCTGCTGAAAATGCCAGTCCTCACATTCCACTTGCTTTCAGACATTGTGACTGTTGTGTCTGAACTGGCATCTGGTTGGTGGTGTCTGTGGGCTGGTGGTGTGTTCGTGGCTGGTAGCCAGTATGTGTATTGACTTGCTTGAGGTGTGTTAATAAATTGTCTGATGTTTGGGTGTTTGGTGGTGTGATTGGTGTGTTAGTCCTGTTGGCATATAAGAGTGATGGGCCCTTGAATGGTGCTGTTTGTAAATGTAAGTGTTATATTGTGTTGGGCCTGCAGCTGGCAGTGTGAGTGGTTTTCGGTGTCTGATGCATGAAAAGCGTGTGAATGGACTATAAAGCAGTTGGTGCCTTGAAGTGGCTTTACAGCTCACAATCTGTAAGTCAGTGGTTCTCTATTCTGATGTGAAAATTATAAACAATTACTTTTGCAGATTTTAGTTTGCAAAGTAATTGGTGAATAAAGTTTTTTTAAGGAACCATTAACTTACCATCATGCCAAATCCAACCACTATCATTTACTAGTGGATGGGTGTGGAATATTTTTTTTGTTGCTTTTTACTGTCAGTGCATACTCTCTCTGTGGTGAACACCATCTGCCCTCACATCTTTTTGGAAACTGGTCACCAGGGGAATAGTATGTGGTGTGTTTTGTGTGGATCCCACAAGGTTTACTTAGCCAGAAGCCATTGTAAATTTGATTCACTGACAAAATCATATTTTTTCCTCACATTTCTGTGTGGGAAAGTTGTGGGATGACCCGGCCGACAAAATTTCCTACCACCCAGTGTTCCCCCAGGTCGCCCAATAAAAATGCTACCGCATTTGTGTGAGTAGGCCAAGTCCCAGTGACAGGCAAGGGTCCAAAACGTATTGTGGAGACATCAAAATTATCTATTATACACCAACCTGATTTTGCAAGGGGGTCGCCTGCTTTTAAGATCCTGGGGTCAGCCGTCATCTAGGGAAACCTTTCAAACCCAGACATTTGTGAGAATGAGACAGCTGGGGAAGTCCAGGGAGGTGTGACTTGAGTGGCTCTCCCAATGTGTTCTTATCCAGAATACCTTGCAAAGATGTAACATTGAATAAAAACACTATTTTCCATGCATTTCTGTGATTTAAACTACAGGAAAGTGCAGGGATCCTGAACATTCCTACCACTTAGTGTCTCCCCTCCCCTGTCCTGATAAAACTTCTATCCCTCTTGTGTGCTTGGGACTAGTGTTGGAAATGGATCACAGCACAGTCAACAGTAGTCTCAGTGACTGAGGGGGAAGCCAGAATGGAACTTGTGTAATATGGAATAAGTCTCAATATACTTACACAGTTGATGGTTTACACCGCGTTCAGCAGGTTTGGCTTGCAATGGCAGCACAGAGATGGGCCTATAGTTGAATAGGATCAATGGGTGGATTTAAGGTTTATTCAAAAATAGGACAATTAGAGCTTTGTTCTAGTCATCAAGATCCTTACCAGAGTTGAATGAACCATTGCCAACAAGGGTCAGAAATGGATCCAATGATGAGGCAACTTTGCAGGGCATGGATCTAAGGGAGATTTGGAACACTTAGCAGGAAGAATCAAAAGAATGTTGGATGTAGTTGTAGAGTCAAAAAGTGACCAATCAATAACTGAGGTTTGTGATGAGGGAGTGGGACAGAGCAGAAAATGGGTGCAGTTGAATGTGCTATCACATGGGAAAGAACTGAGTAGTTTGGTCATTTTATCTTGGAAGAAATGAGAGAGATCTCAGTGGAGACAACATCTGGGTAGGCAAGCACAGGGCATTAGAAAGATCTCACTGGAACGGTTTTTCGCAGATAAAATTCTAACATAATACTAGTTGGCTCGGGTATTCTGAGCCATTCTTTTATAGATGCAAAGCGCCCTTTTGTCTGCAGCTTTATCAGCCAGGTAGTAGCAAGATATCCATTGTCTTTTTGAATTTTTTTCAGCATCATTTGACATTTTTTATGAGTGGCACTGTATACGAAGCAGCAGAAGTTTATGTTCTGAAAAAGGTTCTGATTTTGCAAGAAATTGTCAAATCAAGTTCTTTAGTGACCTGGATAATGTACAGATGAGAGAGAGTATTTTTGTCCAAAGAAGGAACAGGAACAGTGCTTTCAAATATGGCTTGGGATTAGACTACAGTCCATATGGTAAGGAAGACTAGGATTAGAATAAGGTCGAGGCCGGTTTAATATGACAGGAAAATGATTTGTGATCAGTCGAGGTAAGCTTGCTTAAAGAGGTGACACTAAGCTACTCTTTGCAGGTAAAAAGGAGGCCAGTGCTAAGTGCAGCTGTGTGTGTGGGTTTGATAACTAATTGATGGAGCTGGAAAGTCTTGCATCAGTGAACAAGGTCTTGGGCCATTTTGTCTGAAGAGTCATTGACATGCAGATTGAAATCTCCAAGGACTATTAGCTGGTTCGTATCTAGGCTAATGGTGGAGATAACTTCAAGCAATGAGAAGGTAGAGCACTTATTAGGTCTGAGAGATCTGTAGATTAATAGCATTTTCAATAAGAATTTGTGATTGATGGCTGCAGATAAAGATTCAGAATGTTTTACAGGATGAGGCATAAAACTTGTTACAGAGAGATGCGCTTAAGAATTACTGCAATACCTCCTCCGTGGCAGGTGGGTTGCTTACGCTGATTTACATAGTAACCACTGGGAACTGCCAGAGCGATGCCAGGACTTGGAGTCCTCTGTCAGCCTTGTTTCGGTGATAAAAGCAATATCAAGGTCATGCTCAAAAAGGAGGTCCTGACCTGTAGGTGGTGTATGACCAAGGCATGGGCAGTGAGTAGGACACAGCTATGCTGATGGCACAGGGGTGATGGCTAGAAAGAGAGGAATCATTTTTTTGATAAGGAAGGTTGCAGAGTGGTAAAGAGACAAGTTTATTGGATTAGAACTGTAGAAGAACAGGGTTACCTCATGCAGTGACGGCTGCCATCGAGCAGCACGGGTGGGGGGGAGGTGGGTATTCAAAAATAAGTTAAAAGAAGTTACTTACCTTGCTGCCGGACCCCCGCCTCGCCTCATGTCGTCCTCTTCTGTTTTCTGCTTGACCCAGGAAGCACCCAGGCTCCCCTAAGCCGTGATTAGTCTGAGTATCGACAGGCAGCAGGTGCCAGTGCCTGTTCCTCACCAGGTTGTGTATTACAGCCTGGTGGGGAACATGCAAAGTGCACAAGCCATACCGTCATGCACACTTAAGGGCCCGCCACTCCTCCCCTTGCTAGCTGTGATGACAGACAAGCCCCGTTCCGCCCGGTTGACAACAGAAAAATAAAATGATAATAACGTAGTGTTACTATCATTTTATTTGTCCTTTTTCCACTTCTCAAAATGCAGTGGGGCGGTGTTCCTCCACCTGACCTCATGGCAGAATGGGAAGTCAGATGTAGGCGGGTAACAGTGCGAGTGAGGAATTCGGAAGTTGTTGAGTGGGAGGCCTGGCAAGCAGGAATACAAGAGCTAAGGGAGGTATCCTGAAAGCGTCAGAATAAGTGCTCTGTTTACCTGTACAGACGTAGAGGCGGGTTATCTGGCCATAGCCATGTCTGAGGACATTCTTATCTTGATTCGTGGATGCAGCCCAAGTAGAGCATACAGACTCTACTATGGACGGTTGGTCATTTGAAGCACTGGTATGCACTGGTGAGCATGCAGGAGAAGCAAAAAGTCTATGTGATATGCTACAATTTAGTATATTGTTTCGATGTGTAGAAATAAAAACACATTTTGAAAAGCTCTCCCCGTTCCATTAATTTAAACTGTGTTGATTTTTGTATTATTTTTTGTTTGCCAGTTAAATAAAATAGTTCACAATCTGTGTATTTGTTTGATATAGACTTGCTTATGTTTTTTTGCGTATTGTTTTGAGGTTCAGATAGCAGCAATTGCTTGGGCTGCAGTCCTCAGCTTCCGCTAGTGATTTAACGGGTTTCCACACAAGGTTTAATAACTGCTGTGCTCGATTGTTTTTCCTCTGTTTGTGTCATTGCAGGGAAAACCATCAAGGTGTGTTGGTTCGGGGATTCAGTAGTGAACAGTGCGGCAAAAGATTCCATGACAACGTCTGGGAGAGGAGATCCGAAATGGAGTACCACTGGTTGGGTGTGGCCGGCCCTAAGCTACAACACCTGCTGGTGCGGTAGAGTGAGGCGCTTGAGCTCGGCAGGCTTGCCAAGCCAGACATTCTACTCATTCATGTTGGTGGGAATGACATGATCCCAATGGGGGGGGCAGGGAGTATGTGAAGGACTCATGTCGACGTCCGCTAAACTACCTATTTGCTCCCGGGTGCCCTGGTAATGTGGTCTGAGGTCATCCCTCGGGGGCGATGGCCTGGCGATGCTAACCCTGAGAAGGATCAATAAGTCAGTGAAAAAGCTAAACCATTTGGTGAAAGCTATTCAGAGGATTTTATCCATAGACACCATTAGGCACGGGCCACTACACCTGGGTAATTTTGAATTCATTGATGAAGAAGGCATTCACCTGTCAGATGTGAGGCTTGAGACTTTGTTACAAGCAAGCTTTGGGACAGTTGATGAAAAAAGGAAACTCTTGGCAGGGGGGTGAATTCACCAGTGACCTCTCCGCCCTGTGGCCCACCGTAGCCGTGTAATGACACTAATGTTTGAGGACACTAAGTTGCCCAGTTGCCCGCCTCCTTCGGGAGAAGCATTTCAGGGACGAGGCTGGTTGGAAGGAGGGCTGTCCTGCTGGTGGCCCTACCCTTCTAGCCCTACCTTGGGTACCCCGGAGATTATGTGGGACATTACCAAGAGTCATGGGATGCCCCGGAAGGGACCAATGTGCTATGCCGTCTCTGGAGATGTCAGAAATGTTTGATGTGAAAGTTTCTCACCTGTTTCCCCCAAATGGGAATGTAAATAGGAGATGTGCAATGCCGTGTTCAGGTTTACTGTGTATTTTGCAATATTTTCTATTGTGTAATGTCATTCATTTACAGTGGTTTATACCACCTTGTTTCATGTGGAGTAAATTTGCTACATCCTAACCCAAGCAGTTGAGTCTGTTGCCTTTGTGGGGGGGTGAGGGGACCATGCAGTTTGTAAGGGTGGTTGACCCCCATCTCCATTGCACGAGTGAGCGCACTATAATAAGGCACGGGACAAGTCGGTAATCCCCAGGGTAGGGGGGTAAGCAGAGGAAAGAAGTCTATGTAGAATTTGTGCTACAGCTGTATATTGGAATATATATGCAGTCTGGATGTAACTGGGCATCCAAATCTTCCCTCACTGTATTTTTAGCACAGGAAACGATTTGCATATGTCTTCTGCATCACTGAGTTGCTCTGACGACATGAAGTACAATAGATTCATACAGCAGACAGGAAAGGTGCCTGAGGGTCCCACCCACGATATTGCACAAGGAAAGGGGTTCTGTGCTGCTATTTCCTCATTTCTAACGCTTCATGGAGATAATTCATACATGCCATTCTGTCTTCATGAATCACAGATTTTTTTTTAATTACAAATCTGCCGTACCAGTGCTATTTTTGTACTCAACTTTCAACGCTCCCTCTCATGTTTGTTACAATCCATGACTGGCAGTGCTTTCTTCTTCTTTCTGAGAGGCTGGTCCCCATCAGTTTATGAATGATCACAGACATGCAAAGACAGCTAACACAGGCAGAAGGGAGGGGGAGCCTGTCAGGCAGTGCTATGAAGGAGGAAGCTATTCCCCACCACTTTGTAGAGTGTCCACTGTGATACCTCTGTGCTCTGCAGGCCGTGGAGATTTGCTCTGGGTCTTATGGCGTCCACACCCAGTGAAGAGCCTCTCATCTTTAGAAGGACCAACAGCATGGCCTCATTGCCTCGAGCCAGCGCGTGTGGGATGTGTGATTGTGCTCACACCGTGTCGTCTGGTTAGCAATTGATCAAAGAACCTGGTCCTTGCTGGTAGCCCTAAAGTTGACTGACTGCTGAGATTCTGTCTTTATGTGCAGTCACCTCCAGGGTGCAGGTTTGGGCACTGGGCACATATGTGAAGGGCTGTTTCTGCTAAGTGCCACCACCATGATACTCATCCAGCATTTGGTGCATGTGTAAAATTGGTGCTGAGTCAGTTTACATTGTTTATACATCACTCCTTACATTGTTGTGATTCGAATAGGACTTACAATAGAGAGTGAAAGTTCCCTTACAGTAATCCAAGGAGGTAGGGGAGAAACACTGATGCAGCCAGAACACTGGAGGCTTGTACCTACTCTAGATCCATTAATTCGATGCCTACTTGTGGTTGCATGGATGTGCCAATGAAGCTCTACTCTGACTCACAATGAACATAGCTGAAAAGCACGGGATGCCCTCAGTGATATCCGGGATCCATTTTATAGCACAAGTCTCATCTCCCTCTATTTATTTTCTCCTACTCCCTTTCCAAAATCTTTTACACCCCCCTCACCCAGATTCTTGTTCTCCCCACCGCTTATCAGCTCTTCTTTTTCTCCTCTCTTCTCTGCTCCTGGACTACCACCACCGCCTCATAAGACGTGTCCGTGTACCCATGAATCAGCCGCAATAATGTCGCTGGAAGAATTTTGAAGTTGGGGTGCTGGCCAGTGACAACAGTTAGATCTGGCATGGTTTCCCCCTAGCGTCTTCAGACCTCCTGTTTTTGCTGACTTCGTTTTTGCTGAGCTGAGGACTCTGGGAACTTTACCACTGCTAACCAGTGCTAAAGTGCATGTGCTCTCTGCTTAAAACATGGCAACATTGGCTTATTACTTATAAGTCCTTGGTAAAGTGCCCAGGACCTGTAAATGAAATGCTACTAGTTAAGCTGCCATTTAGACCTTCCTTTTTAATACATATGAGTCAGCAGTAGGATAGACCCTGGACAACCCAGCTGGCGGGGTACAATGTATTTAAAAAGTAGGAAATGTACTTTGGGGCAGATTTATAACGGACTTGCGCCACTTTTATGCTGCCGTTGCGTCACTTTTGTGACGCAGCGGCGGCGTAAACCCTGCGTCATGTTGCGCCCCATTTACAACGTGACGCATCTAGGGAGATGCGTCACGTTGTAAAGCTTGCGCTACATGTAGGCGTACCTGCACAGGGGGGGGCGTTCCGGCGCAGGAACGCCTCCGAAAAGTGGCTGAGTGAAATCTACAAGATTTCACTCAGTCACTTTTCCGGCCATGCTGCGTCAAAACCCTGCGCCTGCTTGAAGCAGGCGTAAGGATTGACGCAGCATTGTAACGATAGGACACCCACAAGCCTTGCTGGAGCTGCGTCGCGCTTGCGACGCAACTCCAGCAATGTGCCAACCTTCCGCCATCAGATGCGTCACGCATCTGTTTATCCTTGCGCCACGATGCGCTGCATTGTAAATGCGGCGCATCTATTGTGGCGCAAGGGTAAACTTTCGTGACGCATCTTCCCTGGCGCATCCATGCTGATTTGCAGGGATGCGCCAGGGAACATAAATCTGCCCCTCTATGTTTTACATGTCCTGATAGTGAAAAAACTCTTGCATTTGCTTGTCACCACAGAAAAGACCTATCTCTCTCATAGGATACCAAAGGAGTTGCCTGAGATAACTGGTTCATGTTTGGTGTCTCTGGAATCCTTATTTAAAATGCTAACATATGGTGAAGTCGGATTATAAATCACTATTCTGAAAATGTCACTTTTACAAAGTTGTCAAACACGAAGGGGAGTGATCCTGTTAAAGATGTAGAGGGAGTGGTCCGTAAATAGTCGATACACCAAGAGAGATCCCCCTATACTATGAATTCTTCAAGCATTAGTTAGGCTGCATAATACTCCACGCTTGCTCTTACCAAACAACATTTGATATTATTTAGAAAATTATTTCGAGATCATCAGACACATGAACGTTTATTAAAACATATACTAAATACATTTTATTCAAACCATGACCAATTGGGTTAGAATGAAACACAAATATTACAAACAAACAAGAGATATTCTTTCTTGTAAATATAGAGTTTGTAAACAAAAGACTTATTCAATTATATAATAGTTGTGCTGCATTCACATTGATATTGAACAAATTGAGACAAATGACTTAACGAGCAAACACAAAGATGGCATTTTACATAGTCAACATATATCAACATATACAGCAGAAAAAAGTGAAAAAAGTGTCCAACATAATTTGTATAAACAGGGGGGATAAATAAGTGTCCTTCTTATATATTATTATGAATTATACAACAATGGAGCCGATATGGGGCCCAATGTTTTAGTCTTGGTTGGTTGTATACCAGGCTTCAATTTTCTGCCTCTGTGGGGGTGTGCGCTCAAACACACTTTATTACACAGACGCGTTTCAACTGTCTCTGGGCTTGACAAATTGTTGCAAAGGTCTCCATCAGAGGTCTCCTTCAGGGCTTACGAAATTTTATGGCGGACACTACAGATGAGACAAAAGGCAAAAATTATAATTCACACCTCAGAGGATAAACCTCTTTGTCATAGAAAAACGTCTCTTTTCTCTAGTTTTTTCTTCTTTTTTTTAATATTAGGAGCAAACACGCAAAATTTCATCCAAACACAAAGATAATCACATCCATTAGTTCAATAAATCACTAAACACAGAAAAAGCTGAGAGGAACAAAGGATAAAAATGAATTAATCACTCGTCTAGTGTATAAAACACCATTGGGTGACCACCTCAGGTGGCAAACTGAACCCCCCGAAGCAAGCCAATCTCACATTCCCATTTTATTCTCAGCCCAATGCACCATTGGTGACCAAATCAGAGCCCCTCGTTTCCAAGCCCTCTACCACTTACAGGTGTAGAGGCCTTTTTCCATATTACACATGCACAACATCCATGTAAACCATTGCTGCGCTGTAGGGGGGTCTTCTTCCCTCCACACTGAGGCGACAAGGAGGCGTGCTACTGCCATGGCAACAAAACCAAAATAAAGCGCCCCCCTCTCTCTGCCCATACTTCAATGATAAAATGATGTTGACCTCTACATCCAAAGCTACCCTTAGGAATGCCCTAATTTCCTCCTTAAACGCCTGCAGTTTAATACAGCCATAGAACATACGTTTCAAATCTCAGGGGCTTCTCCCCCACACCGCTGACAACACTCATTGGGCCTTTTCCCCATCGGAACAACCTGATGGGGGTATAGTATAGATTGAAGAGAGTTTTGTAATGTTGACTCCTAGGAGAGTCCGTGAGCAAAGATACCAGGGCAACCTCTAATGACTCCTCCAGATCTATCCCCTGGATTAACAATCTTGCTTCCCATTCCTCCCTCTGGGGTTCGAGATCATCCACGGTGTCCTCGCACAACAGCCTATAAATTCACTGTTATGTTTATTGAAGATTCAGAATACATTGGTGACATTAGCCATATCGGCACAAAAAGCTCTCTATTAAAACAGCTGAGAGACTAAGCAAAAATTAACTTGAACTCATCAAAGAACTAGGGGAAGACCCACTAATAATACTGCCATATAAGATGCTAGAGCCCTCCTCAAGAAAATAGAAAATTAACTTGCAGTCTTCAAGAAAATAGAAAAGATTTCAAATGCACCAAATTGCAGAAAGATATCACAAACTTTGCCCTGGGAAACGTTTACCCATACCTAGATAAGGACTATTGCAAACAACCGGCCAACACACGAGCACTAACCCATTTCCAAGGACGAAGCTAGAAGAAGTTCATTTCGTTTTCAGACACCTCTTCCTACTGAGACAGCTTGAGTGAATCTGAATCATCCACAAGTGCAGTCCCAAACCAACAGGGAACTTTTTTAGTCTGAGGAAGCGGCCCGTGGAAGAAACCAAGGCAGGAGATGGTTCAACTAGAACCAGAACGCAGGGGAAATTACCAAGAGACAACAAATGTACAGAGGGAGCTACCAGAACGAATTCCCACATATAACTTATCCACAAGACAATTTGACACTGAAAAAACAAGGCTACTCAGCAAAGGTGTGTCCTTTGATCCTATTGCCTGGCCAGACTTCATGCAAATAAGACTGGTACACTAAAATTCTTCTGCAAAATGCGGTTGAAAGTCTTTCCCAGACCAGACAACACCACAAGAAAGAAATGTTTCTAGATTAAAGAGAACACCAAGCTTCTATCAACCTATTTTAAATATGGCCATAGAACTACAAAAATTCAAAAGAACGGTACTGAGAGACATAGATACCATTGTGAAGAAGGGAAAATATATCAGACATAACCTGTCGAGTGAAGAACACTGTGCCCCGCTGAGAATAAAATCCTGCCAGGATATAATCAGCAAGCCAGTGGACAAAGGCGGCGCAATAGTCATCATGGACAGACAGACATATCTGCAAGAAATATTAAGGAAACTTCATAATGAGGACCACTATAGAAAGATACGTGACGATCCCTCTCCTATGATCACAAGAAAGATAATCGAGCTCCTGAACTTATGAAGAAGTGAAGGGTAGCTATCAAAAAAAGAGGAAGGATACTTACACAACAAAAACGCTTGTACACCTCTCATCTATAATCTTTCAAAAATACACAATGACCCACTGAATCCACCAGGTCGACCCATCATTTCAGGGGTGAATCCCATACTTGAACCCCCAGCTAAATACGTAGATCTATTCCTTAAACCATTAATTGTCAACATTTCAAGCTATCTGAAGGATACGATGGATGTCATCAATACACTAGAGGGGCTAGAATTTGATGAAACTTCTGAATGTCACCTCGGACATTGTTAGTCTGTACACAATATACCCCAAGACTGCGCACTGAAGGCAATGGAACATGTCCTCAACAAAAGGCAGAGACACCATGAGGTCCCTACTGTATATATCCTATAATTAGCCAAAACCTGCCTGAAATATAATTTCTTCTTGTTCAACAAACAATCCTACCGACAACCGAAAGGAACGCCATGGGCTGTCCCTTCGCGCCAGAAATCGCCATTATGCCATGGCTCTGTACGAAGATAAGTGGGTGCTGAACAACAATCCATTTGAAGAGCACATCACCATATGGAAACAATTACATCGATGATGTCTTGATGATATGGAAGGGTCCAGAAGAGAAGATAAGAGACTTTGTCAACTGGCTAAACTCAAGAAGTCCAGATATACAATTCTCCTTGGCAACACACAAGAAGGAGATCCATTTCCTGGACATCACATTGCACCATGAAAACAACAGAGTTCACACTTCACTATAAACTAAAGAGACCAACAGGAATATATTTTTACACTATTCCAGCCGTCACCAGAGAAACCTGAGGGACAATCCACCCTAGTGCCAGTTCCTCAGATTAAGGAGAAATTGTACAAAGAAAGAGAATTATTTCACTACTGCGAGAACCTTCCTTCGAAACTACAACAATGGAACTACCCAAGGAAAATACTTAAGCAAGCCATGAAACGTGCTTGGAACACACCCAGAGAGAATATATTACACCCAGGAAATAAACAGCCAAACAAATTGATGGTGTGCGTAAAATCGTTCTGCGGAGTACCAAACTCATTTAAGAATCTTACAGGCCTGCAGAATTTAAAGAACTGCCACTGTTTATATTGAAACATATCATAAATACACTGGATAGGAGAGTGAGATCTAATACAATGCTGACCTCACAGATCCCCACCTTAGGCACCATCCTTTAACCTGCTCCCAGTGAGAGGCCACCATAAATGTGGTAACTGTTCTACATGGACAACACCATAGAAGGTGATGAATTTACCTATCAGGACATTAAGATCAAACATACAGAATTTACGAACTGTAACTCAAATAATGTTGTGTATTGGGTAGTATGCCTGTGCGAAAAAGCCTGCATAGGAAAACCAACCAGGAAATAAAGAAACGCATTGTCCAGCAAGAATTGTGTATTTGATGCAAAATAATGCCTGCCACTATGGTCCCACATTATGTGGATATAAACCACATACCATCAGACCTTAGATGGACATTACTGAGACATGTAAAAACCAAAAATATGGAATCTGGACTTCCACGCCTAGAGGCACAAATGAAATTACGCATGGGCATGACTGATAATGGCCTGAACAAAACTGTCAGAGATTGGTAAATTCTTTGATCTTTAAGATGCACTACTGTGAAATAGATAGCACTTTTTGCAGTGTAAATCCGATAGATGGTACAACCTCTGGTGCACAGGAAAGGGGCGTAATAGTAATTAGCATGCATAAGAATCTCATGTATTACGTAATTGCATAAGTGAATGATTTCTGTTCCCCATGACTCACATCACTTAAAATACCACACATATATGTGATTAAATCGAAGATACATGACAACTCAGGCCAGACAATCACTCATACAAATTGGAGTTATAGAGACCGTTACCCCCTTGTTCAATAGGATGCACTATCTTTATGTTACCAGTGCAAAATGATATTAAAAGCACCTTTTTATTGTGTAACCTTCCTGGTGCCAATTAAGATGTGTAACTTTGTTATGTTTAGCACCAGTTGAATTAAGATGTGTAACTTTATAATGTTTAGCACCAATTGATATGCAAAAGAACTGTCCACTTTGTGCAGCTTTCTTAGAGAATTACTACTGTGTTCCCATGTGCCATATTATTCCAAGTACTGCACATAAATATGAGCTAATCAAAGAATTATGCCACCAGAGGCCACACTAGCTGTAAGCTGTACTTTGTTGTCAGCCATTCTGCTTCACTACATTAACCAGGATGCCAAACCAAGAAGCATTCACTGTAAGGCCACACTTGAGCCGCCACCTAAGCCCTGTATAAAAGCATGAGTTATCTTTAAGGTCTTCTACAAACCACCATCACCACGGTCCCCCCTAAATGAGGTAAAGACCCCATGAGCCCGCGTGACCACAGCACCTAAGCTACCATTCGCCAGCATTTAAATACAGTTACCAGACGCCCGGCCCCTCCAATGCATCTATTGAGCACAAACTATGCCTTATTGAAGGAAGAGTCAAACTTGAAGGTATGTAGGTCAGCCCAGCACCTTGCACGGCAGCACTCACACACACTCTCATTCTAGCAAGGACTAGCTTTGCTTTTTTTGCCTTTTTCTGCTTCCTGTGCAGAGGCCAAATTAAAGCCCCTCGCCGAGCTCCATTAGCTCTCAAGTCCCACATTGCATGCCACGGCATAGTTACAAGGTGGGATACCTAGCTAGGCTTTCTTCAGTGTGTGAACTGTGTTCCTCCCCAGTGTTTGATCAACGAAAATGCCTTATGTATTGCTGTAGAGACAGCACTCAACAGTGCAAACTTGTACTGGTCAGCTGTGCACGTCTCAAGGCAAGGATCATCCCTTCACCCTAGGCGCGTGGAGAAAAAGTGAGCCACAATTCAAAGTAAGGCCACTGTGCACTACATAAACAACAATTGTCTTACAGAAGTTGAGGCACAACGCTAACCATGTGCCCTTATGTTACCAACTTGAGCCCTTGGCAGAAGCCAACCACACCCGGTGGACTACCCCACCCGCCTGTTACAGACCACAGGCTGAAATCCACTCCCGCTTTGTGTATTGACTTTTAGAAAGCTGGCATTGTCTTGCCTTAATCATTTGGTGCCTGCAGCCTGTCTCTGGTCACATGACAGGGTTTAGTTGGCAGTTGGACTTTGTGTATTCATCTTAGACAGCCACACTCAATGGGATCTTGGGGGTGAATGGATGGGCCATCACAGGCAGGCTGAGAGGGAGAATCTGGGCCCAGCCTAACTTACACCTGAATACGCTGTGTCTTGGCTCACTGGCGTAGCTAGGGGGGGGCGGTGGGGGCGGTCCGCCCCAGGCGGCACTATTTTCGGGGCGGCCGCGGCGGCCGCACGGCACTGGTGGCCCATTGGGGAGGCCTTTATAATTTATTTGGTGACACTTACTGACACTACTGTCAGTCATTTTTCAGTAGTGTCAGAGTCCCCAAATAAATTATAAAGGTTGCCGCAAAGGGCCACCAGTGCAGCGCACGCGGCTCCGTTTGAAGCACAAGTGCCCCTGATTGCAACTGCAAGTGCAATTGCTTCCTGCAGCGCACGCATCACCACCTAGCGTGGTGGTGTGGTGCGCGACCGGACCGAGGTCAGAGGGGAAAGACTCCAATCAGCCAATGAGCTGTCTCAGCTCAGAGATCCAGCCGACGAGCCCTCCCCTTCGTAGTGTGCAGGCAATCGAACGGAGGCCAGGGCTGGCAGATTGAGTGTGCGGCGGATTCAAAACTTTGTGCGGCGCCTGTGGCGCCGCCGCGCTGCAGCATATGGATGCCTTGCATGCATTCCAGACCTCTTTCCTAAATTAGGTGCGTCTGTGGCTCTATGCCCTGCGGCCCCTGCCCACAAGTAACACCGCCAGGGCAATAAATCTATGCGGGCGGGAAGTTTCTTTCCATTTAGGCTCCTGCAATATCTGCAGTGACCTTTCACCTGCCCCCAGTAATGTTCCGACCGGCCTTGGAGTTGTTTGACCCAATCCAGGGTCAGGTCAGTTCAATGATGGGCGTGTCAGGCACATTACGGCCCGCCTCCATTCGCATGCAGCAGCAGCAGGTATGGTGACGTCGGAGATTCCAGCTGTAGGGCTTAGTGTAGTTGGGAAAGAGGGGTGATGAGCACACTGGTCAATAAGAGGGATGACTGGGGTGTCAGAGGAGCAAAGGGAGTGGAACACGGGGCAGGAAGGGGTGATGAAAATACATGGCAAGGAGAGCGGTGAGAACAGAGGGGTGCAGAGGGCAGCGAGGAGTGGCAGATGAGCGCAGAGTGGGAAACCGGGGACAGGAAGGGGGTGATGAAAACACAGGGCAAGGAGAGTGGTGAGAACAGAGGGGTGCAGAGGGCAGTGCGGAGTGGCAGATGAGCGTAGAGTGGAAAACAGGAGTCAGGAATTGGTGATGAAAACACTGGACAAGGAGAGAGATGAGAGCAGAGGGGCGCAGGGGGCAGCGAGGAGTGGCAGATATGCGCAGAGTGGAAAACCGCGGACAGGAAGGGGTGATGAAAACACAGGGCAAGGAGGGGGTGAGAACAGAGGGTGTCAGATGTGTGCACTGGGAAGTGGAGCACAGGGGGCAAAAAAGGGCGAGATAACACCAGGCAAGGAAAAGGATGAGAACAGAGGGTAATAGGGGGCGAGGAGTGGCAGATGAGCACACAGTGCAACACTGGGGACAGGAAAGTGTGATGAAAACACAGTGCAAAAAGAGGGATGACTAGAGGGGTGAGGGGGCAGATGAGCACACAGAGTGGAACACAGGACGTTGTGATTAAAATACAGGGCAAGGAGGGTATAAGTACAGAAGGATGCTGGGGTGACAGATGTGTGCACATCAGTCACACTCAACAATAACATTGATGATTATGAAAAGCAGACTTAGGCACCCCACACGGTATGAAATACTCGTTTATTGGCAGGGCAGGCTCCTTTTGATGCACTCATGCCTCAGCAGCCTGCCTGGTTCTGTCACTGGTCAGCGTGTGACTAGCACCAGACAGATCAGGTTTTTTTAAAACAAATCCTGCTGGGCCCCCATAAACACATTGCTGCTACGCTGGCAGGGTCAAGGCAAAATCATATGAAATACTCGACTAGCTTTCTGTCACGGTGTTCGTGCAATTTGTCTGTGGTTTCGCAAGCAGTAGTAGTGATCACAAGAGTAAAATCATGTACAATGTGAGTAGATTGTGGGCATACGATCATTTTACAGTAGGATCAGGTGCTCTGCAGCAGCTCTTTTTATAGTTTGGCCTTGCTCAAATCAGTGTAATTTCTTTTGTTTTATCTGTTTCCATGTACTTAATTTCTTGATTTTGCCTTGTCACTCTTAGTGTCATACCATTAGTAGTTGAATGTTATTCATAAGTAATCTGAAACTTTGAAAATGGCTCACCTACGCACTCTTAAAACGTGGCAACTATGCAGTTTATTTTCCATATCGGATAGTGTCCTTCCATTTCTGGTGCTTTGAAATAGTTTTAAGATCTTCATAGAGTTTCTTGTTGCTGGAATGGCTGTAATTTCTGATGTTTATATGTTTCCTCATCTTCTTTACTTGATTTTTGTTCCTGAGAAAGTGTCACTCGTAGTCGTTGAATGCCACTCATAATTACACAAAAAATGTGAAAATGTCACACTTAAGCAATCTGAAACCTTGGCAGCTATGAATCGCCTGCAGGCACCTTCGTACCATTTTTCTTTGCCTTCGTACCATTTTTATTTGATCAGGCCACAATACTTCATGTTGCCTCACACACAGAACCAAGCTAGCTGTGTGAAACAAGCATTGGAATTCAATTGTTCTCATATTTGTTGGAGGTGGTGCTATTGGCAATGTGAATGTCCAAGTGTAATTCGTCCATACTTCATTGTTGGTGTCTTTGTAGTTCCTAGCTTATTTGGCAGGTTTGTAATGCACGCAAACCTTCATTTGAGGTTTATGTTTTGTATTAAGCTTGGCACACTTTAAAAATCGTGTTCCTTTCACATTGTGGTGAGTTTGTGGGTTAAAACACCCTTTCCTGTAAGCAGAAGGGTCATAAGATAGGTAGGTTCTTGCAACCACTGTGGCCGTTGAGATGGGCGCACTAATTGAGGAAAGGCTTCTCACCCCTAATTGGAGGGAAGTAGGCCTCTCACACCCACGGACCCCGCTGGCAATGCACCTACTGCATTTATGATAGTATACGTCTTTAAGGCAGTAAACATTTACTTTCCTCTGGCTGAACGAGGATCCACCATACTGTTGCCTGGCAAAGAACAGGAGATGGAGATTCTTCTGAGTCTTCAGAATGTACTTGCACTTTATCGGGTATTAGCTCATGGGAACATCAAGCAGCAAGCTCTGCACCCCATGCCATGGACCGCTCTCTTCAGATGAGTACCAAAACGTACGTAACATATGTAATTTGCGTATATAAAGAGATGTTCAGCATTGCTCTTGGAGCATTCAAACAAGTGTGAAAAAACATGGAGCATTGGCCTATATTGCCATTACTCTGAGGGGCCTGACATGAGTATACAAAAGGAACTTCATGCTGAAGAGCACCTTTCCCAAGAAGAACGTTTCCGCAGTTGCAGTCCTCAAAATTGGACCAAGAACATTTTTGGGCAGCTTTCTCCACACCATGCGATATCAAGTGAGTGACAGTTTTCCTGACAGACCAACTTTGATTTTAGTGTACAAAATATAGGTAATCTGATTAATGTGGGTACTAAACATATCCTTGAAATAGAAGTATATTTTTGTAATGTTGTAGACAGGCTACACGTAAGTTAATGGAGTGGCAACATTGGGCTATTTTAGGCTACTTTTTTGTTGCTTTTGGGCTTGAAAGTTGTGAAAAAATCTGGCAACACTGATGTAGGCGCGCAAGGATCTGTATTGGTACAGCAGGCTTTGAATTTTTCTCTGATTATTGCCGCCCCGACGTACCGTGTTTGTTGGGGTTGCTTGTGGGTACGTCCCAGGGGCCAGTGGAGGACCAGAGCCAACCCGAGAGGAACTTCTACAGTGCATCACAGGTATCTCCACAGTTGTTTGTTTGGAACGTGTGAAGACAGGAAAGAAAGGAGAGGAGCAGACAGGTACGTCCACCCGGCAAGCGTGTTGAAAATTATGCAAATGGCAGTTTTGCCCCTCAATACCACACGTGATGGTTGGCGCCTGAAAGGATACAAGCATCCATTAACATGGGTCCCAGTATGCTATTTTCTAGTTTTCTTTACCATTAAAGCATTTTCGAGATTTACCATGATATGGATCGGTAATCCCACAAACATCCTTTCATTTATAAGACATGTCACTGTCATGAGTGTAAAATCTGAAAATTTTGGGGAAGCAACAGTGTGGAGATTTTAGTAGCAAAGCATTTATTGTGGCATTGATAATGCATTGTTGGAGAAAGCTAATGATACCTGGAATCTGAAAGCACAGATAAGGCATTAGTGGAGGAAGATCATGCGTACCTCAACACTGATAAGGCCCTTCTGTGGTAAGGCCATACTGCTGAGGTCCTGTAGCAATGAGGCAGTGCTGGTAAGGCAAGTTGGCGGGCCTGGGATTCCCAAGGAATGAGAACACATCAGTTAAGAAGCTGGCACTGTTGATAGGCATGGATGCTTTGGTGGATGGTGATGCTGTAACCCTGCAGGGTAGTACCTTGTTGTTGCTATAGTGGCTTGCTGCTGTGGTGGGCCACCAGTGCGACTCTCAATTAATGCAGGCTGGTGTTAGGTTGGTGACAAGATAGTGAGATCTTAGAAATCTCCCTTGACTTGAATTGAACTTAGCTGTTGCACACACTCCAACTTAGATTGGCACCAAACAGTAGGCACTAGGAGTTCGGCAGAAACTCTCTGGCTGCAATGGCGTGGGTCTGACTATTGAGACTGGTGTGACTCTGTTCTAAGGCCAGGCTTTATGTGTACCACCTCGCCCCCACCTCCCCTCAGTAGTTCATGCTGTTCTGAGTTCGTCATTGCATTATTGTACCTCAAGTCAGAGCACATCGCGTTTTTGCATGTCCCCACTGCTTTAATAGGGGAACCAAGATGTTTGGTCATTTAATGTCAGCTGTAGATGATGGATCCCCGAAAAGTGTCATGTATGTGCATGTTTGCATTGTGCTGAGGGAATTACCAGGTAATCGTTCACACAGCTCTCTGATGGATGTCACATGCGGTTTTTCTGAGTCCCCAGATAGATCATTCAGTCTGTGTGTTCTCCTTTGTACTGCTGGTCACTGGTATATTCAACTGTGTAGCCTTGGACCGTGTCATGTATGTGCATGTAACTTGCATGATGAAGATAAGTATTAGCGGCGATACTACGTGTCTCTCGGACCTCTTTCAAGTGCTCGCCTGCATTTTTCCCCAGCACCCCTCCTCCCCCTAGGGGCGGCAACCTGAAGGATAGCCCCGGGCGCCACAAGCTCTAGCTACGCCTCTGTCTTGGCTCCACACAAAGGGCTTAACAATCATTCATTTTCAGCCAGCTTGGAGTGAGGGCAGGGGGGGTAGGGAAGTCCATGCACTTGAAAAACACACATGAGATGCTTCTCCCATCTTCCAGAATCAGGGCACCGGTGTATAAAAGGAGGACCTTCAGACACCACCACTTCAGTACACTTTGGACCTCTGGATACTCGGACAGGAAAGAAGGACTGCTGTGCTGCTGAAAGGACTGCCACTCTGCTTGACTGCTACTCTGAAGAAGCTATTCCCTTGCCTGCCACCCTCTTGCCTGGGGAAGAAGAACTGGACCTGCAACCAATCTTGAACCCAGGACCCCAGAGTGACTCAAAGCGATTATCTGTTGGCCTACTTATCTGAATGTCAGAGATATAAAAGGCTGGGGGGCACTAGGTGGCGCACTAGCGGAATGGCCATCACTGAGTGAGGCTCCCGCTGTTCGGCCACATTATCCGTTAATAATCCTTTCCAATAGGGCCAAATTGTCGTCAGATTCAGATTTTCTGCCCGCTGAGACCATGGAGCATCTGTAGCTGTACTTGAAGAAGCGAGCAGAGGCAGTTCCTGATCGCCGGCGGGCTCGTAGCGGCTCCCGTAGGTCGACGGCAGCTGTGGCTACGTGAGAGTGTGGCCTCCCTCATGGTGTCTAGGCCGCAAAGGACTGTTTCAGGTGTCACTAGCCTGGTGAGTGCGGCGAGCGGCTCGGACCTCCGTGGGTGGTGAGGCTGACGGCGCAATATTGCTCAGGCGCAGCTGGTACGGATGGTGCGCATACTACATGCTGAGCGCGAGGGAGTGGGGTGCGCTGCACGTGTGGTGGTTTGGCCATAGGCAGCAGCACCATTGCTCCCAGTCCCATTCTGCGCTTCTGGATCCCCGCATGCCTGGTGCTTCCTGTTCCATGACCTGATTCCTTCCTGGGGAGTGAGGCTGGAAGGCGGTGAGGGGGAGTCTTCTGTGCTCTGATTGCTGCCGGACGCATCAGACCTCATACCTCCAACTTCGGACTCTGGATGCGTGTGGGTACGAGGCTGTGGGGTTGGCGGGCACTGCTTGGGAATACGCTGCAGGCCCAAAGTGTGGATGTTTTCGACCGGCGTTGGGTCGGAACTAACATTGGTCGCAGACTAACTATTGTGCATCAGGCGGTAGAAGACATTGGCGGGCTGCCCCGGAGTGGCAGATGTGTTGTGAGCGGTGGCATTGTTATTTGAGATCTACGGGCCTGAATTGCCTACATCCTCACAGAGTTGGGCCTGCCGCCTCCCATACTTACTGACAAGCGCCAGGGATGGATTCTCTTCGTGCTCCCCTGTGGTGACGCTGGAGACATCGTGGTCTGCGGGGGTTGTTGCAGGAGTGTGTACCCCCTGGGGGGGGGATATTTGATGCGTGTCTTTGGCGGTGCCTGTTGATCACCTGCTACCTTGGGTCCCCACTGCTGGAGGTGCTGCTTGGGTGGCGTGGCCTGCCATCAGCTGCGCGGCCCAGATTTAACTGCCATCTGGGAGACACAACGGCTGCGACAAGACTCATATTGCGCTGATAAGACGTGGCGCAGCTTCTGAGCTGCCTGGGCCTGTTGCATCAGTTGGGACGTTGTGGGATATGCCCGGGATGCTTGCAAGACCCGCAGCGTGGCACAATAGATGTTGATTCCAGTGTCGGTGTGCTCAACGGAGGCTCCTGCGTATTTGGTGTCTGAGGGATCTTGCCAACTCTCACTAGATAGTAGCGCTCAGGTGCCTGTCGGGAGGGAGCAGCGGGGGAGCTGAGTCTGTAAGGTTGGACTGCCAGCAGTGTGCTCTGTTCCTATACTGGATTCAAGGATCATCTAACTAGTTCGCCCTGGTAGGCTGTTGGCCGCTGGCGATGAAGTACAAGCTTACAATGGGGAAACCAGGCGCAAAGCAACCGCGTCTCAACTTCAAGAATAAAAAATCCATGCGTTCTCAACAGTCAGAGCTGGATGTGAGGGCTGAAGCTGGTTCCACGGGAGTTGACACTGGTGCCAATGGGGAAATGAAGGCGCTTCTGCTTAAGGTCTGGCAGGTCCTGACAGCGCTGGCGGACAAAATGGACTCCATGAACTCTTGTATAGACAACATGGTACACAAGCTCGATCAACATGGCGAGTGCATTACGGAAACAGAGCGCAGAATTTCTGATAACGACGACCTTACGACACAGCTCCAAAGCAATGTTACCCAAATGGATAAACTCCTAAAAATAACAGCAGCTAAAAATGAGGAATTTGAAGCGAGGAGTCGCAGGAATAACATCCGCGTTCTAGGAATACCCGTAAGTACCAACACCGGGAAGATTGAGACATATATAGCGAAAATCCTGCTGGAGATCATCGGGTCTGAAGCACTATCCCCACAATTCATTGTGGAATGGGCGCACAGGGCGCTGGGCCCCCGGCCTCCTCCGGGAGGTGCTTCACGTCCCATTATAGCCCGTATTTTAAATTACAGGGACCGGGATACTGTTCTGCGGGTCTCCCGTGAGAAGAAAACTCTGCATTACGAGGGCACCTCATTCACAATCTACCCGGACTTCACAGCCGCGGTTCAGGAGGACAGGCGACGATTTCTCCCGGTGAAACAAAAGTTGCGCCAAGCCAAAATAGAATACGCGCTGTTATATCCTGCACGATTACAGGATGTTGTTTACTAAGCCTCAACAAGTGGAGGAATTCCTGAAATACCTCAAGAAGCCTAAGGAAACTGTGTCTACCCAAGACAGTCTTGATGAGATAGACTAAACACGTTTGTTTTGCGCGCCTGATGTCTCTGCTGTGGCTATTGTGCTCCACAGAAGGGTATGAGAGATCAGGCTATGCATCTTGGATCACTGCGACATATGGGATATGTGGTATGACAATATGTGTTGTTCGCCCTATGATAGTCAAACAAAAAGGACAAGTTGTTGGTGATTTAGAGCAAACGTTTTTCGCTGTCACCTTATGGGAAACTTGAAAGGAGAGTGCACAACTGTTGTAGAAAAACCCCTCACCCACCTACCTAGTAGGTGGCATGCTTCATCATTGGTGCCCAACTGGATAGCTGTGCTACGACGCCTGAATTACAGCGGAGCAGGATTTTTGAAGTTGAGCAGAAAGTGACGTGCTATGTGAGGTGTAGCTATAGGTTAAAAATGTCTCTAAGGAATGCCCTTTTGAAAAAAGTTTTATTAGAAGGGTCCCAGGACAAGTGTTAAAAATTATTCGGGATCTCTAATTAGGAATATTATTTTCCTTGGTATCCCTTGTACATAAGGTCTACTAGTTTCAGCCTACTAGATGGATCTGGAGGCTTTCGTCAGGACCGAAAAACTGGTGACTGGCCGCAAAAACATGAACAAGGCCAGGTGAAGTGTGAATATCAGCACACACCCTAAAGTGTGCTGTGAGTGTAGTGGTAGTTTACTCACAGTATCTCCGTTTGAGAGTACTTGGGTATCGAGGTGGTTATGCCTCTGGTATCCGATCGACGTGTAAATTCCCCTCTTGACCGTTTGTCAGGGAAAGTAAGGTCCGGAGTACCTAGGACGTCGATCGGGTACCTGCTCAAAGGCTAGTAAGTGCTGAACACCCCAGTGACTCTGACAGAGGCAGGTTCCCCCATCTCGTTGCCTCAGGGTTGGTGGGGCCGGGCGGGGCCACCTAGAAAGGTCCCCCATAAGGGAAAACCCCTGGTAAAATACGAGATAATGCACAGTTTGTTTAAATGGTTTCAATTTACAATAGTAATGTTTGTGATGAGTGGGAGGGAAGGTGAGAGGGTAGAATTCTCTGGCATGATTGGGATGTCATTGTGGGTGGGGGGTGGGGAGGGAGTTGGATGGTTTTGGCCATGTCTAATGTATGTATCAACAGTCATTGCAGACACAGCAGCACATATATGTATCGTATTTGATCGTCATCTGATGAGGGAAGGATGCCTCAACACGGCTCACACATAACTGGTGATAGTCCACAAGACACGTGCCTAAGGTTCCTCTCCTGGAACATTCGAGGGTTGGGAGACCCGCGAAAGCGCAGGCAAATTATCTCTTACATTGATCGCCATCATATTCAGGTGGCTATGCTGCAGGAAACCCACATGGACCCTCAGAAAGCTCCTGTCTTTGCCAGCAAATGGGCAGACCACAGATTTTTTGCTTCGTATTCCACTTATGCGAGAGGGGCTGTTATCCTCATAAAAAAACACACGCCTTTCACGCTTGGTAGCTCACTCACGGACCCACAGGGGAGATATGTATTGGTATGGGGGCGCTTGGGTACAGCCACAATTACTATGGTCTGCTGCTACGGCCCCAACATTGACGCACCTGTATTCTTCACAGTGCTATGGGGGAAGATTATGGAGATAGACTCCACGCAGTTGATCTGGGGCGGTGATTTTAATGCAGCTTTTAACCCGACCTTGGATAGATCAAACCCGGCTCCACAGCACTATACCAAGGCACAGGCTGCACTACGGGAGATCCTTCAGGAGGGCAACCTGGTAGATGCGTGGCGTCTTCGACACCCGATGACTAGAGAGGGCACACATAGTAACACACACGCAGGTTCCTGGGTGCGATTAGATTATTACCTGCTGTCGAGGGACCTAGCTCCCACCATAACAACAATTACCCACTTGGCTAAAACATTCTCTGATCACTCACCTGTTAAGCTGGAGATCACCATGCCCGGATACAGTACACCCAGACGGCATTGGCGATTACAACCCACGGCCCTGTTAGATGCAAGCTTTCACATGGAGTTGTGGGGGGGGAGATACGTGACTTTTTCCGTAGAAACAGGCACTCGGTTAATTCTATAGAAATATTGTGGGAGGCCTTCAAGGTCACCATTCGTGGTTTCTGTATCTCGAAATGTTTTGGGGTTCTTAGGGATTTGCGGAATACATTGCATAAACTGGAAGTTGAGCTTAAAGCTTTAGAATGCGAAATGGCAAGGGGAGGCGGCGCGCAAACACAGCTGATTTTTAAGGAGAAGCTGGCTGACTATGCAGATACTGCAGCTCGGGAGTCCAATTTTAGGGGGAAATATTGGAAGGCTAGGAGATATGGAGAGGGGGAACGTCCTGGGAGGGATTTAGCGGACATCATTAAGAGACCTAGAGGCTCGCACAGTGTTCTGGAAATGCGTGGACCTGACGGGGAGCCTTACATAGATACTTCTGACATATTAACCTGTTTTACAACACACTACTCTACTCTGTACACTTCGCAACGTCAGGACGGAATAGAACTGGACAGCTTTTTTGGGTGATGTGGCACTGGGGTGGCTTGAGGACCACCACAGAGACTTCCTCAGTGCCCCCTTTGAACTCGACGAAATTCGAGAGGCAATTATGCAACAAAAATCTAGTAAGGCCCCGGGGCTCGATGGTCTTCCAGCCGAATTTTACATGACTTATATTGACATCATGTTTCAGTGCTGAAGGACATTTACGCCGAATCTATGGAGGATGGCAAACTTCCCCCATCCATGAGGGAGGCTTTGATAACGTTCCTACTTAAACCCGGTAAGGCCCCTACTTCATGTGATTCCTATAGGCCCCTATCCCTATTGAACTGCGACACTAAAATACTGGCAAAGGTCATCGCCAATAGACTGATTCTATTAATCGATAAACTGGTGTTGCCAGATCAATCTGGCTTTATACCTGGGCGAGCCACCTCACATAATCTCCGTACATTATTTTCTATCCTCCTGAATGTAGCGCCGGAAGTACCCATGGCTGTGGTCTTTTTAGATGCCACGAAGGCATTTGATTCCGTGGAATGGGATTATCTCAATGCCATACTGTACCGGATGGGCTTCCCAGCGATCTTTGTTTCCTGGATACGCCTGTTATACACTTGCCCCACTGCCCAAATTCTCATAAATGGGCACCTGTCTGCTGAAATTCCCATATCCCGAGGCACTAGACAGGGGTGCCCATTGTCTCCCCTGCTCTTCGCCCTTGTGATAGAGCCCCTAGCCCGTAAACTGCGGCAACACCATTGGGAACATGCGTTGCGATGTAACCTGCGACAAATCCTAGTATCGCTTTATGCAGACGATATGACGCTGTATGTCAGGGATCCGCAAAACAATCTTAATCCAATATTACGGGAATTTATTGTGTTTGGACACCTTTCTGGAGTCCAAATTAATTGGGCGAAGTCGCTGATTTCTCCCCTTACGTCTGCAGTGATAACATTTGCACCTGATTTCTCCTTAGACTGGTGCGCTACACATCTACGCTACTTAGGGATTCAAATTGGAAATACTCGTGACGAGATTCTCCGTCTTAATTATGGCACGGCCATGGAACGCCTTTCATGCAATGTCACGCGCTGGATAGCTTTGCCTTTATCAATGACTGGCCGTGCCTCCTTGATAGAAATGGTGATTCTTCCACAGTTCTTATATCTCTTTCTGAATATTCCGTATCATCCAGGGCGACATATTTTCGCCTCCCTCAGAACAGAATTGGTGAGATTATTTTGGGGAGGCAAACAGCCCCGCCTGCAATGGACAGTACTCATGAGGCAATTTGTACAGGGTGGGTTTGATTTACCAGATTTTGAGCTATATTTTGAATGTGCGCAGGCACAGTATGCTTATTTCTGGATAAACCCCCCACGCTTTATGCCTCAAATTGCGGCGGAGAATTGGCTGGCTGACCGGATTCCGTTGTGTGGGATGATTCAAGAACCCGCTACGGCCAGAAACGTGCCACCCACCACTCTCACGAGTACAGTCACCGCATGGCATAGAATTGGTCGTCGTCTTAACGCCACACTTATATATTCGCCACTAATGCCTCTCTCCTATCATCCCCAGATGCCATTATTACAAGAAAAGGGGTTTAATAAATTATGTGCCCGACTGAACGTTGTTACTTGGGGAGATCTTTTTATACATGGGAAGTTTTGCTCTGCTGAACAATTCTTCCGGCAAGCGACTCCCAATCCGTTAGATACATTGTTATATTTACGGTTACAACAGGGTATGCGGACCATTATCCCAGATTTTCCCAGGGAACCGGAGCCCCTAGCGCCATTACATCGTATGCTGACTGCTGATGGCCCGGGCACATGGTCTCTTCTTTATATCATACTATACGTACTCATCAGCCGGAGCCTACATGTGCACGCATTTCCGCCAGCTGCAGATTGCGTATTAGTCACTATCGATACATTCAACGTATATATTGCACACCCGCAAAGTTATATAGACTCAAGCTGAGAGACACTGATAACTGTGACCGCTGTGGTAGCCCAGGGGCCTTTTTTTAACATCTGGCGTAGGAATGCCCCCAGGTCTCGGAATACTGGGTGAAGGTCTTTGAGCCACTCACACAAATGACGACGGATGCCATTGATTGTAGTCCACTTTTGGCACTGTTGGGATATACTGAGCGGCTTCCACGGGCCTATCGCCGTTATGTCACACTTGCGTTACTGTTAGCAAAAAGAAGGGTGGCGTGCAGATGGGGTAGGGGACGTGCCCTCAAATTTAAAGAGTGGCTCAATGATTTGATCTATAGTCAAGACCAGGGTGCCATATATGCAGAATCGTTACCTCGCAGATCCAGACCCAAGGATACATGGGAACCTCTCAAACAGTACCTCCTGCAACACACCCCTGAAGACACCGCATAAGCTGCTATGTTGATCCTGATGTGATAAGTGCTGGGAAATAAGCTCAGGGTCCTCTAAGTGGCTCATGAAAGGGGAGGTAGGGGGACGCTGCGATGCTTTGTTTCCCCTGTGATGTGGGCATTCGCTGAAGTTTGTACGTGGGGGCCTGTGTGGGGAGCAGGGGATGGTGATCACGAAATGAGCTTCCCCTTCTGGAATGTTTTAATGTATATGTTTTTGTGGCCCACTGGAGAGGACAAATGCGTAGTATGGAATGATGGACTATGGACTTGTCCGAAAGCCGTTGACTCCACTAATATGAGCATGGGGTACATGCACTGTGTTACATATCTTAATGATGTATATTATTTTGGTCTGTATTACTTGCGGAAGTGCTGTAGTGACTGTCTGTTGTTTTTTTTTGTTATTCACAATCAAAAATTAATAAACAAAGTTTAAAGAGATATAAAAGGCTCTCCAACAGCTCCTGGACCTGTTTACAGCAAGTTCCTGACCCCAAGAGGTGCCTCTCAGGTTCTGGACCCTTGGTGTGGCTCTTGAGCACTTCAATTAAAGTTTTTCGTAAATGCGAATAGCGCTTTCTAGTGTAGAACAACGACGCTCATGCCATAAAACCAATGCAAGTCACTGCCAGTCCGTCTCTCCACACACCAGCATCGACCGCTCATGGGGAACCACCAGCACAAAGCAATAACCCACCTCTTCATGACACCTGGTCCACTCCTCGTTTCATGCTGATAACCGCCCACGACATTCTCATTGCTTCTCGTGACCCCCTCCAACTGGAAAATGACTTTGTACAAAACTTGAGAAGGGATACCTTCAGCGACTAATCCGGGACTGTATCCGACCCACGCTTCATCGCCGTCAGCTTGAATTTTGGAATTTGACCCAGTCCAGCGTGACCAAATATCCCTGGTTGGTGCTTTATGCTTATAGGCGTTATTTTTACAGTTTATTATTTAAAAATTCATAATTTTGGTTTTACTGATTAGATTTTTTATTTCTTAAATGGTGCCTTGTTTTTTAGGTCTCACCTGACCCAGCGCATGCGCTGGTCTGGCGAGACTTATTGAGAGGGCTCCAAAAAGTGCTACCAGGCCAGCCTAGAGCTACAGATCATGTGCGCGGGCGTGCGCGCCGCGTTTTACCGCGATTACTTTCACTTTCACGGCCGCTTTGATGTTTGATCGTGATCGCGATCACTTTCACTATCGCGGCCGCTTTGCATATCCAATAGGTCTCGCTTTTGGGACCTTATAAGTATTTAGTTATGCAACTGTTGCATGGCTAAACACTTATAAGGTCCCAAATGCGAGATCTATTGGCTATGCCAATGCTTGTCTAACCTGGCGTGGAATCTTTGTATGTGTTTTTTCACTGTTTTACGGTTTGAAGTGTTGCACAAATATTTTACACATTGCCTCTAAGTTAAGCCTGACTGCTCTGTGCCAAGCTACCAGAGGGTGAGCACAGGTTAATTTGGGGTTTACTTGTGCCTTAACCTGACCAGGCTTGTTGTTGCTGTTTGACCGGGGTTCAGTCCCCAGTCAACCAGTAACCCAATTTCTAACAACCACTATAATATGGGTTTTGAAAAATGGTTGCACTACTGAATAAGGGAGTGCAACAAATGCGCCAAAACCTTCTGCTAGAGAGCATGGGGAACCAGCGTACCCCCATGGCATTTGTTTAAAGAATATGGTCCAGTGGTACATTTTGAATAACATATTTCTCAATGTATGAGTAAATAGGGTGTAACTGCAGCAAGGTTGTGTATGTTCATTTATAATGGGAAAGGCTCTTAAAGAAAATTACAACTTGGTGTAATAAATCACCAGAGACCCGCAGGTGACACTTCAGATTGACATGGAGAGAGCTAGACATGACAGAGACAGAAAATAATTTATCCATTATTTCACAGAGAAATATATGAGAATGGTACAAGTTTACTTTAATAGCCTAGCATTGTATATTATAATATACTTTGACCAAACATGCATAACATAAAATGATATATGGTAAAAGTTCAGATTGGTAGGTTTAAAGAAGCACTAAACATTTGGTGTAAAGTTAATCAATATTGTGTGGCAGTAATATAATATATCAGCTATGACATCATAAATCTCACTAATTTGTTGTCTTTCAGATGTATAAATTGTAAGTACGAGAAATGAGAAGAAAAAATCAACAATACATATAATTGTTTTAGCTTTATGTACGTCACACTAAGTACTTGGTGTGTGTTTATTTTGACTATTCTGGGAGGATAATGTGTCTAATTTTTACTAGTAAGCTGACTGGATATTTTAAAAGATGTCAATACTTTAGAAAGAATGCATATTTTTCCTTAGTGTGGAATTTTTAAATGTTGACATGAAATCCTTGTTTTACTGACTCCTGCCAGGAATCAAGAAGTGAAGTAAGTACCAGGGCACGAGTGGGTTGGACATGCACCGGGGTTGGGTAACAGGGAGTCCCGGCGGCCCAGCAGGGGGCAGCACCATCAAGGAGGGCGGGGCAAGTATTTACGATTTTCTCTCCCCTCAGGACACGTCACCCATCGCTCCGATCCGTTTCTCCCCATGACCGTTCAGGAGGTTAGGTTGTAAGGAATCAAGAAGTGAAGTAAGTACCGGGGCACAAGTGGGTTGGACATGCGCCGGGGATTGGGAAATGAGGCTCCCTGCGGCCAAGCAGCATGGCGACACCCTCAGGAAGGGTGAGGCAAGTATTCACGATTTTCTCTCCCCCCAGGGCACGCCTAGACAGTCGGTGCGAAATATCCGGAGTCATGGACTGCCAAGGAACTCCCGCCCCATTGTTCTCGCAGATCAGCTGTGTAGATGAGTACCAGCCCAGCGTGTCGCAGGAGGCACTATGGGAGAACTTCATGACCATGGCCAAGGCTAAAGAACCAGAATGGGCACAAGGATTCCTCGACGCTCGAGGGCATGAGGATTCTGGGGTGGTGGCTGACATCCCACCTGTGACCCAGGCGGGGCTCGTGGAACAGGGATCAGTCAGATCCAAGCATGTGCGCAGGCCCACCAACAAGGACTTTCCTATGGACCCGCCCCGCGAAAGTCAGGGTAGTGATCACCCCGCGAGAACCTGAACCCACAGGGGTACTGGCGGCCATACCGAGCACTATCGCAGCAGGCACCACGAACTCTGACAAAATGGGCAAGGTGATGGACAATATGCTGATGTTGATGGGGCAATTTCAGACGGCGCTAGACGCCATGGCATCATTGCCTCCGTTGCCGGCTGAAGTGCCCGCGGCACCGGGGGCACCCACAGTATTGCAGGTTTGGGGAGGCCAGGCAAGTTGCGCGAATACAGCCGACAGGTTGGTGGGTTCTGGGTCCACCACAGGGTTAGGGCCAGGGTGCGATGCAGCGTTGGTCCCCAACACCGCAGCATCAGCCATTTCTGCCATCGGTCAGGGGGACAGCCTACTGGCAACACCACCATGAAATGCTAATCAAGTGGCCACGCTGTGTTCCCCGCCGACCAGCGGCCCGGGGGCTGTGACGACCACCCCACTCCAGCCCAGCACCATCTCCTCCCCCACTGAGCCCCCCAAATCAGCAGCGGTGACGGCGCCCCAGCCACCCGTCACTGTGGCACCCTTGGCCTCGGGGCATTGCTCACTGTCTTGGCAAGTGCCCCAGGCAGCCAAAGAGGGGATACGGAGGCGGGAATTCATTGATATCCGGACTTTACTCATGCACGGGGCAGCAGGGGCAGATACTAGGAAAATTGGGGGAAAAGAGGAGGATAAGAAGGTGAGATACCAACGCTGACCCGAGAAAACGATTGACAACTGGGTTGAGGCATTCACCATACTGTCGGCAGTAATTATGGAGAAGTATCCAGAGCAGGGGCGAGTGTTAATGCAATATTCCCACACCATACAGCAGGAGGCTAAAGTGACAGGAGGGGTCGGGTGGTTCAACTATGATCAGAACTTCCATAAGAGAATGGCCATATGCCAGGAGTTAGGGTGGGATCAAAAAGAGATCCAGCTCTGGGTTCAACACATGTGTTAATTCACCGCTGAGCACAAGAAGGGGGCGGGCAAGAACCAGAAGGAGTGGGACAATCAGAAAAGGACCAAGCAGACTGGAAAACGCCCTTTCAAACGCCTTTTGAAGGGAGCCAGGGATGGGGACAGAAGCAAGGGAGTAGGAAATTCAACTCCGGCACCTGCAGGCTGTATAATGCCAGGTCCTGCTCCTGGGGCAAGGTCTGCAAGTTTGCCCACAGCTGCAGCAAGTGTGGGGCCATGCACCCGGCCGTGTCATGCACTGTCAGGCGAGATAGCGAGTAACATAGAGGAGACAGAACCACCCGTGAATTCCCACCCAACCCCTCCCCCGCTCATCCCCCGATGCCGACGAGCGCCATCCCGCCAACCTCAAATGTCAAGGGGCCCTCCCCATCATCATACGGAACTTCCTCCCCCTACTCAGGTCCTATCCCAACCACAAAGACAGATTGCTCTTAGCTCACGGCTTCATCGAAGGGTTTAGGATTCCATACCAGGGCCCCCTGGGTTGCAGGGATGCAGAGAATCTCAGGTCAGCCAAGGAATTGCCGAGAGTAGTGAGGGAGAAGGTCTGGAAGGAGGTGGCGCTGGGCAGGGTAGCGGGTCCCTTCAATCACCCCCCCCCCCGGAGCACTTCCTCATCTCCCCACTGGGTGTGGTCCCCAAAATGCAGCCTTGGGCCTACTGATTGATCCACCACCTGTCTTACCCTGAGGGCAACTCGGTGAACCACGGGTTAGAAGAGGGGTCATGTTCAGTCTCTTACTGCTCCCTAGACATGGCAGTGGGCATGGTCAGGAGAGCAGGAAAGGGGGCCTGGCTGGCCAAGGCTGACATCGAGTCTGCCTTCCGTCTGCTCCCGGTTCACCCGGACAGTCAGCACCTCCTAGGGTTCAGATGGCAGGGCGAGGTGTTCTTTGATTGTTGCATGCCCATGGGTTGCACGGTGTTCTGCGCGTACTTTGAGGCTTTCAGCTCCTTCCTCCAGTGGGCGCGCTCCTGGGCCTACGGCATCGAGGGAGTGACTCACTACCTGGATGACTTCCTGTTCATCGGGGGCTTAGGGACCCAGGAGTGTAGTGAGGGGTTGCAGTGCTTCCAAGGTTTGGCGGGGCATTTGGGGGTCCCCCTGGCACCGGGTAAGACTGAGGGTCCGGCCCAGGTTCTCAAGTTTTTGGGCACCGAACTGGACAACATCAAGGGTGAGTCCAGGCTACCTGCCGAGAAGGTTGAGGATCTGAGGCAGGATATCCAGGCGTTACTGGGCAAGGGTAAGGCCACCCTGGGCGCTGTCCAGTGTCTCCTGGGAAAACTGAATTTTGCAGCCGGAGTCATCCCAGCTGGGAGAGTATTTTCCAGAAGACTAGCTAGGGCTATGGCCAAGGTACATAAGAAGCATCACCTGGTGAGGCTAGGCAATGGACTGAAGGAGGACCTTTCAATGTGGTTTGAGCTCCTACTCGACTTCAATGGGACAGTTATATGGAGAGCCCCATGAGCAAGTAGCCCAGAACTGTGCCTCTTCACAGACGCTTCAGGGAGAGCGGGCTTTGGTGCCATAATGGGGGAGGAATGGTGTGCCCAGAAGTGGCCTAATGCATGGCGGCAGCGTAAGATACCCTCGAACATAACGGTACTCAAGCTGTTCCCCATTGTGATTGACCTGCATTTGTGGCCCAAATCGTTGGCGGACAGGAAGGTAATTTTCCGGTCCAACAACATGGCGGTGGTGCAGGCAATCAATGGCCAGACAGCAAGGTGCCCCCTGGTGCTGTGCTTATTGAGAGAATTGGTCAGGGCCGGCAACATCGAGTTTAGGGCTAGGCACATCGAGGGGGTCAAAAATTTGGCAGCTGACCCTCTCTCTCGTTTTCAGTGTCTCCGTTTCCGGGAGGCCTGGCTGCGAGAGAGAGCGGAGATGACACCCTTCCCAGCACACCAATGGCACATCCTGCATTGGAGCAGCGGCTGAGATTGTTTGGGGAACGCTCCTTGGCACCGGGGACCAGGAAGAAGTACAAGGCCCATCTTGACACATTTCTAAGCGTTACAGAGACTCTGAGCACAGACTCGCTTGCCTTGGACCAGCAGGTTCAAGCGTTTGTTTTATGGGCCAAAGATCAGGGAGAAGAGCCACTCGTGGGTCTGTGGCCACCTGGCGGCGGTGAGCCACAACACCAAGCTGAAGGGGGGGCAGGACCCAACCAAGTCCTTCTTGATCAGAGCAGCCCTCAAGAGATGGGCCAGAGAGGAGGTTAGGACCCCGGACTCTAGGGGCCCCATTGACTTTCCCACCCTACAGGGGATGCTAGATGTAGTACACCAGCTGACCCACTCACAATTTGAGGCCAAGCTATTCTCGGCAGCCTTCTGCCTAGCATTCTTTGGGGCGTTCAGGATGGGCGAATTGGTAGCCAGGTGAAAAACAGACGCGTCTGGTGTCGCCATGAGCAACAAGGATGTCACTCTAACGGACAAGCTAGTGATACGTATCAGGAGGTCCAAAACAGATCAGGCACGGCATGGGGCGGATGTAGTTCTGGAACCGCTAGGAGACCCAAGGTATTGCCCAGTGGCCAGAGTTCGGGATTACATGTCTGTGCGCCCTGTGGCACAAGGGTTCTTCCTGATACATGCAGACTTGGGACCCCTGACTAAATTCCAGATCGACTGGATCATGGGCGCCTGCCTGGCTCCCACGGGCCTTGCCTGCCCCGACAAAATGTATTCCAGCCACTCCTTTGGAATTGGGGCAGCTACAGTGGCATTCAAGGAGGGCATGGAGCCAGAGGGCATAAAGAGGGGGAGCGCTGGCAATTGCGTTGTTTTGAGAGTTACATTCGGCCATAAAGGCGCAGCATGTGATATAATAATGAGTGCCGTAGTTTGTAGTGATCTTGATAAAGTGTGATTCAATAGATATTAAACAAGTTTGTAAAAGATGGCGTCTGTTTATTCAACAGGTTCCCGAGTGTGGGTGATCGGCCATTCATTCGTTGTACAGTAAGGGTACCTCTGCGCAGCACAGTAGGGGTGCCTGAGCCGAAGACCAGGAGCCTCAGGGCAGGTTCCTGGAAAACCGCGACGGTGCCCCGTTAGTCCTTCGGGCGGTTGGGGGCCTGACCAACCGGGGGTTTGCCCTGCTACGCTCCACCCTGAAAAGGGCGTGAGTAGAAGAGACCAACATGTCACGTGATCCAGAAGAGGATCATCAAAGTTAGCACTGACTGGGTGTCCCCATAGTGCTGGCTCACCAGGCAGGCGGGGCAGCATAGGTTGGTACAGCTGCCCGCCCTTGGATCGCCCGTAAGATAACCCACATATTGCATACTCTTGTATGTAATAAACCTGCAGCAATATTTTCCCAGAACAAAAGTTGTCTTGCGTATTTATTCATTCTTGCATGCTCAGACAGGCGGTGGGGGAAGTTGCCGATAATGGCACTATGTAAAGCCGAGCTCCAGCTCTTGGGCAGAAGTCATTCAGAGGACAGGAGCGTCATGGATTTCACTTCAGCAGCACAGGATTCTATTTGGCCTTCTCCGCACCCTCACTTCTTGGCCACGCATCCCAAGGAAGCAACCTGAGCGCATCCAGAGTGACGCAGGGGCGTAACACAGGGCCCGCAGCCGCCGCGGTGCGGAGGTGCCCCCAAGCTCCAGGGGGCCCACTCAGCAGCTGCACTGCCCTTCGACAATGGTGATAATTTATTCACAAGCCTGTTTGGTTTAATACTTCTCGGTGTCTGGTCACCAGTTTTTGCAGTAGCTTGTGTGGTTATGAATTAGGTGGTTTGGGAACGTTTTATTTGTGCAGAAGGACCGGTTCAACGCTATTCATTCAGTACCGATGCAGGTTTGTTCAGAGGGAGCTGTCTGGTTCTTTGTTAGATTTTACTGACACCAAACACATGTTAAAATTGCATAACTTAATGCGATGCCATCATGGTTTGTGAAACAAGATACAAATAACCATCCTTATTAAGTTTCAAAATGGAATTCTAGACCTGAAGCAAGAAGGGACAAAATGAAAGGTGTGTGGCATTGTAACATACATATTATGAAATGATGCTGCTAAAATTGTTATTCTCAATAATTGTTATCTGAGAAATGTGATCAACTCATACTGTAGCTAATGTGTCTACAGTTAGGATAATTAATATATTTTTATGTGCTGCTAGCAACTTGTGATGGTTGGTAAACTTTCAAATTAGGGGGGGGGGGCATGCACGCTCTGTACAGCAGCAATCAAACAGCCCCCCCCCCCCCACGGGGATTAGCCACAGTCCTCCTTCAGAATTATTTTTAAAAAGGGTCCGAATTAAACATTTTTATAGAAAAATGTCAGCCCAAAATTGGTTGAAGTCATTGATTGTGCAGACATTTCTGAACCGAACACTTAAAATATTCCAATAGGTCAGACTCTGCAGAGTGAACACAAACCACCCCAGTAAAGTGCAGGCATTTCCCATTTGACAATTAAGAAAATATTATAGTTTCTGTAATCTGCAAAAAGCATTTTACAGATATTATGTCTGGATTCTACAAAGTGTGCGTCTATTGGTGCTTTCATGTGTTTTAGTATGAATTTGCTCTTAAATTCCAACCACCTAATCCACTTAACCTTTGTTTTTCTTGTGGTTTTGTCCATCTAGCTCAGGCTACATTGTCACTTCATTAAGTAAATCCAGTAATCATATTTGTGCATTCTGCAGTTTTCAGTAATATTTTTTCTTATCTATCTATCTATCTATCTATCTATCTATCTATCTATCTATCTATCTATCTATCTATCTATCTATCTATCTATCTATCTATCTATCTATCTATCTATCTATCTATCTATCCATCTCTATCTATCTCTATCTATCCATCTCTATCTATCTATCTATCTATCTATCTATCTATCTATCTATCTATCTATCTATCTATCTATCTATCTATCTATCCATCTCTATCTATCTCTATCTATCCATATCTATCTATCTATCTATCTATCTATCTATCTATCTATCTATCTATCTATCTATCTATCTATCTATCTATCTATCTATCTATCTATCTATCTATCTATCTATCTGTCTGTCTGTCTATCTATCTATCTATCTATCTATCTATCTATCTATCTATCTATCTATCTATCTATCTATCTATCTATCTATCTATCTATATATCTCTCTATATGTATCTCTATCTATCTATCTCTCTCTAGATATATGTATCTCTATATGTATCTCTATCACTATCTCTCTCTCTGTCTCTTTCTCTATCTCTATGTATCTCTATCTATCTCTCTATCTATATGTATCTCTATCTATCTATATCTCTCTCTATATGTATCTCTATCTATCTCTCTCTCTATATGTATCTCTATCTATCTATCTCTCTCTATATGTATCTCTATCTATCTATCTCTCTCTCTATATGTATCTCTATCTATCTATCTCTGTCTATATGTATCTCTATCTATCTATCTCTCTCTCTATATGTATCTCTATCTCTCTCTCTCTAGGGAAGAGGTGTGGCGCAGCGGCCAGGGCGACAGACGCCGGATGCTAGGGATCACTGTTCGATTCCCGGCACTGGTGGCAGGTCAGCCCAGCACCGTGTGACTCTGGGCAATAGCTTGCTTAATCTTCCCGACAGCCCCCAGCGCCGGGATGCCTGCGAGTAGCTGTGCGCTTTACAAATACTGGATTTACATTTACAAATGCTGGATTTACATTCTATCTATATGTATCTCTATCCATCTCTCTATATGTATCTCTCTCTCTATATGTATCTATATCTCTCTCTCTACATATATATGTATCTCTATCTCACGCTTTATATGTATATCTATCTCTCTCTATATATATGTATCTCTATCTCTCTATCTACATGTATCTCAATCTATATGTATCTCTATCTTTTTTCCCTCTCTTTATCGCTCTCTCTCTATATGTATCTCTCTATATATATATTCATTCACCCAAAAAAAGTGAAAGTGACAGGATAGTTAGGTGAACATTTGAGCAACAATGTGATGTTTTGAACTCAAATAAACTACTGAAGTTTCCCAGTTATGTTTATCTCGGATAACTATAACTCGTACCCACGAGTGATGTAATATGTGCGGTAATTAGCTATGCATGGTGAGGATGGCGCAAGTTATAACTAACTTAGGGCACGAGTTATAGTAACTAGAGATAACTATAACAGGTGACAAGGGCTCAGCTGTCTGGGTATCCCTACCATCTCTTCCTATATTTTTTTTATTTTTTAAACTCAAGACACAGGACTAAGTCCTGAGGTCTGTAATGTCTGCCTGCAATATTTTTTTTCATGTTGCAGACAGCCAATTAGAGTGCTCGTTCCTGTGGGAGTAATTGGCCTAAGGGGAAAGATGCCCCCTGGGCCAATCAGAACACTCAATTTTTTAAAATTAAGTTCAAGGAACTCTCGCAAGAGTCCTTCGAACCCAACCATCTAGATAGACAAATATATTTGTACCTTAATATCTCAAAAACCACGGAACAGATTTACACCAAATCACACAAAGCACTCAATTCAGCTCAAAACATTTTAATTGGAACGTAAATAGACATAAAATGTACATAAATACAAAAGAATTCATAAAATACATGCAAAAAATCATTTCGATGACAAATCAGCATTTAAAAGAATCAACAATGGAAATCCACCAAATGCACTTAGTGAGTTACATCTTCCCACTACGTCTCCCAATAATCACAATCAACCCCTATCGCCTCCCACAATCAAAGTCATACATCTATAACCCACACCCAAAGAAGCTAAAATAACACATAACCATCCATGGATTTCCTGCATCTCATCACTGCTTTAAACAAGCAATTTGTAATGCAATAGGTCTCGCATTTACGCGTGTTTAAGCTATTGGCATTGTAATTGACAATGCATTTTATTTATGTTTTAAAAACCAAAACATAAATAAAAGGCATTGTCATTTACAGTGCTGATAGCTCAAACTAGCTTAAATGCAAGACCTATTGTATTGCAAATGCTTATTTTATTTTGGCCTCGGTGTGCCAACCCCCTCCCCCCCACCACCACCAGGCCTAGGGGGGCAGGGTATCCATACTCTATTACCTTATACTATTTTTATTTTTAAACATCAGGACAGGGGACTGGGTCCCCAAGTCCTGCTATGGCTATCAGCAAATTTTTCTCCATGTTGCTGGCAGCCAATGATAGAGCTTGCTCCAGCGGTACTGTGTCCCCTGAGAGCAAATTGGCCCCAGGACAAAAAAGTTCCTTGGGCCAATCAGAAAGGTCTATTTATTTTAATTGGGTTTGAGAGACTCTTGTGAGGGGGTCCCCAGGCTTACACATACTGGAGGGGACCCCATCAGCCCCTACTGATATGAGCATGAGGGGCCCCTGCAGCATATCTTGCAGGGGGGCCCCCTCATGTTTTGTTACGCCCCTGGAGTGACGTCATGTCCGGCAGACGCATCGGGGGGGCTGGCTCAGTTTCAGTCGCACCCATGTGTGTGCTCCAGGACCAGCCAGGAAGCAGCGGCAGGACCATTAGGTTAGGCGTTCCCTTTTGTACAATACGAAAGATGAATTCCTCACATCTCGACTGAAAAAAGCTTTCGCTCTCCACGCGCAAGGAAACACAAACAAGTTCTCAATGATGGCCCATTCGAGAAGAAACAAAAATGGAATATCTCGCATATACAGTGCAATGTAACAACGCAGCATGGACTCGAAAATGACATAAATAATTTGTCTGGTGCTGTCAATAACATTCCGCGTCAAAGGTTCGTCAAATGGTGTTAGAGTGTCCACGTCTGCATCGATACTTCCTGGTGAAATGCGCTGCAACGATCGGTTTCTTTACTACTTGCTTCTTCTAAACTTATTTTCACGGGTGACAGTTCCTCATGCAGTAGAACAAGATAGCACATGAATAATATTTATTTGAAAGCGCTCCATTTACGTGCATGACATCATCCTCACCAACAAAAGACACCCAATCACTGAGAAAAAGAAACACAAGAACAGCAGTATATGCATGAGACAAAAAAAAGAGTACAGATAGCCTGGTAATGTGTTCTTATCATGCCCCCTGCTGGTCCTAGTGACAGTTACAAACCACATGAAAATCTGCCTGCATCTTTACTGCTACTATAATCCCGTCTCCAGCATTATAGGACCCCGAAACACACTTACAACTGCGCAGCCCCTTGGATCACACTATGTGCATCCTCGCTCCGTTGGCAGCAAATGAATCAAGGACTCGTGTGAAGGGCGTTATCTTCGAGTCCCGGACAAATGATGGCTGTCATCGGTGATCCTGTGCTCTACTTCTGGGATTCCAGGACCTCCAATAATATTGGACTAATAAAAGCTTGATAGCCAAGTTGTTCTTTGGTACGTGACGTTTTCAAGGTAGTCCTGTCAAGCAGTCAAGACAAGTTTAGAAGGTGTTAGGCATGAGACACTCAGATAAAGCACAAAACAATAGAAAAAACACACAAAAACTGCAATGTCTAGCCAGTGCTTTAGCTTTAAGAAAGAGAAGGATTCTCATTAACAGGTAGGTCGATAGATTAGTTAAAAAATATATCATAAACATAGAAATGCAGATGATATCAGCACCATTTGTGGCTGGCGTGCTTCTCAGAGCAAGGGAGCAGGCAGAAAATTAGGGTCCCTCCCTGACCTCCCTCACTTTGAGACATACCTCTAAGGTACTCAGGGGCATATCAACAAGGCCCGGAGATAAAATTATCGCTGCTTTAGCATCCGTTTTCGGACGAAAAGCGGCAATAACTTTAACGCCCTATTAGCAAGGAAACGCTAATGTGTGAATCCATGCTTCTTCACCCATTTCCTTTCCGCCTCGCCTCGCTAATGAGATGCGTGGTAGGTGTGCCCATCTGAAATACTGCGAAAATCATCGCTAACACAGCTTCTCCATATTTACAAGGGTATCGCTAACCTGACTAGCGACTTAAAAATTAGCGCTAACCAGGTTTTTCGCCGGTTTCTTACACCTGCCTTTTTTCCTACTATGCCATATCTATCATGAGAGGTGGATTATTATCCTGAGTCCACATCTCCCTATTTACAATATTTTTCCCTAGCGCTGTTCCCTATCGCTGGAATTCCAGTGATATTGTTGCTTATCGCCGCTATTGGCCGGATTTCTATCGCCTCGGCGATGCGCCTTGTTAATTGTGCGCTGACCGGGCGATAGAATCCGGCGATAGACGACGTTAGGATTTGTCACGCTAAAAGCGCTCAGCGATAAATATCGCTGCCGCTTGTTGATATGCCCCTCAGTGCCGAGTGAGCGAAGCAAACAATTCTTATAATCCTACAAAAGTTCAGGAGGGAGTGTTGGGTGAGGGCCTAATGGTGCGCTTTGCCCAAAGAAAGAAAAGATTTTCCAGGTGGTTCTCAAAACACATTCATAAAACAATCCAAAAAATAAAGTACCTCCTGTGTGCTGAGGATGACCTTAATCCATGGATCCAGTGGGGTCATTCTTCCTTTTTCACTTTGTCCCCTCTTTGTTTTTTTCTTTCTTAGCACCACTCTTGCTTCTTTCTGTCATTCATTCTTTCCTCCAATGTTTTTGTTGTTGTTCTTAATTTTCATCTTTCACGTGTTTGCTTTGCTTTTATTCTTGGCTGGAATCTTTCATTTTCTTTATCTCATTCTTTCTTTAAGACTCCTCATTGTTTCTTTAATTAATTTACTCTATTTCTGCTTGACTGCCTCAAGATCAAAACCAAAGCCAACACTGGGGTTAAGGCAGAATGAATCCTGTTTTTATGAGGACAAAGCGAGAGGAACGAGGTACACATTAGTTATGCTGTGAGTAGGGGATCGCTCAGGTTCACTCCCTGAATGAAGACAGATTGTGATGCAGTTCCAAAGCCTAGATGATGTTACTGTGCTTTCTTCTCCTGGCTAAGGTAGGAATCTCATAGCTCTAGACTCTGATGAGAATTCCTTCATGCAAATTCTCCAGTCAGCTGGGCCTTCTGTGGTTGTTACAGGGCTCAGTCCACTTCCACATGATGGCACGTTCCCCTTCTTGCCACAGGTCACTGCAGTAAAGCTGCTAATCATTACAGTAGGCAGCTGTCTTTTCAACGTGTTCACCCTGTATTTGTTGCCTTTTGCTGGACCCTATAGTTGCTGGTGTCTGTGTATTTTAACCCTGCTACCAAGTCGTAAACTGTCTGTGCTGCTCCGTAAAATATGGTTGAATTGGTATATTCCTAGCTGGCATACTTAACTTACCTGTAAGTCCCTAATATATTTTAAAACGTGTACACAAGGCCTGTAAGTTAAATGTAAACAGTGGGCTGCAGCACCTATTGTGCCTTCCACTACAGTGATAGTATTGTAGACTGTGGCAGTTTAAACACTGCAATTCGACCTGTCAAAAGAAACGCCTTTGACACATCAAACCCACCCTTTTAAATATTAATATGTCACCCCCATGTGGGCCTTGTAGTCCACAAAGCAGGATGTATGGTATTTAAATTAAGACATGTAGAAATGTAAAGTGAACTTGTCCTTTTAGTGACTAGCATTCAATAGCTATTTTTCACTATGACAGGCTTAGTTTTCCTATGTAGAACACCAGAATACAGAATAAAATCCTAATTCTGTATGTTAGGAATGGGACTACCTATAAAAAATAATGAAAAGACTATTCTAAAAATGATTTGAAATCCAATTAAAGGGTGATGTCAGATTTGTAATGAATATTCAGGAAAAGTAATTTTAAAAAGTTACAATTTCTCTACCTGAAGTTTCATGAGGCTGTTTTGCATTTGCTCTCAAACTTCCCCCAGCCAGGGATTAGCATTTGATCAGATGTGAAAAAGATGTAAAATGCATTCCAAGATTAAACAATAGGCTGACCTGACTGGGCAGACGCAACGCCTCTGAACTTACCAGAATATGCAGGGTGAGGCTGTGAGCATTCTTTTTTAAATTAGAGCATCAAATCAAACTTGAACATCAAATCCTGCTTGGTAGCTCTGCTTGGTTTTATATGTAAAACTGGGGGTGCACTTGAAAGGAAGGGAAACGGGATGCCAAAACAATTCTTGTGTATCCATTGACTAGTTGCTGGAAAACTGTACTCGTGTTCTACCAGACGTCTGTATCTGGGTTTATTGTAGGGACAGTGACTGCCCCAAATGGGATTTTAGTGTTAGATATGGGAGGACACTAAGATTACCCTAATGCACTCCCAACACACCCTCGGATCCAAAGTTAAGTGTGGCTGAAAACATTTTCCAATTTGAAAATGTTCAAAGTGGATAGGGTTGGCCCAAGAGCCATTCCCACCCACCAGCTCATGCCAGGCATAAAAGTGGCATCATTAGAATATCAAAAAAGAGAGACGCAACTTCCATACATTAGTCTTGAGTTTTTCATATGGGAAGGGCAGGTCTTCTGCTTTTTTAGCGAACTGCCCCCTACATATTTCTACATGGCATGCTTCATCATTGAGTCCTCACTAGGGGTGGGCGGAATTTGGGAAATTCACTTTTGAAAATTATCGTGAAAATGTTAAAAATCTCCGCAAACACGCGGAAATATCGCGAAGATGCAGAAGTTTTTTTCCCGCCCGTTCGCGGTATTTTCTGCGTGGTCGCGGCTAGCCAATTTACCCATGCGGTTGCTCGCGGGCGCGGCCATCTTGTTTTCACTTGTCTCGCGGTGCATGATCGCGAGAAGAAAGACGTGATCGCGCGACGAATGACATTACTGCGGGCGCGAACTGTCGCGAGACAGCGCAAATGGCTACCAACAATCCAACATCTCGTAGAGAACGTGACCGGATCGGGAAAACTTGTCGGCGAACGCGCGGATTCAGGTAAGGCGATTGCGCGCACGCGAGAATGTATTATTGTACAGCGCGAGCAAGCAAAAAAATACCGGTAAAATGCGGATTGCGGAAATTTTTACATTTTCGCGCTCTCCGCGGAACGCGAAAATGTCAAATTATCGCAATTTCCGCGAGCGGAACGGAATTTTAGCCCAGGCCTAGTCCTCACCCAGTGTATTTAATAGTACCTGGTGGGTTCAACCCCCACACTAGGGAGAACACTTTGTTGTTACCCACTAATTTAAAAATGCCTGCGGGTGATCGTCTGAGTATTCTAACTTTATTAGAATGAGCACCCTTGGCACAATCAAACACAGTGAAGGAATGCCAATGGATAGCTTAATGGCTTCAACATGTTTCAGCTGTTTATTTGATCTCCTAATAGGTCATGCAGCTTTCGTCAGGACCAGTCAGGTCCCACAATGCTAACTGGTATATCAAGCACTGAGTATTCATATTTTAGGTTTTTGAATTGGTGTAAGCCACACATACCACACATTCACTCATGCAACATACTGGTACCAGATTTTCTAAATAAAACCTACCTAATTTGGGAACCAGGAATTCATCGGCTGCACAGTTTCATTAAGGGTTTGCTTGTGTCCTGATAGGTAGTCACTGACAGGTTACTCTCTGAGTCACACTACCGTCAAAAGGGTAGCACAATTTACCTAGCCTCTTCCAATGACCAGTAATTAGGAAACATATTGACCTGGGGTCATGGAAGTCATTAAGCGATCTATAGTTGTGCATTCTCTATTTTTATTTGTGCCAAGGAGGTTCTTTCTAACAAAATTGTACCATTCAGATGATCACCAGCAGAAATCTTTGGCTTCTCCATTCCTGGCTCCTGAACTAAATTAGCAGATAACAACAAAGTACTCCCCCCAAATGTGGGGTTAAGCCCACCAGGTACCATCAAACATACCGGGTGAGGACTCGATGATGGAGCATGCCACATAGAAATATGCCGGTGAGAATCTGCTAAAAAACAGGAGCCTGGCCCATCCCAATACAAGGGACTCAAGTACAGCAGTTGCCTCTCTTTTTTGATATTCTGTTGATTTTGTGGGAGAATAAGGGTACTCTCCCTGATTACCTTTCCTCTCTTTCACCCTTTGATGTCCGATGTGACCTCTCCAGGCACTAAATTCAGAACACTGCTAAACCTAAGGAAGAACAGAAAAGGACTGGGGCTGCTATTTGTGACCTGAGAGGACCCTTGAATGATTGAACCTGCTCCCTCTTGTACCCAGGACAAAGTGGTGGACTCCAAGGGTAATAAGGTGGGCCTCCTTTTATAGTTACAGGGACACACTGAACTACAATAGGCCTTTTCCTGCAAGTGCCCAGTTGGCCAGTGGAAACTGGATCTAGACTGTGCTCTGCTGTTGGCCTCAGCCTGACATGCTGTAAGTCTCTAAGTGCCTCCCCCGAGGTCCTGTGGGCTTTACAAGTGTACTACTGTGGTGGATTGGGACTTAGAGAACTAAGGTTAGAAGGTACAATCTTTGACCAGGACAAATTTGTTTGGTGTATCCGACCTGCAATTCAACGCGGTCAGTGTAAATTTGTGCATAGGTCCCACGACCATTGACCATCATTGTCATTTTGTCATTTTGTGATTCTTGGTGATATTCCTACTAAAAACTTTAAACATTCATATCCCCGGTTCCCCTTATTGGATTTTTGTCATTTTAGTGTCATAATTTTGTTTATGAAATGTTACTTTACTTTTCTAATTCGGTTTGGGATTGCTAATGTGTTGCATTTCAGCCTATTGTTTGATCTTGGAATGCATTTTACATCTTTTTCACATCTGATCAAATGCTAATTACTGCTTTGGTACTGCCTAAATACTTAAGACATTGCACTGAGTTAAGACTGTCTACTCCGTTCCATAGCTGCAGGGTGTTGAGCACAGGTTAACTCAGTGACTTTAAGGGTTCATTCTGACAAGGGTTGTGATTATCCATTGAGGTAGGTAGTGACCCACCCCAATAATAATTCAGTTTCTTACAGATGCACTACACAGATTTTTTCACCAGAAGTATCCATATCGCCCTCACTCCAGATTCTTACCCCGTTATCCCCATTCATGATCGTGTTTCGGCCCTCGACTTGGCTCCTGCAGTATTCCCCCTATAGAGGACAGTTGTCAACTGACTTCATCAAGGTTTTTTTTTTCTCCCAAAATAATTAAACATGTTGTGACATTTGGGGCCATACCGGAATTGGAGAAAGTGAAACTACTGGCCTTAGTATGCTCATTGGATTTTGCTAAAAGCAGAACTTCCTGAAAGTCACCCTAATGAAAAAGGGCTGCTTCACAGCGGTGCTTGAGGCTCATCCACCACGTCCCCCACTATAACTTCTGAAGTCTGCATCAGTCCACTTGTGTTATGTTACTAATATTTATATAGCACAACTGCCATTCAGGAGGATATCTAGGCATCCTCTCTGAAGCAGGCCTGGGTGTAGTGGGTGTAGGGTGGCTATGCAGAGAGCCACGGAGGTATGAACAAATTCCGTGGCCATCTGCGTGGCCCTCCGCAAAGTCACGCTACGCCACACGCCTCCAACCCCCATATTAACAATTAATGTTAGTACTTAAAAGTAAATTAAAACCCATTTACCTGTACTGCGGCATCCCCAGCCTGCCCTCCTCTTCTTTGTCGCCGTTTCTTCTAATCCAAGCGAAAACTGCAGACGTGCGCGCATTCACAGTTTTCGCAAGGATTAGAAGAAACGGCGACGAAGAGGAAGAGGGCAGCCCGGGGACGCCGCAGTACAGGTAAGTGGAAAAATTAACTTTTAAGTACTAGAATTCATTGTTAATATAGGGGGGTGGAGGCGGGGGCTGACCAACTCCGCTATGCGGCAGAGTGTGCGGAGATTTGCCTTCTTCGCGTTCTCTGCGGAAAGCTGAGAAGGCAAATCTCCGCACACTCCGCAGGCAGAGCGGAGGGCTCCACCTGGAGCTACTCTGAAGGCTATTGCTGAACCTTCATCATTGTATCTAAACATGACAGGCACATATAAATGTACACCCTACCCCATTGTTTACTTTCGGTTTTTAAGTTTGATTCCCAAGAGGGGAGTGCCTTTTGAAGGTGACAGAGAGCTGGTTGGGGCAGCAGACTTTACTTGTGTAGCTGTCTGACAGGCCTCAGTGGCAAGAAGTTTTTATGGTGACAGCACTTGCCATTAGGCCCCTAAAGAGGTCCTAGCACCCGCTGTATCCAACAAGTGGAGAGCAGTGACAATGATGACGGTGAAGACACAAAAGCGGGTGAAGCTGGATTTGTTTACCTGCCACAGGAAAGGTACCCAGACAGTGGAGCCTGTGGAGATGGTGAGGACTGATGAACTGCCAACAGGCCAAAAAGAAATTATGCCATTTTGAAAAAGTTAGAAAGGGTGGAGAAATTAACTTCTGCAATGTATGCATGATTGGAGAAAATGAAACCGAGGATCACAGAATGTAGGCAATGTCAAAATCATAGGAATTCAAACTACGTTGCTTGAAAAACAAAACCAGTGGCATGGAGGAGATCGAAATGGAACTCAAGGCCTGTAAAGAAATGGTGATGAAACCAGTGGTCTTGATGGACAACAAATTGGAAATATTGAAAAATGCATGGCGAGCGGTGAACATACGTGTTCCGAGTTATTCCCCCATTGAGGAGGGTAGGTCTGGACTGGAGGTAATGCGTACATCTTTTTGCGAACAGTTCACTATCCCAGAAAGGAATATTGGTGACACTGTGTACAGGATCTACAAATGTCCCTCAGCATCCTCACTGACAAGAGCACCACAAAATGGGGCACCCTACTAATGGAGCTCTGCACCTCAGTACTCATGTTTTCCGACCTAGGCGAGTACCCACAGTGAAGGAGAAGGCAACTCCCAGCAATATGGGAGGAGCTTGCTGACATACGATGAAGGTTTGTAACCCAGCATAACTGATGGTTTGGCAAAATAGCAAAGCATACGCCTTCACAAATGTGAAAGCAGCAAAATCTTTCCTCATGGGACGTACATCGGGAACCTAGGGGTGCTCCATGATTCTGTCGTGTGTTTCCTGCATGGCCCATTGTCGTTTTTTCCTATGTTAGCCTAGTTGTGCACGCTGTAGGACATGTTTCTTTGGCACAATAAGCACGCTTGCTTTTGTGCCACATTCTATTTTTACATAGAACCTGCATATGTTTTTGTGATCTGTTCTTTTACAGGGATTTAGTCTGAACACCGTAGACAAGGTCAAATAACAATGCCCCTGGTTGTTCTCTCTAGTCAGGTGCCAGCACATAGACATAACATGAGAATGCGGCTGCTGTTTGTGAGCAAACATGTCTTGTCTTATAACTGAGGACCGGAGTTCTAAAAACATACTCTGAGTGAAGGTCCTGAAGCAAGATCACCTCATTAGCTGAGATGTAGAACACGCATCTATGTATGCTAAGGTATGCGGTCCACCACTAATCCCAGAGATGTTTGATATATAATCATTTAGCTTCAGTAAGAAACAGAGTGTATAGGCTAATCTGTCTTATAACATGACAGGAATTTTTATGGTATATAGCTTGTTAACCACGGTAATGATATTTTGGTATGCATTTGTTTTCTAATTGTACAAATATTTTATCTTAGAGCACGATAGTTTACATGAATATTATAAACTTCCTTCGTCTCTCTTGTTTATCTTATTGTGAACAAATACGAGTGACAGAACGAAAGAGTGTGTCCTGTTACCGAGATCTCAGGCTCCAGAGTGTTATGCTCCGGGGTGCCAATTCACTGTTTCTCTGGAAAGGTTAGGAGGGCAAGTGAGGCACTATAGCTAGTCGGACCCATCCTCCAGGGCCGGACAGGGAACCAAAACCAAGCCTGGCAAACTGCTCAGCCGGCCCCCCTGGGGGGGGAGGAGGGTGGTACAGCCGAGCTGTTTGTTTGGGCCGGTTTTGGCCGAATTTGTTACGTGGGCCAATATTGCCGGCCCCCGGTAACAAAAACAGCCTCCCAGGGGCCTAAAACCAGCTCCCACCCTGGCAGCCCACCGGGGAAACACCCGGTGCCTGCTACAGCCAGTCCGGCCCTGCCAGCCTCATAGTTACTGGGGTGGTATGGAAGCTCAGTCTCTACATGCTTATGCTCTATGGTCCAAGCATAGTCGCTGCAACAATTCAATGTGGACTTGTTTATCTCAATCCGTGGGGAGACACAAATGGAGCTTGAGAGGGGAGGGCCAGTCGAGAATCTTCTATTACTAATCTATGTTTGTAAAGACCATCTATGGCTCTTTCTTTACTAACTGTCTATCTCCCTAATCCCCTGTCTTCTACCACTTTTCATTTACCCCATCCCCCCTTTTCTATTGCATCCCTTGCATCCATGAATGGTGATTATGTGTGTTGGATGCCGTAGGTGAGCCTATTAGATTCAATTGGTTAATTGATCTTTTTTGTGAAGGTCTCGAGGTTAGAGGGGAAGTTTTTTTTTTTTATAACTTTATTTTTCCAATTTACGTTGTAACAAAAGATATATACATGCCAATTTGTTCAGTAACAATTACAATGACATTGTTGCCTAATCAGTGCATACCCCGTAGAGTACAAATAAATGCAAGTCCTGGCCAGGCTAGTACGATGGATACAGTGATGTTATAATTACAGTTCACCTGGGCCCTCCCTGGTACCCAACCCCCCCTCCTAGTATTGCAACACTCCCGATGCATCCAAGGGTGAAAGATCCGGTACCTGGGTGTACTATGAATCGTGAATGGTTCCTCTCACTATGTGAGTCTAGTATATTTAGGCTGTCACCCCACTCCCTCCGAAACGATTCCATCCTCCAGTTGGGAATTGGAGGCCTGTCTTGAAGCCTCTATATAGGAACGATATGGGCCCCATATGTCTTTGGGACGAGAAGATCTGGGCATTGTGTCGGCATAATGCTCGCTATTCACATTGCAATAAGCCAGACTTTTCAGCCAATTCTGTACTTTAGGAGCCGTCCTGTTGCCCCAATGAATAGCTATTTCCCTTTTGGCCAGGAGCAGACCTAGTGAAGCAAATCGCCTAACCCCTTTAGGGAAGTTTACCGTATATCCCAATAAAGCCACCTCTGGAGTTGGAATGAGGGGCCCCAATGTGCAGTGGATGTGCTTCCAATAAATCTGTAGCTGTGGGCATGTCCATGCAAGATGTGCGAAGTCAGCTAGGGGTGCAGCGCATTTCAGGCACTGTGTGGTCTGGATGAGTCTATCCTATGCACTTTTGCGGGGGTGAAGTATGCGTGTCGCAAATATTTTAAATGGAGCAGTTTGTGTTTACTGTTAAGGGACACTTCCTTGATGGCCTCACAACACTTGGTCCATTGCTCATCAGTTATTGTGCGGCCCAAGCCTATTTCCCAATCACTGCAGATCCTGTCATCGCTGACGGCCTCATGTTAGCACTAGGCCTGGGCGGAAAATTCCGTTCCGCTCGCGGAATTTGCGGAATTTGCGTAATTTCGCGTTCCGCGGAGAACGCGAAATTGCTCAAAAGTCTGCTTTCCGCGATTTCGTGAAATTTTTGCTTGTTCGCGTTCTCAAAATGCGTGTTCGCGAGATATTTCTCCCCGAGCACGCAAACAGCAATTGTGAACAGGAAAAAAGCATCGTGAACAAGCAATTCCGCGTGTTCGCGGAATTTCTGCGTGTTCGCGGAGATTTTTTACCGTTTCGCGGAGATTTGCGTAACGCAACTACGCAAATTCCGCCCACCCCTAGTTAGCACAAGCTTTATACAATTTAGAAAATAAATGCACCCCATTCATGTTCTCAATTATCGTTGTTAGTGGGAGGAACGATTCTGGTTTGATCAGGAAATTCGGCAGTGTGGCACGCAGAGCTAACCGGATGCGCCCTAGGACAAACCTATCCATGAGGCTACCATCTAGGAAACGTGTATCATCTTCTAGTGAAAAGGCATAGCCCTCAGGGTATAGGTCTCCCATTTTGGTAATATTGAATGTGTTCAAGGTGTGCTGCACCAGCCGTTTATCTGATAGAGGGATCCAGCGGGCGTTCGGGAAAGGAAGGGCGGAGGAGTACAGCGTTGTGGCGCCGGATAGCCGTCTGAGTTTCTCCCACGCCCAGCTAGAAGACACAGGGCCCGATTCACAGAACTAACTTAAGACAAAATCCTAAGCTTACTACCAGTTTGGTATTCACAGAAGGCACTTACTCATTTTGGTATTCACAGAAGGCACTTACTCATTTTAGTATTCACAGAAGTTAGGAGTCCTAACTTTAGGACTCCTAAATGCCTTCTGTGAAATTACCGAAAGTCTTAAAATTAGGAGTTTTTTCAGTTTAGGAGTAGTGAAGTTAGGACTCCTAACTTTACTACTCCTAAACTGAGAAAAATCCTAACTTTACGACTTTCGGTATTCACAGAAGGCATTTAGGAGTCCTAAAGTTAGGAGTCCTAACTTTACTACTACTAAACTGAGAAAAATCCTTATTTTAAGACTTTCGGTATTCACAGAAGGCATTTATGAGTCCTAAAGTTTGGAGTCCTAACTTTTCTACTTCTAAACTGAGAAAAATCCTAATTTTAAGACTTTCGGTATTCACAGAAGTCATTTAGGAGTCCTAAAGTTAGGAGTCCTAACTTCTGTGAATACCGAAATGAGTAAGTGCCTTCTGTGAATACCAAAATGAGTAAGTGCCTTCTGTGAATACCAAAATGGTAGTAAGTTTAGGATTTTGTCTTAAGTTAGTTCTGTGAATCGGGCCCAATGTTTGTATGTCCTGGGGATCCCATGGGATGCCTTTGGGCAAAACTGTGGACAGTTGCACCGGCAATACAAAATCCGACTCAGGCCTAAGATACGGTATTCTGGCGTCGGGGTGAAACCATGTGTGCGCATAGCAGCACTAGGCCACAAGGTAATACAATTGCAGATCCGGTACCCCGTGCTATATGGTAAAGTGAGCACTGGCCAACGAACCCGAGGCTGTCTCCCTCCCAAGACCAGACGTGTAATGTGGGTGCGTAGTGTCCTGAAAAAAACGTTAGTGAGGGGAATGGGGATATTATTGAATAAGTACAGAAATTTGGGAAGTACCACCATCTTTAGAATAGCCACTCTTCCCGCCATTGACAAGGGCAATCGCAACCATCTCTCTACCTGAGTCTCTAGAGTGCCGACGGCCTGTCTGTAATTTAAACGAATGATTTGCGTAGTGTCTAGATGTATATGTATCCCCAGGTATTTGACCGAATCCGTGCACCATTCGAGAGGGTATTCGCACTCCCATTGTTTTGTGCCTGCGGTTAAGGGGAAAATTACTGATTTGCGCCAATTGATGCCAAGGCCGGAAAAAAGGCAGAATCTGAGTATCTCTCTAATGAGAGGTTCCAGATTTACCTGGGGCTCCCTGACATAAAGGATTGTGTTATCTGCGTAAAGCGAGGCCCAACAGTGGGCCTGTGTTAAACTGTATCCCTTGCTGTAGGTGTCATTCCTGAAAATGCCTGATTAACGGGTAAATGGCAAGAATGAACAGGAAAGGTGACAGTGGCCAGCTCTGCCGGGCGCCACGTGATAGCCTGAAGGACGGGAGAGCGTACCATTCAAACGTAGTCTGGCCATGGGATTGCTGTATAATAGGGCAGTGGTGGCCATAAATCCCATAGGCATTCCCATACCATACGGCGCATCACTGAAAGAAAAACAGCCATTCCAGGGAATCAAAGGTCTTTTCCACATCAAGAAGTATTGTGGCAGCCAGGACTCCGGGATCTATCCTGTGGAGGACTGCAAATAATGTCCTAAGATTCACCAAGGTGGAACGATGGGGCACGAATCCCGATTGGACTGGAGATATTATAAACTCCATCAATTGCGATAGGCGATTAGCAATGCCCTTGGCCAATATTTTATAATCTAGATTTAGGAGGGACAACGGCCTGTAGGACCCACATAGAGATGCGTCTTTACCAGGCTTGGGGAGTAATATAATAGCTGCCTCACGGAGCGTGGGGGGAAGGACCTGTTTTTCCAAAGCCTCAGCGTACACCTCGATCAATCGTGGTGCAAGTAGGTCTTTGTATTCTTTATAAAAATCACCCGTGAAGCCATCTAACCCGGGTGCCGAAGAGCCACGGAGGGTATCGATGGCACCAATGATGTCTTCGGTGGAAATAGGCGCTGCCAAAAAGTCTTGCACGTCCTTTTCAAGATACACCAGTGCAATCTCTGATAAGTATTCTTCCTGTGCTGTGCGATCACTCCCCGTTTTAGAGGTGTATAATGTAATGTAATAGTCCAGAAATTCGTCGCGAATCTCTGAGGTTGTGGCAAGGATCTGGTCTGTGGCGGAGCGAATTTCCGTGATGAAGGCCTTGTTTTACGGCGGACGCAGCATTTGCGCGAGCACTCTGCCAGGCCGCTCGCCCTCACCGTAGCGTTGGGCTGTGTGGTATTTGCCCATGTACAATATCTCCCGGTTCACCGTGTCTCTATACTCAGTCAGAAGGGCCAAGCGCCACCCCCTGTTGGCAGGGTCGGAGGATTGCACTGAGGAAGCATCCAGGGTTGCAATGACTGGCTCAATGCGTGTCAGCGTGTTCCGGAGGTCCTTGAGAACCCCTGCATGTTTGGAAATACAGACACCCCTGATGACTGCCTTAAATCCCTCCCATAAGGTAGCCCAGGAATCTATGGATCCCGTTTTGATGTCAAAGTAGTCCTCGATAGCTTTGCGCACCTCCTGAAGAGGTCATCGCGCAGGGCGTGACTCGGGAAGCGCCAGTGCCGCTCGAAACCCTCAGAGCGGGGGACTTTCAGGCATAATAATATTGGGAAGTGGTCTGAATATGTTTGAGGGAGTGTACTAAGCGTATCAAACCAGCCAGCCGATTCTGGTGTCAATAGCAAATAATCAAGTCTGGTCCAGGTGTTGTGTTGGCCTGAATAATGTGTACAATCTGTAAGTGCGGGATTACGCTTTCGCCATATGTCCAATAATGTAAATTGTTCACTGTAAGGGCGCGACGCACACGAGGTTTGGTATCTGGTGTCATAGAGGTGCTGTCCAACCTGGGGTTAAGTAGCAGGTTAAAGTCCCCTCCCATTAATATCAATTGCGGCTCCAATTTCGCTGGTTGGGCGTGTAGACTGTCGAAAAAGTCAGGGGAGTCAGTGTTCGGGGCATATACACATACCAATGTGGTCGTGAATCCCCCCAAGGCTCCCGTGACAATGACGTATCTATCCTCGGCATCGGTATTACGGCGTGTAGACTAAAGGGAACCCTTTTGTGGTTAAGAATGGCTGCACCCCTGGCGTAGTTACTATAATTTGCAAAGTATCTATGTGCACCCCAGCTTGCCCCAAATCTCTGCTACATCTGTAATGGGTAGGTGTGTTTCCTGTAAATAGGCTATGTCTACGTTATGTCTCCATAAGTAGTGAAGCACTTGTCTTCTCTTGCGATTGTCGTTGAGACCACGCACATTCCAGGATACTAAAGATAGGCCAGAGGGGCCCAGTATGTTACCCAGCCGAGCCATCAGCGGAGCATGTCAATTCAGGCATAGTGAAAAGGCTACATGAATAAAGATATTTTGACAGTGAACATAGTTGCATATAAACCAAGATGGATCAATAAGTCCGATCAACCCCCCCGCCCTCAACCCAACCTCTCCCCAACTAGAGCGAGGCCAAACCTGAATGCGCAACAGAACATGAAGTACCAATTGACTTTAAATTTAACTGTCAATTCCCTAGAACAGTACCCCAGTGTGAGGAATAACAAACCTAACGGATACACCATGGGGGTGTGGCAATGCAAGAGCAATCACCCAGCCTGGTGCAACATCATAACCGAATGAATAACATTTTCCCAAATTGTGTTACATCAATGTATCTTAAGCCCTGAAAGAGTGTTAAACAGTGCCTGATTCAGAGAATAGGTCAGCGCTAGCATATGAGCCACTATGCGGGGGGGACAGGCGACTCCCACTCGCTGAGGCCTGATTATTATTTTGTTTGTATGTCTGGCAAAACTCCTGTGCCTCAGTGGGAGTGTCAGAGATGCACGCCCTGCCACCGACATCAACTCTTAGACGAGCGGGGTAAAGCATTCCATATCTGAGCCCAAGGTTCCTGAGAGTGCCCTTTACCCCATTGTATTTGCGACGGGCATCTTGCACCATCACAGTAAAGTCCGTATAGAAGGACCGCTTGGAGCCCTGCCAGGCAATGTCCCCACACTCTCTGGCCAGTCTGAGCGCCATATCTCGGTCACGAAAATTCATGAGACGTGCAAAGATATGCCTGGATGGGAGACCAGGATTGGGCAGAGGCCCCAAGGATCATGCGCTCTTTCCACCACAAAGCCTGCAGTGAAGGACTCCTCACCAAACAGTTCAGTTAATAGGTTCTCCACAAACAGGCCAATGTGGCCGGTGGAGGCCATCTCCAGGACCCCAGGACGCGGATGTTGTTGCGGCGACTGCAGTCCTCAAGGTCCTCGTTTTTGATAGCCACCTCTTGAAGTATTCGTTCAACACGTTTTAGTCGTTTAACTGATTGGGCGGTCCCGTCTTCTATGTCGGAAATATGTGCCTCAGCTACATCAAGTCACCTGTCGTGTAACTGGAGTTTGGCCCCGAGAGTGGCAAGGTTTTTGTCAAGAACATCAAAGTGGCTATCTAGCGCCCTAAAGCCCGCCCTCATCTCCTGCAACATGGAGGCGGTGATCGTTGAGGGGTCAATTGCGTGGTGCAGGGTGCGCATGCCTTCCGCCATGTTGGAGCTTTTTACGGGCGCTTTGTCTGCCAGTTTTTCGAACAGGAGGGTCTTTTGCTTGGGGTCTTTGCGGCCCATGCCGTGAGTCAGTGGCCCTAGTGGCAATGGGCAGTAGCTAGGACAGTAACGGCGTAATTAAATGTGTTAGGGAGAGGCAGGCTTGAGATCAGGCCTAGCATGGGACTTCGTCCAGAGAGGAGGCCTCAGTGTTTGCGTTGCCCGGGTATTGAGAGAATGCGTGTGTAGCGCAAGATGTGCTGGGACCCAAGTCATGGTGGGCATGGATGTCTGTGCCAGCTTGTACCTGTCCGACCCCTGTCACCCCTCAGTTCAGGGTGATCTCTTGGGTCAGGAGCCAGTTCAGTTATGTGCAGTTGTCTTCAGACTGGTTGGCTTCTACTAATCAGTGGAGCGGCGATGTACAACAGCCTGACCTGTCTCAGCAGCCGTGGGGCATCTGCCCATGTAGGACAGGATCCATTGGCAATGGAGTCTGAGGCTGCATAAACTGTGTGCACCAGGGGGACCAGCCTGTGCAGGAGTCAGTCTGATGCCCTATAATGATGAGGGGTGACCGCTGAGTGCTTCGAGGCGATGTCCAGAGGTCTCAGCGCGCCTCGCTGGGAGAATGTAGGGATCAAATCAGCTAGCCTGCATGTTGCGTGGGGCCGCGAGCCCTCTACCATCCCCTATCCCCTTCATTATGCGCCCCTGCACGTATATTGGTAGGCGGGCCCTGTCCCCGCCCACGTAATGGAGGCAGGGAGGCACAATGCGCAGGCTCGGGAGCTGCCGGGGGCAGCCGCTTCTGTACCGCAGCAGAGGGGTCAGGGAGGCGGGGGGGAAGCAAGCTCCGCCGTGACGTAACCACCGGTGACTCATCAACACTGCAATCTTGGTGTCTCCCACGTCGGCATTTTGGATCCACGAGTCCGCCTGTGGGGCTTCTTGTAAAATGGCTCCAAGTCACACCACTGTGGGCCCCACCTCACAGCCGATCTCCCTGCCGTATCTCAGTCCGCAGGGCTCATTGAGTTGTCTGGATCACATTTTCTGGAGCCGGAGGAATTCCAATACTCAGCGCTGCCGATTGCGGGGCATTGAAGCGGCGATTTACTGGGGAAAACGCCAATCGGCTGGGACACTCTGTGGAGCTTCAACGCCGGATGGCCATCTTGGTCACCGGCTTGGCCACGCCCCCCAAGGTCAGAGGGGAAGTTCGTGGAAAGTTTTGAAGGGTTTGATATAACTGTGATGGCTAGATGTGATTCTACCAATAAAAACATTTAAGCATAAGTGTTTCATAAATAATCTTTTTGGATCTGTGATTGCCACTGTGGTTCAGTTCTGCTGGATTCCCCAGCTCTGGTCTTTTATGATACTATTCACAAGAACTTCGATAATAGAGTCACTAATCCTATATGTAAGAGTTAAGCCCAACTGATGGTACTGACTCACATGATGCAGGATTTGTGGCAGTCCCACTGTCTGGGAAGAAGCCTAGCATAGGGCTGCAGGAAGAGAATTGGGTCAGCTAAACCTGGTCAGTATATTTAACAAGCATTTGCAGAGCCATTAGGTGTCAGTTTAATGTGCAAACACATGCAACATGAGCACATTAAAGCAAGCCAAAAAATGAGAAGCTGACTACAGTTCAGTGCATGTGACACTAAAGAATGGGGGACAGGTAGCAGTTTAGAAAAAACTAGGTCCAGTACCGTTGCTCCCAAGAACTAACATGTAATCACTGTGTGGTAAAAGGTCCTAAAGTCCATAACCTATTTGGTTACGTTGGCGGGAGAGAGGAAGGAAAGAAAAGGGAGTCTCTATATGTGGTTCCCAATGGATGGAGGTGGGGGAATGTTGACCAACACGCACACTCACAGTCACACACGGGCACTAGGAGCAGCAGAGTAATACCCTGACCTCTATGTTATTTGTTAATAGAGGGGCCCCAACGCCCCTGTATAATTCTTTTATCTTTACCCCCGGACCAACGAATAAAATTATCCTCATGGTACTGGTGGGGTAATTTTAACACACTAGCACCAATCCTTTTAGGCCCGCACACCCACATGTACAACTGCAGCATCTCCTAAAAAGATCTCCGACAAAGAGTCCTCTCGCGGGGCTTGTGGGGGACAGCAGCGCCACCCCCACTAGGAGCAATACCCGATGATGAAGCATGACACTCGCAAGGGTGTGTGAGGGCACTAATTCCTAAAGGAGAAATTCCCCCACCTCCATCCATTGGAAACCACATATAGAGACTTCCTTTTCTTTCGTCCATCTCTCCCGCCAACGTAACCAAATAGGTTATGGACATTAACTTTAGGAACAGTTACCACACAGTGATCACAGTTCAGTGCAAGCATTGCAAAGGAGGTTGAAGGATACTTAATAGCATTAAATGAGAGATAAATATTCTACTCTCTGGGTGATTGACAAAGTCTCAAACCAATGGCTGAAAGGGGCTGCTCAAAGAACGTCAATGGCAGAAAGGGGTGAACCCAACGGACACTCTGGTGATGATTCAGATCCTGTAAAACCCGGGTACAAATGGTCGTACGGGACGTTTTCTCTGTACGACTCGTACCCGGGAATTCCACCGTACAAACCAGCAAGTACGATTCGTACAGAAATACCTTTTCCGTACGAATCGTAAAAAACACCGTGCGGCTAAAAAATACATACAATTCCGATCCTGGACAGCACGTACGCGATGTTCGCACGGAGTCAGGCAGTGTTTTACGGACCCACAAGTACGATTCGTACCCACAGCACTCCGCACGGCGATATTTTTACGGGAGCCAAAAAGTGCCGGAAAAGCTAAGTACGCCGCGATGCACGAGGAAAAGAGGGACCGGTACGCGCCGTACCCCCACCCCGTGTATGTACGCGTCGTACCCCCACCCCGTGTATGTACGCGCCGTACCCCCACCCCGTGTATGTACGCGCCGTACCCCCACCCCGTGTATGTATGCGCCGTGCCCCCTCCTCGTGTATGTACGCGCTATCCCCCACCCCGTGTATGTACGTGCCGTACCCCCACCCCGTGTATGTACGCGCCGTACCCCCAACCCCATGTATGTATGCGCCGTACCCCCACCACCGCCGTACCCCCAGCCATATGCGCTGGGGGTACGGCGCGTACATACACAGGGTGGGGGTACGTCGCGTACATACACGGGGTGGGGGTACAGCGCGTACATACACGGGGTGGGGGTACGGTGCGTACATACACGGGGTGGGGGTATGGCGCGTACATACACAGGGTGGGGGTACGGGGTACGGTCCTGGGGTATGGGACGTACAGGTGCGGGGCTGGAAAACGGGCCTGGGGTGCGGCGCGCACAGGTGCGGGGCTGTGCTACGGTGTTGGGGTACGGTGCGGAGGGGGGGTACGGTGCTGACATACGGGGGTACGGTGCTGACATGTGCGGGGTGAGGGGGGGGCTGTACGACTCGTATCCGGGCACAAGTGTACCCGTGTACATGTGTGCTATAGCGTTCGCTCCGTACGGGGCCTTTTACATGCGGTTGTGTATTCGGACGGGCGGTACGGATCGTACTTGCGCGCTCGGACTTCTGTTTTACGATTTGCACGTAAAAATGTCCGGCTCCCTATCGGACACTTTTCCAGATGCTATTCGGACGTAAAAATTTACGGCTCCCTCTCGGACCATTTTCCCAACGCAATTCGTATGTATTTTTCACGTACAAATCGTACTTCGCAGTTTGTACGGTACTTGTACGATTCGTACGTGAAGATATACGGATACGAGTCGTACGCAAAAATTTTTACCCGTATCGGAATCGGCACCCCTATGTATGTTTAAAGCAATAGATCTGTTAAACGGCTGCATTGCCAAAATGCAGACCTAAAAGGTTGTGTTTCCAATGAGTAAAAGGCAGGTTTTAAGCATATTTTTTTTAATGAAATTGTTAATTTTGAAGATGGCTGTTAATGTAATTTCCACGTATCGTACAGCCTTGCTAACAGACCTATCACCTTTCCAAGTTATGTCGAGGGAGCATGTGGCGCTGGCAATAGTGAGGAGAGCTGGTGGTGAATGGGTTTCTTGTCTGTCTAAGCTGTCCCATCCAAGGTTTCCACCTCTTTCAGTTTTCAATGCAGAGGGACACCTTGACAGCAGGTTGCATAGTTCTACATGCACGGCTTTAGGTGGGCCGTGAACCTCTATTCTGAGACCCAACAGGAAAACATACATTGAAATAGGTCCCTATCATTCCCTATATTCCTTTCATTAACTGTACCGTAAAAACACTGATAGATTTCTGAACCAGAAAAAAATGCTAAGATCATCCATGTTATAGATTTAGTTGCTTTTTATATTTCACGTTTTGCTTAAACTTGCTCTCCCTCACAGTGATATCTATTTCCAGGATGTTGTGTTTCTGTCCTTTTTTGTTTAGCATATTACTTTTGAATAGTGCATACTTTGCACTGAATCATCTCCAGGTGTCTAAGTATAAGGGGCAACGATTGAGAGCTGTGGAGATGAGGCTGGAAGCAGTGTGAGTATCTCGCAGTGGCTGTCAGTGAGTCAGAAAGGTCTTCAGCATACCTGATCGTCCAATCATTGGCCTCCCTGTAGTATACATGGCGCAATGGCGAGCTGCAATTGTATTTTTGTATAAATGTTATGTTATGTTATGTTATGTTATATTATGTTATGTTATGTTATGTAATGTTATGTTATGTTAGCAGTTTGTAAAGTGCCTGGTTACTCCAATTTGGAATGTGTTTGACACAGTTGTCAAATTATTGACAAGGTGAAAGTAAAAGAAAATGCAGTGCTTCCAGGGGAATGTGTGTATTGTGTGTTTTTTTTGGGGGGTGGGGTGATGTTCAAGAGATGCAAACAAGTGCATTAAAGAAAGTGAAAAGAGGGTGCTGAAGAGGAAAGAGATGATATTTTAGAAATGTAGATAGACGAGACGTGAAGAGCAAAAGGGCAAACATGTTGGACATAGAGTGAAATAACAGGAGTGACTGAGACTCTGAAGACCACTACCTCTTCTGCAGGCCCCTATAATGATTAATTCACAATCTTACAATTTCTGAATTAAAACATTTTTAATACTATTTACAACAACATTATTTTTGTTACTCACTTGTCTTAGACTGCTAACAACAATTGACAAAGCCAATAGTCTTGGCTTGTGTAAGGAATATGTCAGTTGTTGTGTAATATGGCTGAATGCAATAACAGAAGGCTCATATGTGAATCACAGAAATTTGTATTGCATGTTTAAGCCACACACTTAATTACAAACGCAGTGCACTATTTAGGGACATCCACTTTTTTCATCTCACTTAAAGCCCTGGCTACCTGCATGCATTATTACTTGGGCACAGGTCTCAAAGCCACCATAACCAGGAGCAAAGAGTAACTGAGGGAAGTAGACTGGTTAAAGGAGAACTATGGGTACAGCGGGTACAGAGGAGAGAGGTATTGAATGTTTCCCATGTAAAGAAGAAAAACAAATACCTAATGTTCTTTATCATTAAAAAATTACAGCCAAGAACTATTGTACACGCAAACGCAATCCTCAGCTTACAACCCAGGATTTGCAAACAACTCAACTAACAAACTGCTTTTATTATGCAGGTAAGCAAAAAATGGCTGAACTCCAGTTTTCCGTGGTATTATATAGTTATGTACTTCTATATACAAGAGTTATGGCCTACAATAATACTAAAACCATAATTCACAGCGACAGCAACAAATTGCAACATATGCCTATTAAATTTATGTAAGACATATCTGCTATGAGGGTTGTCCATCACCAGCACTGTACAGCCAAACATCACGAAATAAACATGCATGGGATAACTGAAGAGATCTGTCACCCATTAATGGACAATTTTGGAGGACTTTAATATAGTTCATTCACTGCAGGTCTCAATATCTACACAAGCTGTGTATGTCCAAATGGAATCACTGACAGAATATCGAGGAGCTAAATATTGACCTACAAAAATATCGGTGACAAAATATCGACTACCAGAATATCGAATTGCTATCTACAAACAGGTAAGTACAAGAATATTGAATCCTAAATATCGTTGTAAATAATATAGTTTGCGCAAAATATTGAATTTTTTAAATGTCTTAAAAGTAACGTAAAATTAATGAAATATTAAATATAATTAAGTAAAACTTACTTAAAAAAAATTAAATAACCTTAAAATTATTAAATAAAAATTGTAAGTTAATAAAAAAATAACATGCTTTTTTATTTTTTATTACATGTATATTAACTTAATAATATTAAAAAACAATCAATATTTTTAATAATTAAATGTTAAAAACATAATTTTAAATATAATTACAAATATATATATATATCTATATATATTATTCACCAATTTCCCTCGAGAATTTACAACGCACTCCTCGGACTTCAAGTACTTCAATTCGTTTTATTATTAATTCGCAGGCAGACCGGTTTCGGCAAACACGCCTTTATATCAATGCCTTTAAGTGTGTTAGTCACAATGTCCCCGTTTAAATTGAGAATGTGCACCTTCCCATTGGTTCAGAAGGTCACGGCAAGTGTTGACAGACAAAATCATTAAACAAGGTTGTAACCATGTCCGCCATGTCAGCATGCACTATTCTTCAATCTCTAAGTGAGTATAGTCGCATGTTTGTATTGTCCATTACAGTAATGAAGAAGTCCCTCAGTAGAGACAAACAAGCAGTTTACATGTTATAACATGCTTTAATCCACTTGGATTATATATATATATATATATATTATCTACTGGCGGTCGCCAGTAGATAGTTATAGTTAGGACCCTGTTTCCATAGGAAATCCGCAACATTCTATTTGGAATAACTTTGGCGCCGGTCGATGAATCCTCGCGAAATTTTCAAAATAGGTGGGGCGCTCCGCTCCGCTCCTACCCTGAAAGTCTCGGGGGGATTCGTCAAGCGGGGGCTGAGAAAAAAGGGGGGTCCCAAAACGCGTTTTTCCCATGCATTTTTCCATAGGACCTTTAGACACAGCTACAGCCAGAACGGCTGAACAGAGTTACTTGAAATTTGGCAGAGAGGTAGTCCTCAGGTCAAGGAAGTGCCTTTTGTAGGTCTGGTGTAAATCTGTTCAGTAGTTCCTGAGAAAATAGCATTTAAATCTATATATATATGTGGGCGGAGCCTAACCACACATCTCATCCTGAGATCTGATTGGCTGTCAGCACTTCATCCAAGAAGTGTTGGCAGCCATCTTGGGACCAATATACATGATAGCACCTCATTAAAAAGCATTGCAGTTAATAGAAGATTTTAAGACTTTAGTTACATTATAAATCATTTGTTGATGGTACCATACTCATTTTAGGAATTGTGGTATGTTCTAAGGTGATTTCACCATGTGAAAAAGCCTTCTGCTGGGATATCATGATTGAGAGAAAAATATTTTCTCATGCTTTTACCACAGAGGTTTGGAAGGTGATCTATAAGCTAAACTGAGAGCTTATTTTCTGTAAATTCACATTATCTTTCTCAGTCATGTGAGAATGAAGTCTGACATTCTCAGTAAAACATGTACATCCAACAAGGGCAGAGACTGTCAGTTGATTCCTTTGTGTTCTACTGCAGCTTTCCAGAGTGTTCCAAAGAACTACTAGAGCGCTAACCGTCCTACTTAGGATAAATGTATGGCACGCCTGAAGCCATCTTGCTTGGATTAAAGTGGTAACTCTTAAAACATTTAATTTAAAAAGGAACAAAATGAGGGGGTTCATTTTTCCATAAAAAGTATGATTAGTGCTGCAGAAAGAAAAAGTTAGGGCACATTTTGAGTGACTTCTCAAATCCTGGCATGCAGACTGAAACATGCACTTTCAATACCAGCAGCAGTTTTCCCTGGTGAGCAGTAGCTTTACTACAGTGATCTAATGAGCAAAAAGAGTGCTAACATTCTGATTTTATGGCAAATGTGTGACACATTTGAATGCCTTCTTGATGGAATCAAAGTAAAAAACTGAAAGTATTTCCTACTGAGGAGACTGCAGTAAATGAGGAAATTAGGAAACTTCATAACAAATAAGTCTCCCAAGATGGCCACCAGAGACAAAAGAGCCCAAATGTAGCCCAAATATCACCCAGATGTAGCCCAAGTATAGCCCAATGACAGAATGTCCAAGAATGTTCTTAAAAACAACTAGAGCACTTACTGTCTTCATTATGACAAAAGTATGGCACACCTGAAGCCATCTTGAATGGAATAAACTGGTAACACTTAAAACATTTAATTTAAAAAGGAACACAATGAGGGGGTTCATTTTGCCATAGAAATTATGATTAATGCTGAAGAAAGAAAATGAGGGCACATTTTGAGTGACTTCTCAAATCCTCTTCTATTTCATTAAAAAATTCTGACATGCAGACTGAAACATGCACTTTTAATACCAGGAGCAGACTTCCATGGTGAACAGTAGTTTTACTACAGTGATCTAATGAGCAACTAGAGTGCTAACATTCAGAATTCATGGCAGATGTGTGACATATCTGAATACCTTCATGATGGAATCAAAGTAAAAAACTGAAAGCATTTCCGACTGAGGAGACTGCAGTACATGAGGAAATTAGGAAACTTCATAACAAATAAATCTCCCAAGATGGCCACCGGAGACAAAAGAGCCCAAATGTAGCCCAAAATCACCCAGATATAGCCCAAATATAGCCCAATGACAGAAGTGTGCAAAACACTTATTATTTTGTGTTTTTGCAGTGTTATATAGTGCAGACTTGTCAGGTATTGGAGTGCTTTACATGAGCATTGGTTACATCACACAAGAACAAATTCATTTTGGTTGTAGACATGGGGAGACTAAGTGATTTGACCAGAATCACAGAATGTCGAGCTGAAGCAGAAACTTCAACCTGGTTCCCCAGTTGCAAAGTCTGCAGTTCTGGAAGTAACACCACATCCTCTCCCCTAAGTGCAACATTTAATCAAGTTGTCAACTAGATAAAAAAACATAAAGATAACAAATAATTTAAAAGTGCTTTGTCGCTATTTGAAAACTCAGAAAATATGTCCTTATTTTAGTCTTTTAGAGCACTAACCATAATTTTGATGCCAATAAGACCCTCTCATATATGTAATTTCTAAAGGAATGCTCTAGGTATTACAGTTTTGATTACATCAAGATGATGTCAGGCGTTCCACACTTTTGTAATAAATATAGAATGTTAGCAATCTAGTTGTTCATTAGGATACTGTTGAGAGGCAGAGGCCAGGGGCACGGACTCTGAAAATTGAAGGCAGGTAGGAGGGTGCAAAGGCAACAATTTAACCACACTGAGCAGGCAGGAAGGGCCGTGGAAGCACAACAGACTACGGAGGGCAGTGGAAAGGGGGGCAGGGGCAACAAACCAACAATACAGGACTTGCAAGAGAGGCTGTTGGAGGGAAGATCTATTACGGGTCAAGGAAGCTAGGGGCGGTCCCCAGAGCCCCGGGAGCCACCACAGAACTGAGCAGGAGAGTGAGTCAGGGACAAAAGGGGCACCTTAATTTGAGCCGGGGTGCCTAGGAACGCTTGCTCCAAAAATGAAGAAAACAGACATATGAGACATGGAATTGGAGGCAGAATACAATGGCAGTTTAATGAGAAGATGCAACTTCAAAGAAACCGCAGAATAGAGACATAAAGTACAAAATACAGAATCCAGATAATCATACAGCTGTCATGATATTCTCTGTATCTCAATTAATGGACTGACAGAGAGAGAGAGAAAACACATCTATAAATGCATCATGAGAAACAAGTTACACCAAGGAAAATGTTACCTAGGGACACTCACATTTACTCTTAGAGCAAGCATTCCTGCAATTACAATACAACATCTTTTAAATGCAAAAGTAAAGAGAACAATGGTTAAACATAACATGACATTTCATATAGGTAAAATAGAATAAGATACTTCAAGCAAAGCAGAGCAAGACATTTTAAGCAAAGGAAGACAAGAGCTCCCAGTTCTTGGGGAAAACCTGCACAGCCTGTTAACCTACATACAGACGGCGAGGTTGTCCGTCGATATCTGTGGGTGCTCCCTTTTTATATCATTTTGTGGGCTCCTTTGCACGCTACATCTACCTACGTATGCTACCCAAAAGCTTCGTCTGCAGATTTTACCAGACATTTCGTCATTTACCCACTTAATGCTGACAATGGACTGGGTGAAAAGGTCAGTCTCTCAGGCCAATCGCTTATCGTAAGTTCCATAGAGCAAGCAGAAAATAATGGGTATTGTACAGGAATTCAATATATTCATGTATAAAATCTCCTCAGTTCTCCTAACTTGACGCTCTGCGGTTGCCACTTCCTTAAAAGCAGGAAACCTGCCCAGGAAGCAAGTACCAGTCCAGGATGCAGCCTACTGTATGTCGACAGCTTCAGGGGGATGTTGAACTTTGATACCGAGCACGGAGCACTCGGGTAGGGTGGGGGCTACTAGTTTGGAGCAGAAGGCCTCGCAGACCTGCCTTCAGACTGCTATACACTAAAATTGCAGAGCTATGGTCAATTTAACAAAGAGGCCTACATATTGAACAGAAGGGCCTACACAGGGGTTTTATGCTGGCTGAGTGGTAAGGATGTCTCAGGATAATTATATAGCAACACAGGACCCGCTGGTCAATTTAATACGGCCTACAAATGCGGCTGGCAGGGCAAGGACAAGGGTCTCATACTTCAGGTGTGGACAGAACGGGCCAGGGGCCCCCTGTGATACAAAATCTACCCTCCTTCAAGGCTGTGGCAATGTAATAGACCATTGTGGGCAGAAGGAAGAGGCAATGGTAGTACAACCATACATGCCAACAGACCCGATTCAGCCAGGAAACGTCCAATGTTTTTAAGCTCAAATGGGCTTTATTTGATCTGTCTCCTGTCTACAATATCCTCTTTTTCAATGTAACTCAAAGGGGAAAATCAATACCCCAGTTTTTTTTCAAAATCTCCCTCTTACCAAGTTCAAAATGTTCGCAAGTATGGTACATTGGATCATGGAAGGAAATGGGATAGGGACATGGACTTGGATAACAGAGGACAGGAGAGACATGGAGAGGTGCACCAAACTGACCCTGCAGGGCAGGCATCAGGGTTTGCAGCAGCACAATACACCACACAGTGCATGCAGGACGGGAGTGCAGCACAACAATCCATAGAAAGCAAGAGGGAGGGGACAGGACCATGCACATGGACAACAGAGAACAGAGGGGCAAGAGGCAATGGTAGCTAGCTGACCATAATGGACAGACAGGAGAGAAGGCTGCAGCATAACAGACCATAAAGGGCAGGAGGGACGGATCAGGGGCATTACAATGGAACAGACAAGCCAGGAGGGAGGGAGTAGGGGTCTGCACATGTAAACAGAGGGCTGGGGGCAAGGGGGCAGGGCAGGAGCAGCAAGATGGCCATGGAGGTCAGGCAGGATGGGCACTAGAAGCAAGACACAACATGAAGAGCAACAGTGAGACTGTGATGGCATACACACAGACCATGGAGGGAAGGTGGGAGGGGGTCAGGGGCAGCTAACTGACCACACAGGGAAGGTGGGAGGGGCCATGGCAGCACAGAAGACCATGCATGGCAAGTGGGAGGGTTAGTGGCAGCACAATGGCTATGATGGGCAAGAAGGAGGGTGCAGGGGCATGCACAAAGGACGATGGAGGATAGAAGGGAGGGTCAGGACCTGTGCACAGACAAGAAAGTTCAGGGGAAGGGGCCTCACAACAGACCACACGGGGCAGGCAGGAGGAGCAGTTGCAGCACAACAGACCAGGGAGGGCAGAAGGGTGTGGCAGTACAATGGACCATGTAGGACAGGAGGAAGAGGATAGAGGCATGGCATGTGGACAGGCAGGGTGGAGGTGGCAGGGACAGGTTACAGTCATCTGACAATGCTAGGCAGGTGGGAGGGGAGTGGCAGCTCAACAGAACACTCAGAGTAGATAGGAGTGGCAGGTCCATGGGACATGGTGGGCAAAAGGATGGAGCAGGGGCATGCACAAAGACATCGGAGGGCAGGGGGAAGGAGAATAGGGGCAGCAAGCTAAGCACAGAGTTTAAGCAGGAGGTCAATGATGGGGCATAGAATTGGGCAATGGAGGGCAGGAGGAGTGGACTGGTACATCATACTAAATTGAGGGCAGTGGCAGCACATCAGACCATGCATGGCAGGAGGGAGGAGGCTAGTCCTTGGTTTACACAACAGAGGATAGGGAGGAGGGGGATGGGGCAGCAAGCTAACTGTTCAGAGAAGGCGGGTATTAGAAACTTTATTGTTTTTAAAACATTTTGTCTGTGCAAACTACTTAAAATATGAACAAGTATGCAGCATAATCTCACTTTTATTCAGGAAGAAGAAGACGTTAGTGACTGTGACTCCGGGCTCACTTGGCAAAAACACCCCCTGACCCTCCACCCCCTATCGCAAAATGTAATGCCCGTGAAAAGGGTAGGTGAACACAGTGTTATATAGAACATAGTCCTGAGAGCACGATTGAAAATGAAAACTAGATATAGTGTATGGTATAAACTATGCACCAAAAAGTGTGATATAAGATGAACCAGGCGTGAAATATAATATGCAATACATTGTGCGCAATGACAGATTCATTGGAGAGCGCGAGATAGCACAGGCACTAGCGCGTGCTATGCGATATGCGCCTTAGAGTGTAATATGCACAGGGCAGTGTTGTGTAACCTAACTAGTCTCTAAAGTTGTAATATAAAATATGTGCTGGGGAGTGTAACGTTGCATATGCACTGTGACAAAGATATGGATCCCAAATTGTAATATGTATGGCATAGCACTGTGCGTTATAACATAGGCATCGAGGAAGGCACGTTAGATGGGGCAATATAACCCGTGCGAAGACAAGTGTGGCATGACATTTTCACGGGGTGGTGTTACAGTGCACATGGGCTAGAGAGTGTCATAGCATATGCACTAGCTAGTGGAATACAATACAGAGGTGTGTGGCACTCGGCAGGCAATGGTGGGTGTAACACAGCATTGGGCTCTGTCAGGAGCGCGCTGTGACTCGCAAGTGATGTTCGTCCCCTTTCCAGAGAGTAAAATAAAAAGTATTACACATCCGGCAGTGGATGTGTGTTTTATGAACTGTGAGGGGGGTTTCTTGCATAGTTTTGGTCGAATTTTTGTTGAATCCCCTTTGAATGGCTTGGTGTGCATGTGTATTAAATGTGCCCGTCAATAGCTACCCATGTTTGTATAAATAAACGACAAGGGTGTCTACCGGGATTAGGCACGGTAGAGCATCAGACATGTCAGAGCTTCACTAGTGGTGTAAATACATTCCACGTGGATTAATTGCATGCATAGTCGCCTTTTAATGAATATCACGCAAATCGTCATGGTGATAGGTACGTACGGTTTGTCCAGCATGTCCTAGGTGTGTCTATAAATATATATTTTTTAAAAATAATAAAAAACAGTGGCCGGCCCTGGGGATTGGGGTCAAAAAAATATAATTAGGAGACAGGCCCTGGGGGATGGGGTCATCAGGGCCAATAAATTAGAATAAGAAGGGGAACCACACAGCCCCCCTTCTTAAAAAAATAAAATAAATAAAAGACTGGCATCGTGCCGGAGGCCATGCCCCCTCCATGCAGCACTCTGCAAACGCGCCCCCAACAGGCATCTCCAGTATGCGCCAGGGAGCTGCGCTGCAGACAGGTGTTCTGAGGCCAAGCCCCTTTTTACACCTCTCTGCAACGCAGCTCTGTGGCGCTTACTGGAGGTACCTAGTGGTCTAGTGTGACCCTAGGGACCCTTAGGATTCAAGGGGACTTAATCTCTCAACTTAGAACAGCCACAGGGCGCGTTTACACAGTGGTGAAGGGAGGGGACGGGGCCTGAGGTGACGTGTGCAAACACGCACCATGGCACGTTTTAAATTAGGGATATAATTTCCCTTCAATACTGAGGGCCCCTGGGGGCTAACTAGCCCACCAAGTGCTTCCAGTAAGCGCCACTGAGCTGCATTGCAGAGAGGTGGTCCAGGCCGTGCCACTTTTTACACCTCTCTGCAACGCAGATCTGTGGCACTTACTGGAGGTACCTAGTGGGCTAGTTGGACCCTAGGGACCCTCAGGACTCAAATGAACTTAATCTCCCAACTAAAAACGGACACAGGGCGTGTTTACACAATGGTGAAAGGAGGGGACGGGGCCTGAGTTAACGTGTGCAAAAACGCCCTGTGGCCTGTTTTAAGAGGTAGTTTTAATACCCATGCCCTATTATATACTAGGGGCTTATAGAGGAGGTAAGGCTAATCACAGGGGGACCCCAACGCATAATGTTCCCTAGTGTATGTAGGTGTTTTCACTGTATTCTAAGTGTCTTTTAACATAGCACTGGCTCTAGGACTGGTTAGTCAGACTCAGTTACCACCAGTATCCGTCTGAAAAAGTTGAGGGTACAGGATGATTTTGCAACAAGGCTTCTTTCTGCTCTTCTTTTTGTTCTTTCTGCACGTTATCCTTCTTCCTGCACTTATCTTCGTATTTGAGGACTTCTGTTGCTTCTTTCTGCACTTCTTTTGTTTCTTTCTGTGCATTTTTTCTTCTTTCTTCACATGTCCTATCTCTGTAGGCATAGTTAGAAATTAGCATTTAAAAAACCTTTGAAATTAACAGAAAAAACCATAGGTTTCAGGCATGTTATAGTTAGGAATTAGCATTTAAAAAACCTCAGAAATTCACTGAAAAAACCATAGGTTTCAGGGGTGTTATAGTTAGCTGGACTTTTCACTTGTACAAAACCATTGAAATTCCCCCGTTATAGTTAGTTCAGCTAACTATAACTCGCGCGCCCGCAATGCACTGCTGATGACGTCACATATTACATCACTCATGACATGGTCAGTGACATCACTCATGACATCACTGATGACATCTCAAATGACATCACTGATGACATCACTGATGACATCATCCTTGTGATAGAGTGGCAGACCTCCTCTCACCCTAATATAACCTTTGATACACACATTCAAAAATAGAGACTAAAATTTTCAAAACAATGGACATACTAATACCAGTTACAACAACCTCTTCAGTAATTCTAAGATCCACATACACATCCACTCATTCACCAACAGTCCAATACAGTCACTCATACATGTACTCACTCATCATATGTACTCATACACCTATACATCCTGTTACACAATGCCACTCATCCATAGAGTTACTCACACACATAGTCACTCATGCTAATAAAGAATCAAACATACATTTACTTGCATATACAGTTATACACACACCACCACACTTACTTCTACGGAAACTTACACATACTTAGGGGCTCATTTATGAGCCCCTGCGTCACTTTTGCGCCGCCGGTGCGTCACTTTTTGTGACGCACCAGTGGCATAAAACATGCGCCATGTTGCGCCATATTTACAAAGTGACGCATCTAGGTAGATGCGTCACTTTGTAAACCCCTGCGCCACATTATACCTGCGCCAGGTATAATGTATGCAAGGGGGGCGTTTTGACGCAAAAAAGTGTCGTAGAAGTGACGCAGTGAAATCTACGAGATTTCACTGCGCCACTTCTAGTGTGCAAATGCGTCAATTTCTTGCGCCTGCCTCAAAGCAGGCGTAAGACTGACGCAGGCCCTTTCACATGGGGCTTGCCCCATGTGAAAGGACACATTGCTGGAGTTGCGTCACTTTTGTGACACACTCCAGCGATGCGTCACTTTTGCGCCTACAGATACGTCAGAAATACTGACGTATCTGTTACTCCTTGCGACATGATGCGTCATACTGTAAATATGACGCATCACTGGAGTCGCAGGGAGGGCGCAGTGAAAAGTGGCGCATCACTGTTTTCACGCAGTGATGCGTCACTTTTCATAAATGAGGCCCCTAGTCTTTTAAACAATCACTTATAGAAACACATACTTATTCATACAGGAACTCTTTCAATCTCTCACTCTCACATATACTCACATATATACACCAATAGTCACATATACTAGTTTAAAACATATGTAGTTACTCATAAAGACACTATTGAGACAGTCATTCACTCACTAACACACCCATACACACACTCATCCACCCATACAGTCCTGCACACATACTGTGTTCAACACATACAAAAAGTGAGTCACTCATTCATGCACCTATGCACTACATAATACCCCCACCGAACCATGCAGACACTCAGACTGATACTCAAAAAACCAACTAATAACCTATATAGACACCCATGTAGCTACTCACCAACCCATGCAGCCACTTATACACAAAGTGAGAGACTGATACAGATATTTACATATTTAAACATTACTCACTAAGCCATGTATTCACTATGATACACTTAATCAGTCAGTTACACAATCAATTTTTCAAAAACAAATCATCCATTTAGACACTTATATACCCATTTATTCTTCCATCGACCTTGAGATATACATATATAAAACATATTTAATTTTCAGAATAACACACATTCACTGGATGATGTCATCAGTGATGTCATCAGTGATGTCATTTGAGATGTCATCAGTGATGTCATGAGTGATGTCACTGACCATGTCATGAGTGATGTAATATGTGACGTCATCAGCAGTGCATTGCGGGCGCGCGAGTTATAGTTAGCTGAACTAACTATAACGGGGGAATTTCAATGGTTTTGTACAAGTGAAAAGTCCAGCTAACTATAACACCCCTGAAACCTATGGTTTTTTCAGTGAATATATATATATATATATATATTTTTTTTTTTTTTTTTTTTTTACACACAAATGTCCCGCACGGAAGGAGCACCTTTCCAGCCGGTGCACACGTCGAGATCAGGACATAATCTCGATATTAATTTTCCCACAATTGAAGAAAGACGCGGCACTCCTCTCGATAGTGAAGATGTTGTTTTAATCTCAGGTAGTAACCCTACGCGTTTCGAACCGTAGTTCCTGGTCACGGTAGACTGTTACAGTGGTCCCTTTTCCCTTTCTCGGTTTTATACATTTACTACAGAGTGCCATTTGTATTGCATTGTGGGTGATGTAGTGAGCATATTTCAAAATGTGCGGAATTAACATCATTCCTTACTTAAAAGTGATACTTTTTACAGATGAAGTTGGTGTATTTACTTCAATGTTTATCTAAATGTGTGGATTCAATTGCTAAGTGCAAGAACACCTACAATGCAAATAATTAGTTTGTTTATATACAAATGATATTTCATTGCAAATGGCACAGGTTTGGGGCTAAGTGCCCATGAGTGTAGCGAAGTCTGCTATTATATGTGTCTGTATGGATACAGAGCTACCTGTTAACACAAATTGGTGTACAGTTTGATGAGAGATTTGTTATTATTCCATCATGTGTGTGTGATGCTACAACGAGATTTTTTGATGATACAGTTCTAGCCGAATGTTACTGTTCTTAGACAATTATGGTGAGGTTGTAAATAACACCAGTGGTTGTTAAGGTCTATAAATGTACATAAAGTTCCTCGTCCCCATTGAGGCCCCACGGCTGTTTCGTTTTGAACCTCATTATTAGGCGTGATTCAAGTCTGCGTAATTTTTGGGTGCGATTGCCACCTCGTTCACTTAGGGGTACTGTGATCAGTCCCGAGTACTTTATGTCCAACCATGATTTTCCCACATGTGTTGACATGTGTCTGGCTATTGCATATGCCGTGTCTTGGTTCTGAATGGCACGCACATGTTCCAATATGCGCTTCTTGAGGGGGCACGTTGTGCTACCAATGTACTGTTTTCCACAGAAGCATTGGAGAAGATATACTACAAAAGTGGATTCACATGTGATAGTCTCTCTTATCTGGAAATTCTTACCAGCCGGATCATTGATGTTTTTAAGGTTTTTTCCAATTTTACAGGCTTTGCAGGAGAGACATTTGGTGAAGCCCTTCGATCTTGATTGTAGCCAGCTTTCAGGTTTTGTGGCTACAAAATGGCTTCGTACCAGGTGATCCGAGAGGTTAGGCGCTCTTTTGTACGATATCTGTGGATGTTCTCCTATAGACATACCAATGTCAGGATCTTTCTGTAGTATGTTCCAATATTTGTTAAGTATTTTCCTGATCATAGGGGTTTCTTTACTGTAGGTGAGTATCAAACGTGTTTGGTTGTCTTCTGTTAATCCTTTTGTCTCATTTGATTTCTCACAATTGGTTAGCAATTCCATTCTGTTTTTGTTCTTCATTTTCAATTCCCCTCTTGCAATGTCAGCATGACTGTATCCTCGTTGTAAAAATCTGATTTTTGTTTCCTCACATTTCTTTGCCATCTCCTGCTCTTCTGAACAGTTTCTCTTCATGCGTAGTAACTCTCCGTAAGGTATGCTTTTCCTTA